>NC_136502.1:106864084-106934084 GCF_053919585.1 Euprymna scolopes
TTCCACAGGACACAGCAGCTGTAGCAGTAACTCTGCTTGCTGATTTACTGTTGGATAAAGGAATATGGAGATCGTGCATACACACACACTAATTCCGGGTTAGTAGAGAACAAAGGATAACCAGGTCGGACTTTGTACACACATATTGACCTCTGATGGAACAAAGAAAGAATTTGTCAATAAAAGTAAGAAGTCTGACAAATACAAAAACAGAGGCAGAGAGAGGCACGCGATTGGTCATGTCGTTAGCTCGTCCACCCCAACCTCCAGCTTTTACCACCCTTACTCGACACGTCCTAATACCGCTGACAGGCAAAATAATGAATAAATAAATACAATTTTGTTTATGAAACCATCTTCGTGTTTGATTGTCCATTGTGCGTATATACTTGTTAGCTGCACTCATCTATGCAGAAGTGAAACAAACATGATTATACAGGGTGGAATAATAAAAGTGTCACCCCAAAGAAAACATTATAGCTTTAGTTTAAAACTTTTATTGAAATAAATCAATTCAGATAACTTGATTGTGTTGTAGAGCTGAAATCTTTAATGTAGCTGCCTTCAGCCTTAATCATCGCCTCAATAAAGGTCTGGAACTGGGAGCATGCCTTTTCCAAAAGCGCTGGCAGGAATATGGCAAATACTCGGTGAATGGTGGCAATCAGGCTGGCTTTGGTGTTGTGGGAGGTCATGTTGGTGATGTTCATGACATATTATTAAGTGAAGTAGTCCAGCTGGTTCAGGTTGGGGGAGGAGAGTGGGGGTCAGTTAGAGAAGAATACAAATTCATAACACTCCTTCTGAAGCTAAGCCTGGGTCTCTTTGGACTTGTGGGTCGACGAGTCCTGCTGCCAGTGGCCACTTTATCACCAGGGATCACGACACACTTCAGTACATCCAAGTACACTTTGGTGTTGACTTTCAAGCCAACTTTGAAGATGTTAGGTGGCAAACCACATCAAAGACCATAACCTGTGCTGGAAACTTCCTTGAACTGTGCCCTCAAGCATTGAACAGTTCGGATTTGTATTTTGAGGGTGCTGGCAATGGTCCTGTCATAACTTGCATCAGTAGAGTTGTACAGTTGTGCATCTCTGATCTCGCTTTTTGAACATTGTGTTACTTTCAGACCTGATAGAAGGCTCCTATCACTTTGGGTATTTGTACACAACTGGCGAACTAGTAGATGGTCTGTAACAAAAAAAGAAAACCGGTTTTCATAAAAAGGAAATGGAATCAAGTCGTCTTTTCTTGGGCGACAATTTTATCGTTCCGGTACAATTTCATATATAGTGTAGAAGGTGGGATGTAGTTAGATTCAAACATTTTCCAATGATTAAAAAACTGAAACAAAAGCTTGTAACTCTGCTTGCCGATTTCGCAGTCAGTGTCAAGCACGTCATAATCTTCTAATGTAAAACAATCAGAAAAAAAGTGTGCGTATCTTGCCTCCGAGCCTGTGTTTTATAACCTTAACGCTAGTCTTTGAATATTGCATCAACGATTTATCACAGCTTCCAACCAGATAAATGTAAGCTTGTTAAAGACTTTTACTTAGATTGAATTTCATCCAACATTTCATAGCCAAATTGCCATTTCTTTCAGATATGAAACCAGTTACCAGTGTAAAGTGATAACACTGACTTCGAAATCGGCAAGCAGAGTTACAAGTTCTGATTCAGTTTTTGAGTCATTGTGAGATGTTTGCATCTGTCTATATCGCACTTTCTTATCTATACATGATATAGTAGTATACAATCTTTGATAAATTGTTTTGGTTGGGTGTTGTTTTTGGCAGTAAATAGCCTTACGAAAAGAGTTATCATACCCGAAAACATTCAGAAAGTAGCTGACTCCAGATGTCATCATTCTATCATTCCAGATGCAATCCTTTACATCCTAAAATAAATTAGCACCGCCACATCTGTGGAGGGACAACTCAGAGCATAGTTACTATTTCAACATGCCTTGTTTGGGGTGAATGAATAATAATAATAATAATAATAATAATAATAATAATAAAAATAATAATAATAATAATATGTCTTTCATGTGGGAAATGGGTTCTAGAGATTAAAAAAGATCATTAGATTGAAAAGTGTGTTCTGCTAGACTTTGGAATTTCCTCCCTGTTTTCTGCTTCCCTTGCAGTACCAACATGCAGAAATTTAAATGTAATGTTAACAGACATCTTGCTGCTCACCCCTTTACATTGTGCCTCAGTAAACGTGGTCCCAAATACCAGCCTCGTGCATCCAAGTGGCAATATGCTTTTTTTATGTCTCTTTTGTGAGATTAGTAGAACTGGCTAGATTGCAAAGTTGATTTTGTACTCCTTCAAGGCAGGAAAGTGTGCTTTGTGTGGTATCTTTCCAGATGTAGCAGTGCTAATTGATTTTAGGACGTATCTGTCTCTTATACTGGTAGAGGATTGCATCTAGAGTGATAGAATGATTACATCTGGAGTGATAGAATGATTACATCTGGAGTCAGGCACTTTCTAGGGTCATAGAATGATTGCATATTTTCAGGCTTGACAACTGTTTTTGCAAGACTATTTACTACCGAAAGCAACACCTTCCTATATCTAGGGGTTTCTACAATGTAGGGGTGGGATTTTGCTGCTTGTTTGTTGGAGAGACTAACGTCGAGGGGGTACAAGTGCTTGTAGTTCATCGGAACATTTACCATTAAAATACTTGTAGAATAAGTAGAGGAATGCAACATTTCGTCGATGGGACAGAGGTTGAAGCTTAGATGACAGTTCAGGACCCATTTCACATATAGCTAAGAAAGTGCGATGTAGATGGATTAAAACATTTCACAATAATTAAAAAGACGAAATAAAAGCTTGGAGTATTGTTTCCACATCTGGGCTGGTGCATCTACCACTAGTCTCTCCCGCTTAGATAAAGTCCAAAAAAAAGTTATCAATCTAATCGGTCCCACTTTATCAACTAAGCTCCAGCCCCTGTCTCATCGCCACAATGTTGCATCACTGTGCATGTTTTACAAATATTTTAATGGAATGTGTTCTGATGAACTCGTTTCACTTGTATCCCCTCAACGTACATATTCCTGACAAACCTGTTTAACAATAAAATCTCACCCCTTCACTGTTGTTGTCCCTAAATGTCAGAAAGCTTTCTATTCAAATAGTATCTTCCCTCGAACAGCTAAACTTTAGAATTCCCTTCCTGCTGCCTGCTTCCCTGGTTGTACTGATATGCAGAAGTTTAAATGTAACGTAAACAAATATCTTGTTAATCTTTCCTAAACATGGACCCAAATAGTAGCCCCTTACGTCCAAGTGGCGATATGCTTTGTAAAGGGTGAACATGAGTAAAAAAAACACACACACACAAAACAAAACAAAAAACACAAAACAAAACAAAAAACACAAAACAAAACAAAAAACTATGTTTGCCGATTTTGCAGTCAGCATCATCATTATACAAATCCATAAAAGCACATCAAGATTTTCTAATTTCAAACAATCAGAAAAAAAGTGCCTATTTTGTCTTCAACCCTGTGTTTTATAGCATTAACGCTAATCATTGCATATTACATCAACGATTTGTCACAGCCTCCAACCAGATAAATGTAAGCTTGTTAAAGACTTTTTCTATTTCTCAGATTCCAGAGCCAAATTGTCATTTCCTTCAGATATGAAGCCCGAAAGTATTTCACTGATAATAGCGATAACTGCATCTCATCTCATCTCACACATGCGTAGTATTATGAGACCTAATTACAGCACACTACTCGTGTTTGTAATTCCATTTGCAAATCTCGTCTCTCATTGGCGGCTCATCCGTGGATGACGTAAGTGCAGCATCCACGATTAACATTCATCGATGTGGTCGTTTATTTATACTTAAGTTACATGTGTTGTATTAAAGTAAAGTACAGTAGGAAGACCGACGACATTACCGAGTGGACTTGGGAGCACTACTTTGCCACAACTCATGTGATTGTCTACAACCAATGTACGACAGGAAAAGAAACTGGAGTCTTAGAAAGATTTCCATCATTGCAGTAATTATAGAAACATCCAGACTCATGAAAAAGAATTTCGAAAACTATCTAGCAAATATACCCGGTGAACCAAGTGCAAAGAGAGATAAAAACAATTGCACTTAAAGGGACAGTTAGAATCATAAAGAGTCTTCTCGGTTTGAATGTATGAGATAGTGGATGAATATCTGGTATTTAATAGGATTCCCCATCCCCGGCTGGAACAAAATGATACGAAAATTAAAAAAATTATGACATTCTTCTTGCATAACTTAAAATAATAAATTTCTTTTTACATCTATATTATCCATATAAATGGTGGTGGTGGTGGTAGTTGTCCATCGGATCCGATGATAACGTTTGTGCTCTGCATCTCATCTGTAGCCCCAGTCTAGAGACATATTCTAGAATATTGGGGTACTGAAAGTCAGTTGTTGTTATCACCGCTGAACCTGCTCTATGGTGTCTCTCTCTCTGTGGCAGCAGTGAGTTTCTGGCTACGAGCCTCTTCAAAGTTGGCAGTAGCCTTGTGAGTCGAGCCTCGCCATTTTGGTCTGTCCATAGCATGTCCCTCTAAGTCTCCCGGTTTGATACGACACTATTGCAGAGCGGTAGCTCTAGATATATCTAAGGCTTTTGACAGGGTATGCCACAAGGTTCTCCTCAGGAAAATTAAATCATACGGTATCACTGGTAGAATACTTAACATAGTTAAATCCTTCTTAGATAAGAGAAAAATCCAGGTTGTCCTCGACGGTCGTACATCTAAACAGTGTGATATAAATGCGTGAGTGCCTCAGGGGTCTATCCTTGGACCTCTATTGTTCCTGATATTTATTAATGACCTCCCCGACAAAACTGCCTCTGAGATGGGTATATATGCTGATGACACTACACTCTATAACAGGCATGACAGGAAAACAAATGAACACATATCTAAAGAAATGGCAAAACCACTAGAGGATGACCTCCAATCTGTAGTGGAATGGGGACATAAATGGATGGTCACATTCAATGCTAACGTTCACAGGAAACATGAGTTGGAACAATTATATTGAAAACATTGCCAGGGCCATTGCGAAAAAGGTAGGCTCTCTCTACCGTGCTAGAAAACTACTGACACGTGAAAGTATCCTGTACCTCTATAAGGCCACCATTCGCCCATGTATGGAGTATTGCTGTCCCATTTGGGCTGGTGCATCTGCTACTAGTCTCACGCTCCTAGACAAGGTTCAAAAAAGAGTCGCCAATCTGATAGGCCCTGAACTGGCATCTAAGCTTCAGCCTCTATCTCCCATCGACGAAACGTTGCATCCCTCTGCTTGTTCTACAAGTATTTTAATGGTGAATGCTCTGACGAACTGCAGACACTTGTGCCCCCACGACGTAGACACCTTCGACAAATCCTACAGGCAGCTAAATCCACCCCCATACAGTAGAGATCCCTAGATGTAAAAGATCTTTCTATGGCAGTAGTTTCTTCCCCAGAACCGCTAGACTCTGGAATTCCATTCCAAGTTTCTGCTTCCCTAACTGTACTGACATGCAGAAGTTCAAGTGCAACGTGAACCGATATCTTGCTGCCCAAATCCCAACATAGTGCCCCAGTAGTTGCTGCCCCTGATAGTAACCCCCTACACCAAAGTGGCAATGCGCCTTGTTTGGGGTGAAAATGTAATAAAAAAAAATTAAAAAAAGATTGGCTTTAACAGTGTCTTTATACCACAGTCATAGTCGACCTTGGTTTCTTTTGTCGGCCTGGAGCTCTCCGTACAGCAGGCATTTAGGCATCCGACATGCGTCCATTCAAATCATGTGTCCAACCCAATGAAGTTGGGTCTTGATGATAGTGGTCTTTATACTGGTGGATTTAGCTTTGTCAAGGACCTTCAGATTGATAATGCGATCCTTCCATTTGATTCCCAGGATGGAGCGGAGAGCTCGCATGTGGAAGAGCTCCAGTTTCTTTATATGCCTGTGGTATAGTGCCCACGTCTTACAACCATGGAGCAGGGAGGGAAGGACCACAGCATTATAGACCTTCAGCTTCGTAGATAGGCGGATGTTGTGTTCATTGAGCACTCGATTGTGAAGTCTTCCCAGTACCTGACTTGTCTTGCTGATTCTGGTGTCAATCTCTCTGTCGAAGGAGCCATCACAAGATATGGTGCTTCCCAGATATTTGAAGTGATTAACATTGGCAAGTGGTGTGTCGTTAATGGTGATGGTGGGAGGAGGAGGGTTGGAGTATGGTGCAGGTTGGTGGAGCATCTCCGTCTTTCCAAGACTGATTGTCAAGCCGAAGAGCTTGGGTGCCCCAGAAAAGTGATCCAGCATCTGTTACAAGTTTTTTCTGTATGGGCCACTCGTGCACAGTCATAGACAAAGAGAACTTCTTGGATGAGTTTTCAAGTTTTTTGTCTTTGCTGTGAGTTTCCGTAAGTTGAAGAGGGAGCCATCCAAGCGGTAACGAATGTAGACACCCCTCTGCAAATCTTGGACAGCATGGGACAGCATACAGGTGAAAAAGATGTTGAAAAGGATAGGAGCTAATACGCAACCCTGCTTCACGCCGTTGTTGACAGTGAAAGTGTCTGTGATATTACCATCTGAAAGGACTTGACCAGTCATGCCATCGTGGAAGAGCCTGATCATTAACACAAACTTTGGAGGACATCCGATACGCTCAAGGACTGTCCAAAGTGCCTCTCTGTTGACGGTGTCAAAAGCTTTGGTCAGGTCGATGAATACAGAGTAGAGAGGTTTTTCTGTTCAATGCACTTCTCTTGAAGCTGTCTTAAGGCAAAGATCATGTCCACAGTACTCCTGCTATGCCACAGTACTCCTGCTAGGCACTGTGCCTCAGGGAGTGTCTGTTCAGAAACTGTAATGAGTCTGTTAAGAATGACCATGCAAAGATCTTTCCAGCAACTGAGAGGAGGGAGATGCTCCTGTAGTTTCCACAGTCCGCCTTACTTCCTTGGTTCTTATAGAGGGAGACGATTAGGGCATCGCAAAAATCACCTGACATTATCTCCTCCTCCCAGACAGCTAGAAGGACGTCACAGAAGGCCGCAAGAGCATTGGGGCCCACTGCCTTGTAGATCTCAGCAGGGATGCCATCCTTTCCCGATGCTCTGCCAGAGGTTGTCTGGTGGATCGCTTTCTTGATCTCCTCGATGGTAGAGGGGGGGTTGCGAGTGAATCCTGTATGACTTGTTGGGGGATTTGATTCAGGGCCTCTGAATTAACTGAAATTCTCTTGTCAACGTCTGCTGAGACCCTCCTGATCCTTGATGATCGTCTTCCCGTCTGACAACAGTAGTGGAGCACTGCTGGGTGCAGAGGGGCCGAAAACAGATTTCAATGAGCTCAAATTTTTTTTGATGTTATTAGTATCAGTATAGTTCTGGACTTCAGCTGCTTTGTTCTGCCACTACTGATCCTGCATTGCTCGGAGATCGGTTTGAACTTTGGCCTGGAGGGCCTTGAACTCATGCTTGGAGATGGATGACGGGTCATTTAACCATTCTATGTGAGCCTTGTTCTTGGTATGTGTGGCTTCTCTGATCACTTTGTCGTTCTCATCGAACCAGTCTTCATGGGTTCTGGTCTTTGCTCCTTCGCAGTCTCATTTACTGCTTTCTAAAGAGGCTGCCCAGTCGCCCACAAGTGCTGCCAAACTTTCCTGTTACCTTTCAGGGAAAAGAGCGACCACTTGCCCATGGACCGCCTACGTGTAGGTTTGTGATTACAACTGCAAGTGTCCACCATTGCCGCAGGACTTGAAAAGTGTGCCTTAGACAGATCGGTAATCAGTGATGAGTTGCAAAACAAACCTGTGCGTGAAGGTTTTATAGTGAGAAGGCTGGTGCACAGGGGCAATTCCACTCTCTCAGCCTGGGAAATCATGATCCAGTGGCACAGAGAACCATTACGACGGGAGACTGCCAGACTGCAGTGGATAACCAGGATGACTTTAGGTCTCACATTGTGCTCTAGGTGCTCCAGCGACACTTGCTGCCACCGCCTTCACAACCGTTGGTTCTTCATATGAACTCTTCCGCTTGTTCCGCCGGAAGTCAGATTTTGCATGCAGTAGGGCTGACACAGCCCGATCCTAGTTCACCGAGGATTTGTGACCCGTCAGCTACTCTCACCTGGTTTAGCAAGCTCGCCAAAGCCAGTATCCAGGGTGTGGCCGCTGTTGCATGCATCAGCTATGGCGAGCCACAGGTGAGAGCTGAGTGCCAAGTGATGTCCAGTGGCAGATGGTCTGTCCTATGAAGAGAACATGGCGAGCCCCTACCAAAGGTACTAACCACTCCCTGAACACCCCATACACCCCAATATAAATAATACAGATGTAAAGACACTTATTGTTTTGCTATCTGATTTACATATGTGTTTGTGGTATGCTATTTTGGCTAAAGAAAAAATGGTTGAGAAAAGTAGGGAAATTCTTTTATGTCAAACTTACACAAAAACCGAACCCTTTACTAAAAATCTCTGCTTACATATAAAAGGGACTTTTAGATGAATTTATAGATAAAGGATAAATGTCTGGCCCCATCCATAGCTAGAACGAAATGACAAGAAAATTGAAAAATCAAAATTTAATTTTCTTGTGAGGTTATTATTAATATATTAATGAATTGTGAATCCATTTTATTATGCACTAGGAGGGTACCTGGCGTTGCCTAGATGTGGAGAGGTTTTATGGTAAGCATAATGAGCAACGGAGGCCTAAAAATTTTTTTTTTAAATTAACCAACCCCCTAAAAAATTGAAAACAGCAGCAAGTACCCGTGCGAGTGCAAAAAAAAAAAAAAATTAGCTACAATTGCCAGGTTCGAACCTGAAACGCAAAGAAGAAAAAGAAGGTGAAAAAGGCTAACCATTTAACCCCTGCGCCATTCGTGACAAACGACGTCCGTGGGTTTCAAAATAAGGCTAGTCATTGCAAGACGTATGATGACTTTGCAAAAATGTCCATGAAAAAAGTGACCCCCCTCCTTTTAAAAAACGGCTTACTTGATAGTGAAGGAATAATGTTTTTGGCATATTTTCGGATATTTATTGGCCGAGAGATTGAGCTTTTAAACGATACCAATTTTGTCAGTGTTGGTTGTGTGTGTCAAAAGTTTTAGCGAGACATACAAACATACATACATACATTCGCACAAACACACTAACAGACAGGTGTGATTCATATTATAGACTAGCAAGGGTACCTGGCGTTGCCCGGGGGGGTGCGGTGGTATAGTAAGGGTGGGAATAAAAAGAAGCCCAGTGTGTGCGTGGGGGGGGAGGAGAAGAAACAACAGGGTGAAGAGAGGTGTTAAATAAAGTGGAGGTAGGCTCAAACCCGTAACATGAAGGAGGGAAAGAAGGTAAAAAAAAAAAAAAAACGTAACGCGTTAGCCAATGTCGCTATCACGCAAGCAGAAGTTGTGTGCGTCGAATTTAATCAAAGTCAATCGAACATATGATGATTTAAATGTTTGGTATTTATTTGCTTCCCCACAAAAGCAAATTAGACATAAGATTGTTTTTAATGTGGGGGGAAAAAAACAGCTCCCCCCCCCCAAAAGGGGGCACTATGGCAGTATCCAAATAAATAGAATTGTCTCAGTATGAAAGGTTTCCCCTACATTGACCAAGGATCAATTAACTTAAGTGAAGCATCAATCCTGGTCCAAAGGCCAAGAAATGCTTTGCCACTTTTTCGAACAGTTTCCCTTTATACGAAAAAGCCAAACAAACACCTGACATGACGCCATGGTGGGTATTTTGTTTAACTCGATCAAAAAAACAAGTGCCCGGGTGTTTGGAGGTGTGTGTGGAAACTCCGGGGGTGGGGTGGGGTTAAAAAAATGTAAGTATGAGGATCGAACCCGAACCGTTGAGGCAAAGTTGTAAATTAAAGTGGGGGAAAAAAAACGTGCGACGTTAAACATTGCCCCACCGCAAGATGCTAACGGAAACACGTTTGAATTTATTTAATTACTTGGATTTAGCAGGTGCCCGTTTTAATGAGTTAATGAGTTTGACTGCGGGATAGTATTCATTTACTGCTGAACGCCCCCCCCCTTCAAGATGTTATAGGAAAAAGACTAACCCACATGCGGCGAGCGACAAATATTGAATATTTATCTTCCCGAAATCGAGCAAATTAAATAGACAGGCGAGCTTCGTTGTTAACTGTGAGATATTACGATTTATATGTGATATAAAAAGTTTTTAAAAGTTGTGAAGCGAGCGACCGCTTCTCTGAAAAAAGCCTTTTGTTGACATACAGAAAAAGCGAACACACATACATACATACATACATACATACATACATTTTCGCTTTTATATATATAGATTATTTAAATTATTTGGACTATTGTTCTCTTTTTAGATACATTTATCTTCATATAAACGAGAATTTTTATTAAATCTTTATGCAAAAACAAAGCTTCCATTCAAAAAGGGACCTTTTTTTTTTATTCAGTTTATTTATTAGAACTAGCAGGGCTATCTGGCGTTGCTCGGGACCGTATAAAACAGAGAGAAAAATGAAGTTGATTTTGAACATATCTGTTATTCTTAGGATAGAAGAATTTTTTTCTGTCTATTTATCATTTGTTATCTCAAGCTTGGTTGGTTGTTTTTGTTTTACAGCATATCAACCCTTTTCACGTTATTTAATGCCGAATCCAGTGATTTTTAATAGAATATATATTTGTTTTTTTTTTCAAGTCAGTTTCTATTTAACCCATAGTTGGGACCCTAACAGATACTACCACTCCGGGTCAGAGTGGACCTGGGAGCAATGGCAATTAAAGGGTGGCTCCACACTTCCCAAAGCCCGCAAGCTGAGGTCTCACCATCGGATATAGTTTAAGGTCATATCCAGGACCTGCTATCTCAAGCAAAAGAATATTTTACCTACCCTAGGACGGGTATTACACAACATACGTATGAAATAATTCTACCGGTCCTAGGGCAGGTAATTTATAACACGTACATGAAATAATTTTATCTTCCCTAGGACGGGTAATGCAAATACATGTATGAAACACTTTAAAGTACTCTCGACAAGTATCGTACAACATATATGAACTTATTTGTCTTCCCATCAACGCTACCATAATTTTAAGGACAATGAAGTAATTTTCGAGCAAAATTATTATTTCAGCACGGTCCGTATTCTGCATAAGTCAGTTTTTTGTTCTTGGTTGCTAATAAAATGAATTTACAAAAACAAGGAATTTTTTTTATTTTATAAAAACAAGAATTTTTTTGTATTATTTGGATTCATCGGACTACTGTTCTCATCTTGAGTGTGATTTTTACAACGTTTCGGTTGATATAACCTTCGACCTTCTTCAGATGTATCTTGTCGAACTCGGAATGTTTCTGTCGAACTCGGGAATTTGGACGAAATTTCGAGCAGAACCCTTTATTTACTTCACATCTGCAATGACCGTGGTGCAGTGGTTAGAATACTTGGAAAAATCAATTGTAAAAAGTGATATTCTTCTGAAGGTTGAAGGTTCAATCCTCAGTGTAGGCGACCAAAAAATACAATTACGAGTTACTTAGGACCTTTATCCAGTCATGGCTGATGGAACAAGAGCACGCTACCTCTGTGAAGCCCGAAACCATCTCACATATGTGTAGTATTAGGAAACCTAAGTACTGAGATGAACTAGGGTTTTAGAGGTAATGCCGGGGTGAGCATAGTAGCAGCTCTCTAAACTGATGTTGGTTGTGAGTGATCACTTCAGTTGTGGAAAAGATGAGGGTAATAAGGTTTCCTAATACTACACATATGTGAGATGGTTTTCAGTTTCATATCTAAAGGAAACGACAGTTTGGCTGTTAATATCACTAAATCATTGATTGAAATTCAGTCTAAGTGATTGGTGGTCACTGCTGTCCTTGGCCAATTGTGGACAATGGCGGCGTGGCAGCTGTGGCCGAAATATAAAAAATGCAAGTCAGGGAATGTGTAAATGCGGAGGTGGAGCTAATGTAACAATTTAACCCTCCCCCCAAGTAAAAACAAATTTAAAAAAATAAAATACAAAGTTAACGCGTGTACACTCTAGCAAAAGTGGTAAAAACATAACTTCCTGTAGCCAATGTAATTTACATTAAAACTGAAGCCTAGTTAATCGGGTGGAGTGGCAAATCGTTGACTAATTTTAATTGGATTACTTAACGGGGCGGTTTATCAGGAATTTGTTTATGTTGGACTTGAAGACATCCAAGTTCTAGTCAGGTGGGAAACAGGCAAACGGAAGAGAGTTCCACAGGCGTGCACTTCTAAGAAAGAAGCTTCGTTCATGGAATCTATGTTTTTATTTAAGCACAGATAAAGAACAGGGAAAATTATTGACAGTGGTTTCAGCTAGACTGGCGTTTTTCGTGAAAGATTGGCGAGGGGGGACCAGAGATTGAAGCTTGGGCGAGCACTTGCCAGAGAAATAATGATAAAACAAAGACGGATGAAAAAAGATAAAAAAGTTTTCCATATGTCTGAATATCCTATATATCGAATTTCAAGTCTGTAGATTAAAAATTCCTGACTATTATATTTTAATTCATACAGAAATTTAGATAGGTGCATGCGAGTATTTTTTTTTTTCGAAACAGATTTTGTAAGTAAAAAAAAAGAGAAAATACTCAGGCTGAGATTGAAACTAAAACCTAAAGACAATGACTCAATTACAGTAATCATTAGGCCGGCTTGACCCGATCTTAGAAGATGTTTTTTACCTACTTATTTTTAACATAATGAATCTGCCATATGGATCATTCACGCATGCGCATTCGTACAGCAGTTACCAAACAGTTGAAAATCCAATGACCTCCACGTACTAATTTTTCAATTTTGGTCCCTTAGCAACCCTTTTTACTGAATGAAAAACAGTCCACGTGTCTGAATAACCTGTATACTAAATTTCAAGTCTGTAGATAAAAAATTCGTTGAGTCTATAGGTTGAGAAGTGTCCTCACACACATTCTACTTTTATAGACTAGACTAGATGAGTCGTTATTAGTTTAGTGCACATTAATATATTCTCACACACAGTAGATTCTCAAGACTTTGCGGTGATCGCAGACGGTTAGAATTTACCAGACAGAACCATCAGGGGTATTTCATTCATCAGGGCTCATTTCTGAAATGGGCCAGCTGGAACATGCCTAACCTTCTCTGAAAACCATGTAAGAGGTAGATGCAGACTACTGTCTCCGGGCAACGTGAGAAACCTTGCTGGTCAGAGCAAAAGATGGCAAAGAAATGTACAATACTCACACCTCCCCTTTCAAACAAAAAGGAATACTGAGCTGAACCGCCAAGGTCAATCGAGAAGAGGAAAAAGCTGACATTTTCTGTACCAATCTGCCAGGGGAAATAACTCTTGCTAATTCTCATCTTCTGCGTTGTAAATATTTGATTCGATTAATACAATCTGGTCTTGTAAATAATATTGTTTGCTATTCGAAATACAGATTATATTAGATCTGATGGATGATATAAACCTTCAAATACAAAGTGAAATGCAGTTAGTCAAATCAACTAGATACTAGGATATGGTGATTAGTAATCCCTAATCCCCATCAGAGATATACACTTGATCATAAAAATTCATAAGATTTGATGTACTTTTAGGTTAGTATTTTATGTTTTGAAGAAAATTCAATTAGAATGCCTACCTTTAATTTATTGGGTTAACTTTGTCATAATATACAAAAACCTTTTCACCACAAACAGTCGCAAAATCAACGACAAGATAATTATTGAGAGGTGGGAGTATCTATCTATCTATCTATCTATCTATCTATTTACACAGTTCTCTTAAGTTAAGATTTTTGTTACTCTCTCTCTCTCTCTCTCTCTCATTCTCTCTCTGCGTAGTTAATTATGATTAGAGTGTAAATTTTACTGTGATATATTTAACATATTTCTCTTAATAAACTTCTATTTCCGAAATCTTCTCTCATATATTCTTATTGAAGGCCATCGGAGTTATACGCACGACGATAAACAAACAGTGAGTGTTGACCGGAAATGACACAACGGCAAAATAACGTCGAAGAAATGAATGATGACTGAAGAAAATAAAAAAAAACAAAAACACAACTCCTTTTTTTATGTATGGCATATGAAATAATTATTCAATGTTATTTTTACATTTCATCTCGCATATAAATTGTTCATTAATTTATTCTGCAGAGAATACTTTTCAAGTAACAATAAAGCGTTGGAAAATTATCTTAAACTGAAACTATTTTATATTTATATTTTATGTAGATTTCTGTCTTTTAACATTTAATTCTCTAACGTTACAGATACCACACGTTTTATATAATACACTTTTGGTTGCTATCTACCCATTTCTTGAAGTCTTGGTTTTTGTTAAAACAGTATATATATATATGCTGAATAGATGTTTAGATATATCCTAGAAATAAATTATTTAAATATAATCCTTATCTTATTTTTCACATGGTAAAAAGCAGCATATACTTTAACGGTTTCATAAAAGAAACGCTAATGTATCAAAAACGCAAATTCCACATTCTGTATAATTATTCATATATCCAATTACGTACTTATATATATATATATATATATATATATATATATATATATATATATATATATATATATATATATATATATATATATATATAGTGCAATGTTTTGTTGAAAATTCAAAGACTTACGTTTTCTTTTTTATAACCTTCGTTTATTTCCTGGATTTTTCCATTACAGCAGTTTCATTGACGAGTGGCAATTTTACGATTTATGTTTCCGTAAAAATATCCTGTCCCCACCAATTTCTTCAGATGTTTATCCATTAGATTTTTTACAACAAATGGTATATTTTTAACATGCTGGTCATCGTATTCGGGTAAAAAGATTTCCACAGCCATGCTTCCTCACTTCCTCCATATATATATATATACATGTATATATATATATATATATATATATATATATATATATATTTATATATATGTATATATACACATATATATATACACATATATATACATATATATATACATATATATACATATATATACACATATATATACATATATATATACATATATATATACATATATATGATGAAAATAATGGAAATAGTATTCCGACAAAATGGAGAAAGAAAAAGGAACATACCGTTTTATGTGTTCATCAAGGTTTCGTCTTTATTTCATCCAGAGGAAGTCTCAAAATACAGACGAAACCTTGATGAACACATAACACGGGTTGTTCCTTTTTATTTCTCTCTCTCTCCCTCTCCCTCTCCCTCTCTCTCTCTCTCTCTCTCTCTCTCTATATATATATATATATATATATATATATATATATATATATATATATATATATATATATATATATGGGGAGGGGAAATATGTTTATTCAATTATAGTCCACCTTTTATTTATACCAATCATTTAATTTATGAAGCTCAACACAATTACAGAGCATATACAAATAAATGACAAAAGTCTGTATCCCAAATTTCAAGATGTTGACCATCTTGCCGCTTATTTACAGTAACATGAACAATTGTTTACAACAACTGTTTCGTATCGCGGAATCATTTATGTAATTATTATTTCAATTATGGACTTAAATCCTAACCTACGCTGATGAGAGACCCTCATGCCATACCCTGTCAAAAGCCTAAGATATATCTAGAGCTACTTTTATAGACTAGACTAGATGAGTCGTTATTAGTTTAGTGCAAATTAATATATTCTCACACACAGTAGATTCTCAAGATTTTGCTGTGATCGCAGACGGTTAGAATTTACCAGACAGAACCATCAGGGGTATTTCATTCATCAGGGCTCATTTCTGAAATGGGCCAGCTGGAACATGCCTAACCTTCTCTGAAATCATGTAAGAGGTAGATGCAGACTACTGTCTCCGGGCAATGTGAGAAACCTTGCTGGTCAGAGAAAAAGATGGCAAAGAAATGTAAAATGCTCACGCCCCCCCCCTTTCAAACAAAAAGGAATAGTTAGCTGAACCGCCAAGGTCAATCGAGAAGAGGAAAAAGCTGACATTTTCTGTACCAATCTGCCAGGGGAAATAACTCTTCCTAATTCTCATTTTCTGCGTTGTAAATATTTGATTCGATTAATACAATCTGGTCTTGTAAATAATATTGTTTGCTATTCGAAATACAGATTATATTAGATCTGATGGATGATATAAACCTTCAAATACAAAGTGAAATGCAGTTAGTCAAATCAACTAGATACTAGGATATGGTGATTAGTAATCCCTAATCCCCATCAGAGATATACACTTGATCATAAAAATTCATAAGATTTGATGTACTTTTAGGTTAGTATTTTATGTTTTGAAGAAAATTCAATTAGAATGCCTACCTTTAATTTATTGGGTTAACTTTGTCATAATATACAAAAACCTTTTCACCACAAACAGTCGCAAAATCAACGACAAGATAATTATTGAGAGGTGGGAGTATCTATCTATCTATATATCTATCTATCTATCTATTTACACAGTTCTCTTATTTAAGATTTTTGTTACTCTCTCTCTCTCTCTCATTCTCTCTCTGCGTAGTTAATTATGATTAGAGTGTAAATTTTACTGTGATATATTTAACATATTTCTCATACATATATATACATATATATACATATATATATATATCTATATATATATATATATATATATATATAGAGAGAGAGAGAGAGAGAGAGAGAGATAGATAGATAGATAGATAGATAGATAGATAGATATACCACCGTTTTTGGCAATTTTACTACTTCGAAATTTCAGCGACTTTTGATTAGAATTTAACTAATGAAGGCTCGTTAGAAAGGTAATAACCTGAATTGTGTAGTAGGCTATATGACATTTGCCTTTAATTTCGCACATTAAGGAGATCATCCATCATCCAGGGCCTTTTTTTGGCACTTTTTACACCTATAAAATGTTTCACAGTTTTGCATACGAATTACAAAATATCTGATATTTCTCCAAAACTTCTGGTCTTGATGGACGGGAGACTAAAACTTGCTGCTATGGTTTCAAATGATCTGAAATAACAGCAAGGGGAGACTTGATTCCAAATATTTCTCATATGTTATATCTCCCCTCTTTGGTTTTCATATATAAAGTAAATGCCACAGTGTATAAGGCTTATTTGATACTGGAGATATTCATAATCCTATTCTATTTCCAAAAGAGGGAAGATATAACATATGAGAAATATTTGGAATCAAGTCTCCCCTTGCATAACAAGAAAAAAAAACGCTAAGGTAGCGGAAAAAATAACAGCATGTAGAAGTTGTTACTATCGCTAGTGCATTTGTAAAGCAGTTCGGGGACCAACACGTTGTATCCTCGGTCGCAAAGCAGACAGAGAATAGAAAAGAAATTCAATTCGCCTTTTTTTGTTATTGTTGTACAAAGACATTAATTTCCTCATTGTTGCGTTACTGCTGTGACGTCACCCACGAGATCGTATTCTCGAATATGCTCGTGAATATCATCCACGCCTCTCACGTGATCGTCCTCTCTAACGTGCTCTTTCTCGTTTTTTATAGTCTTTCTTTACTGGTGACGTCATTTCGCATTCATTTCTATACAGCCGTCTGCGCTATGCGACACGTCTTCCAAAGTAAATTATTATTCTTGCATTTTTAAGGATTTCCCGAAATTCTTATTCCCTAAGTTTTCTGCCAATCCATATAAACAATTTCCTTGGAATTTTCAGATAAAGCAGGAGAATAAACAGGATTACGGTTTTTACATTTGAACTTCAAGACAAACAACTTCCTACTCAACGATTAGTTAACTGTATTGAAGACGTTGTTGGAATCTTTGGCCAGATTCGTACCGTTTCCTTTTGACGTTTATTCTAATGATTCCCTTCAAATATAATTCCAGGTTTTCAACTCATCAGTCACTAAAATATCGATCTAATTTTCTTAGACAAAATGGAACATATTATAAATCAATGCTCAGTCGAGATATGAGGTATACCATAAATTAATGAAATATTATCTATTATGTAGGAGAGCACTCAGAGTAGTCAAACATGTGCCAGACTAAGATTCAAATAAAACAAGTGAAGCATGCATGGTCCCCCGTGAGTGCACAGTGAACAAGGCGTAAAAAATGACTAAGTTCAGCATTTGCCTCCCCCCCCACACACACACCCATTTAGCCCCAAAAGTCCCCAGGTGACATCAAATCCTGGTAAAAATGAACAAACGGTGCAGTTTTAGGCCTTAACATATGTAAATTTGAGTTCTGCAGCATGCAAAAAAAAAAAGAAAAGAAATTACTAAGTCCATCATTGCCCCCCCCCATTTAGCCCCCAAAGTCCCCAAGGCCTTAACATATTTAAATTTGAGTTCAGCACCATGCAAAACTGCTAAATAGACATACACGAAAAATTTTGAACAAATATGGTAAAATAGTCCCAAAAATGGAGTGTTTTTATTAGCCCTAAAAGAGACCCTGGGGCACAGCCAAGAGTTATCGCGAAATATAGACAAACAAAATTATAT
Source organism: Euprymna scolopes (assembly GCF_053919585.1). Classification (NCBI taxonomy): domain Eukaryota; kingdom Metazoa; phylum Mollusca; class Cephalopoda; order Sepiida; family Sepiolidae; genus Euprymna; species Euprymna scolopes. The sequence continues at coordinate 106,882,673 of NC_136502.1, forward strand.
AGAAATCAGTTAGTTACAACTTTTCAGAAAGTTTTATAAAAAATCCAACGCATCATTTTTTTTTAAATAAATGTCAATTTTAGCCATTTTAACCTGAAAGGCACACCGTGTAATGTAGAAGTGCCCTTTAAAGAGATTTTAAAGAAATCCGTTAAAATTCAAAATATTGCGGTTAAAAGATCACAGAAGTGCAAAAATTTATTTTTAAATAAACATATTTATTGATTTAACAAAAAATTTAATTTAAATTTTCGACTCGAAAAATAGACTCAGGAAAATTCAGACAATATATGCTTTTTCTTTTTCTTACTTGCTATGACTGCGTTTGACACGATAGTTAATTATTGTCGAAGATCAAGATTTCTATGCCTAATTTAGGGCATTAGCGGCTTGGTCATGCGCGCAGCGCGCACTTGTTAAAATAATAGAACCCCCCCCCCCAGTTTATTTCGTAATCTAGAGTTCAAATAATTCCTTATTCTTACACAAAGAACAAGTAATTAACCCTTCTAACCCTACCGGCCGTGCAGGGTTGGAAGGGTTAATTACTTGTTCATAGATAAAAAAGACGACACGGCCGACATTTTGGCCTTGTAATAACATGTTATCAAATAATTTTGCTTATCGGCTATTGTCTTTTTGGTTAATTATTACTTAATTGGATCAGGGTCCAAATGGTTAACCTTATTTTTTCTGAATAACTTAAACCGTTTATCTTCAAATTATATGTCTATGGAATTTCAGCCGATGTGTCCTTCTGCCTTCTTCAGATTTATTATTCATTTACGATCATGTTTTTTCACATATTTAAGCATGAGTTTGGCTTCCTGTGTACAATGATAATCCCTGCGTACATACATTTGATAAACTTGTAATTTTAAAGTCTACATTGGTGAACCCTGATAATAACAGTTACAGGCTTGGGCAGATACAAAACGAAAAATATAACAATATTATATTTACCGGGTTTGTATTACTGTGCAAATAGATTCGAAAAAGTTGTCAAAAAACAAATATATAACAAATAAATGTTATCAAAGGAAAGATAAGTTACTTTTCTACTAAACTGGATATATTTTTTGTGTTTTTATTCAATGTAACATGTTTATTCAGCTCGAAAAACATGCAGTGTTTACCGATGTATTGGAAAATTCAAGATGGCGTCTGACTCTCTCTTTAACACGGTAAGTTTGGTAAAAGGTGTTATAAATAATAAACTAGACAAAATACTATTAGAACCCCACCGAATATATGTCAACTTATGTCACGGTAACATATATTGAGCGAATTTCTAACAGTATTTTGTCTAGTTTATTATTTATAACACCTTTTCCCAAACTTACCGTGTTAAGGATAGAGTTGGGCGCCATTTTGAATTCTCCAATACATCGGTAAACACTGTATGCTTTTCGAGCTGAATAAACATGTTACATTGAATAAAAACACGAAAATTATATCCAGTTTGGTAGAAAAGTAACTTATCTTGCCTTTGATAACATTTATTTGTTATATATTTGTTTTTTGACAACTTTTTCGAATCTATGTGTACAGTAATACAAACCCTATTTACCTTTAAGCAGGATGTGAATATAAGAGCCACAAAGCACAGGAGCATTATAAAAAGAACAGATTAAAAGGGCAATCCAAAATACAATATTAAACAAATTGGTTAGTTTTACTTTTCTTTTCGTAATTTATGAAATTTACAGAAATGAGGACCCGGATAACGCCAGGTAATTCTGCTTGCATAAAATCAAAATATTTTTAATAAAAAACTTAATTTAGCCTCCGGTATATGTGTTCTTTAAAACTACTATGTACGGCTTAATCACATTGACACATTGGTTCCTGTTAGATCACTGAAGTTAAGCAACGTTGAACCTGGTCAGCACTAAAATGGGTGACCATTTGGGAATTTCAACAGTATTTCTCGCAGTTAATGGTGGGCGAATGGATTAAGTCCTTGCTAATAGAGTCAGAGATGGCTGCTGTTGCCGGGTTCGAATCTACGCTGATGATTCCCGAAAGGATGAAACACTAGTGTCTCTAGGTATTCAATAATTATTATAGTAAATAATTATGTCAGCCTCTTTAAGAAACTCATTTCTTATCATTGAGCACTTTCAGTTAAAATAAAGTCGGTCAATTTAGCTCGCATGAGCAGATCATCATATAATGATTAGATCACTCTGACAGACGTTAAAACATTTAAAAAATAAATGTTTAAATTTCGACTGTATTTCTCGCGGTTAACGGTGGCCGAATGGATTTGGTCCTTGCTAATGGAGTCAGAGATGCTCTCCACTTATCTCTGCATTGTTTCCAGTCGTCTAGCACTTCTCCTTGCCACTGGACTCACAGTGTCAATTCAGGAGAAGTGTGGTTGAGGATTGCGCAACCCTTGCCTCATAATTACACGAGCAGCTACCCTCTCAGGGGGTATCCATTGTCTTTCGAGACTGAACCGAGGCTTCCTTCGAAAACCACTATGAGTTTCTACCTATGATTCTTGTTTTTTTTTTTTATTGTTTTTATAGTCACCATTTGAATGACATCCACTTTCAGGATTGAATAACCTTTCATCTTTGAAGCAACACTAGCCGCGTTTCAAAGCATATTTTCCTAACATGCAGATGTCATTTTTCGAACGCCTTCTGGCAGGTGCGATCTTTCCTTCGTAAATTAATCTTCATGCTAACATGTTTTCATCGCAGAAATACCAAGGCCAATAAATTGCAAATATCAAAATAAGACAGAATTGTGAGTTATTGTCAAGAGTCATTCAAATACTTTTTTTTTATCATAAAAGAATTTCAGAATTGAAAGAGATTTGAAACATTCAGATAAAAAAATTAATTAAAAGGTAACGTTATTTTCAATTCACCACTTGAAGAGAAACCGTATTACTTGATCCTTGTGTTGTAAAATGATCCCTGATAATAAGTTGAAATTAATGAAAAGCCTTTACAAAATACAATTAGAAAATCTTCCACAGTATTTGACTGCAACAGGGCTTCTTTGTCACACACACACACACACACACACACACACACACACACACACACACACACACACACACACACACGCTATGTATTGTTTTGAAAGGTTTTTTTTTAACCTTGAAAACTATATAATTTTTTAAAATTAATTCTTAGCCCTTCGTTGAAAACTTATTTTGTCAGTCAGTCATTTAATCTGCAATCGCTGAATCAACTTGCTTCATCGAACTCACAATAGTCTAAAGTTTTCAGGGATCATCAGTTGTTTACCATGAGACACTGTTTCGAGGATTTAAAACAAAACAGTACTTACATTACGCTTACATTAAAAGGAATCAGTAATAAATCTGAAAGTCATCTTGCAGTAAGAAAGGCTTTATGAAGAAGGCGACAGGGTGGGGTTAGGGTTAGGGTTAGGAGACAAGGGTGGGGTTCAGTTATGCGTAAAACAAGGTTGATTGGATTTTGCCTGTGTTGGGGTGAGGGAATGAGGGAGTAGGGTTTGGGGTTAAAAGCATAAAGTTGAGGAGAGAACTGGGAGAGATATTATCTTCGCAATGTGTCTGCTCACTACCCGTCTTAAAATTCAGTGAACTAGTGTATATAATGGAAGTTAGGGGTGAGTGTGATTTTATTTCTTATTTCCATTTAGCATTTTGGTATCTTTTTTTTTACGTAGGAATCACCACTTATCAAGGCCCGGAGGCCTTTCGAGGATAAGAATTAATGGGTATACAATAGTCAATGTGATTATAGCGTAGTAAACATAAGTAGTGGAAATTTTGTAAATTCGATTACTTCAAGAACTTGTTTATGTTGGACTTGAAGATAATCAGATTGTAGTCAGCTGGAAAGCAGGCAAACAGAAAAGAATTCCACGGGCGTACAGTTCTAAGAAAGAAGCTTTGTTCATGGAATCTACGTTTAGGTTTAGGCACAGATAAAGAATGAGGGAAATTGTTGAAAGTGGTTTTGGCTAGACAAGTGTTTTTTTTATGAAAGTCTGGCGAGGGGGGGGGGACCATAGATTGAAGTTCAGACGAGCACTTGCCATGAAAATAACGATAAAGCAGAAACAGGACCGCAGCGTCTCTTCTGTGAGAAAGAGGTTGTAGGGAAGAGAAAAGGGCACCCCCCACTAAGCTACAAAGTCTATTTTTAACTCTGTCAAGATAGGATAAGTTGCTTCTAGTACTCCATCGTTGGCCGAACCTGGCTTTTATATATATAGAGAATTTTGCAAAAAGGTTAATATTGACTCGGACTCAACTAACCGTTCTCACTACATTACTTGGGACCTTTAAAGGGATGTGGAAGTAAATGACATAGTAAGAGACGTAATTTTTTTAAAGAGCATTTAGATTTTTAAACCATTTTTAAAAATAGCATTTAGATTTTTAAACCATTTTTAAAAATAGCAATTAGATTTTTTTTAATGGTTACAAATACCAACGATCTATTTTAGATTTTAAAAAGGTTTGCGCACTGAGAGGCCTCCTTACGGTTAAAAAAAAAACAGTATGGAAACACTCCCTTACACAGGTTCACAAACTATATTTACTTCAATAAGATCGTTAAAATCTGGTGTCTTCTCTCTCCACCTCTTCTACCGTTCATGCTGATGAAGAGACGATATCCAGAAACAATTTACTTTATTTCTCGATGGTTTTATTTGTAAAGATTGAATGAATAAAAGGATGTCGTTTCCGAAACGATCGTACATATAAATTTGATTTTGTTATGTTTCCTCCTATGAAAACTTGATTGATAATTTCATAATTATTAATCTCTCACCCTCTTCTCTTCTCTCTCTCTCTCTCTCTCTCTCTCTCTCTCTCTCTCTCTCTCTCTCTATATATATATATATATATATATATATATATATATATATATATATAAGTGTGTGTGTATGCGTGTGTAGATTTCCCTACGCAATAACTCTGTCAATTTTTAGTCTACAGACTCGAAATTTGATATTCAGAGTACTGAGATTTGGAAAAATCGATGTGATCGAATTTCGGCCAGAAGTTTGTCTGTTAAGGGGTCAAAGTTCAACGATTTGACCTTTGAGAACTCTACCAAACTCCTCCGAGAATTTTGGGTCTAAACACTTGAAATTTTAGATATAGATTCCTTGGCTATGGATCTGACGTTATAACGCGATTTAAGCCGAAAACAATACATTTTAAGGGGTCATAATAGGGGTCAAAGTTTAAAAAATTGACTGCTTTATTTTTTGGTTCAGCATACACCTCCAAACACCCGGGCAACGCCGGGCACCCATGCTAGTATATCGATAAAAGTGAACGTGTCTGTGTATCTGTCTGTCTGAGTGTCTGTGTACATTTCCCTACGCAATAACTCTGTCAATTTTTAGTCTACAGACTCGAAATTAAATATACATTGGTACTGAGATTTGGGAAAATCGAGGTGATCGATTTTCGGCCAGAAATTTGGCTATTAAGAGGTCAAACTTCAACGATTTGACCTTTGAGAACTCTACCAAACTTCTCCGACAATTTTGGGTCTAAACATTTAGAATTTTAGATATAGGTTCATTGGATATGGATTTAATTTAATAACTTGATTTGAGCCGCAAACAATAAATGTTAAGAGGTCATAATAGAGGTCAAATTTTAAAAAATGTCAACATAAACCTCCAAACACTCTGGCAACGCCGGGCATAAATGATATATATATATATATATATATATATATATATATATATATATATATATATATATAGGCTGTTGGAAAGTAATGCCCATGTTTGAAATTTATCTGTTAAATATAATTCTTACAAGAAATAAATGGGGTGTGTGGAGCGAAAGTTGTGAGACTACCCCTTTATTTTTTTCCTTTAATCCTCATATTCTATAAACGATATTTTTGACGATGTGAAAAAGTGTTGACTCACTAGTAAAGAAAAATTATTTGTGAAATCAGTTGATGCGGTTTCCAGACATCTTGACAAGCTAGTATCGAATGCTGGCGTGCATATTGGATTCTAAATAAAAACCCCACACTACACAGCTCCTTATCATATTCATTTCTGATAAAAGTAATATTTCAGTAATACATTATACGCGCTTAATAATATGGTGTTATGAAGTGCCTTCGATAAGTTTCCAGACTTTATTCGTACGAGCTCTGTGTTCTATCAATATAGTAGACACATGAAACTCTTTTCCCCTTTAAAACAATCTCCTTCGGCTGTAACGCACTTGCTGTACCGTTCCAACAACTCCTGGAAGGCTCCATGGAAGTCCTCTTGTGTAAGCGTGTCAGTGACACTCATCACAGCCTCTTTCATTTCTTCAATTCGTCGATTGTCTCATAACGAAGGACTCTAAGATTTTTCTTAATCATTGCTTAGAAAATAACCAAAAGTCACAGGGAGCAAGGTCTGGACTATAGGGAGGGTGAGGAACTGTCTTGATGCCCATCTTGGTCAAATAGTCTGTGACAACGATGGAATTGTGGACTGATACATTCCCGCAAATCTTCTGCATCTTCCATCCATCCATAGCCCTTGAGCCCCTGACGGGACATAGGCCATCTACAACTTTTTGTAGATGTTTTTGTAGCGAGAAGTTCTTTTGCAGTTTGAGGGTGCTGCCCCCACGCCAAACCTTCCCAGAAGGTACATACAGTGCCTAGCCTTCCCAAATGGTCACCCATCTGGTACTGGCCAGGCTCAACGTTGCTTAACTTCAGTGATCTGGCGAGAACCGGTGTATCAACATGATTGTACCGTACTTCTTCATCTTCAGGTCTTTGTAAGTAATTGTGTATCACAGTTCCCACACTGACATCAAATTATAGATTTATTGTCTCTATAGACACACAACAGATTATATATATATATATATATATATATATATATATATATATTCATAAGTTTGGGTTTCGGTTTCGATTGAAGCTGATACCAAGTTATATGTATATATTTTTGATTTTTGAAATCACAACTTTCTATATATAAGAATCGATAGAAAATTGACTCTATTATAATATATATGAAATCTTCATACAGTAAAATATCATATTTAAGCGTATTTTACGACCAGGCTACGCCGGGCGTCCTTACTAGCTTAGGTATGAATACTTTTGTAGTTTTAACAAAAGAGCTACAATGATATCAGGGCGTCTCCATTAACGCTGAACACAGAATGCCAACATCAATATATTACATATGAAAGAGTCCGTAGAATTTCCACAGGTCCCGCTAGTATATAACTGTTAGAATATTTATGAAAGGAATTTCTGGCAATATAACTATCTATTCATAACACTTATTTTTTTTTTAATTTTTCTTCATCAAACACAAAAGAATAGGATATTTTTTCTATCGCTATTCAGTAAGAGAAGAGTAAAAACGAACACAAAAGAAAGCAGGAATGATAATCGAGTTTGAAATATTTCTTTATATTCGAAGGAATAGAAAAGAAAGGCAGAGAAGAAATGGACAACAAATGAAGTGAACGAGATGATAAAACAACAACAAAAAATCTTCACAAAATGATTAAAAAATAAATGAAAACTCGAATGAATGTCCAAAAAAAAAAAACGTTATCAATATATTTATGTGATTGACTTTATTTGCATACATCACACTGTTTTCCCTATTCTCTAGTTATTAGACAACATTTCATCTACTATAACGCTGTCATTTATCTATATAATTATAAAACTCAAATGACCTTGTAACGATGTATGTAACCCACTTTCCAGTTTACGACACCCGGTTGCGCATGCGTGCATAACCTGCGCACTGAAATATTAACGTTATTATTTTGGAATTATTATTTTAACATGGGAAGAGTGGGGTTTAAAATAACTTAAACGTAATACAGAAATGAACGATGTAAAAAAAAGAAAAAGCAGACAGTATTAACAATTGTTTATTTGGATAATTTAAACGCGAAAAAACAAAAGAACAATTCGGATGCTGAAATATTAACGTTATTATTTCGAAATTATTATTTAACATGGGAAGAGTGGGGTTTAAAATAAACAAAAAACAAAAGAACATGTGGGACGCTGAAATATTAACGTTATTATTTCGAAATTATTATTTAACATGGGAAGAGTGGAGTTTAACGTAATACAGAAATGAACGATGTAAAAAAAAAAAAAAAAAGCAGGTATATCAAAATTTGAATTTAACTATGAGTATTATGGTATCTGTTGAGTGCACATTTAGCTATAAGTATGGCAAACCACTTATAATTCAGTAACTGTGAATTTTTTTTTTTCAAAAATAATCAATTATAATAAACAGAACAACTCATAGAAATCTATATTCTTTTTTCATTTTAATATACTTTCATAGAAATGTTTCTGTTGTGTCAAATAAAAAATATTTTCTTTACGTCACAAGTGTCACGCTCATACATGAATTCCATAGCTAATATAACATACTGACCCAACGGGTCACGGTTAGTCTAGTACATCTATAAAAGTGAGAATGTGTGTGTGTGTGTGTGTGTGTGTATGTGAGGTCACTTCTCAATCTATATACTCAACGAATTTTTGATATATAGACTTGAAATTTGATATATAGGGTATTTAGACATGTGGAAAACGTTTTAATCAGTTTTCATTTTTAAGTTGGTACGTGGAGATCACCGATTTTATCTGTTTGCCAACTGTTTCACGAATGCACATGCGTGAATCGTTCACATAACAAATTATTTATGTTAAGAATAAGTAAGTTTGAAAACAGTTTTTAAAGATCGTATTAAGCAATTCCTTTATTGTTTCGTTATCACCGCTCACTTTCTTCCCACAAAATCACTATTTGAAATTGATTTAACAGTTTTTTTTTCTTGTTAAGAAAAATAAAATGTCATTCGATTTAGTTCCTTCCAGAAAATACTTTGTCCGTATAGTAAAACTAACAATCTCTAGGGTAAATTCGACAGACTGCTGGCAAAACTTCCAATTCCCAAACTCGACACTTTTTCAAGTTGACTTGCTCACAACTACGTATGTAGCACACCTTCTTCCAAGCTTCACGCCTGTTTTTATTCCTCGGTCTCATTTGCATATAAACGGTGACAGTCTGCACCGCTCATGTGACCGTCAATCAGAAAACCAACTGGGTGTTGCCATTTTAGCCTTTCCTTACATTTTTTTTTTTTTTTTTACTTTGAAGCACGCACACATGCTAGCACTTTCTGACCCTTATGTTATACATTCTCACCATGGAAGGTAGATAAATACGGTGCAATGCATTTTATTCAGATTAAATGTTTCTACATTCCCCCTTTAACCTCCACCACGCACGTACACATTATATATGTACACAGCGCAATAATCTTAGGTGTAGTTATGGTATTTAGGAGACTTAATCCAGTTCTGTTTGTAATACGAGGTACCTTTAATAAGTTTCTTTTACTTTTTTTTGTACAGGCATTTAAAATTGTCATAAACTCTTGAAAATTCACTATGCTATTCCTAGATATCTTATGGGATGTCTGACCAATTTTTATGATTTCAGGTTCAAATGAATAGCTACAACAATAATTGGAATACACCCTACTAAGCCTGATTGTCACAGTGGGTGAACTTTAAAAATGCAATCTGATGATAAGAGGTTTGGGAGGAGTAAGGAAGTCAGGACACCAGAGTTGATTGGCCAAATAAAGAATTTCATTGATACGGACGTTGTGTTTCTATAGAAACAATAAGCACACAGTTTGATGTCAGTGTGGGAACTGTACACGCAATTATTTGTGAGGAACTGAAGATGCAGGAGATTTGCGCAAAGTTTCTCCTAAGGATGCTCAGAGAAGATGAGACATTTTTATTACAGCAGGAGGATGGTCGAGCTGATCAATTCAGATCCCTATTGTCCAGACCTTGCTCCCTGTGACTTTTGGTTATTCCCTAAGCTCAGGGAAAACTTTAGGGGTTGTTGTTATGAGACAATTGAGGAGATGAAAGAGGCTGTGATGAGGGTCATTGACACGCTCACACAAGAGGACTTCCATGGGCCTTCCAGAAGTTGTTGAAAGAGTACAACGTGCCTTGCAGCCGGAGGAGATTACTTTGAAGGGGACTAGAGTCTCATGTGTGTACTATTAATAAAAGTGTCCATGCAAAATAAGCCTTGAAACTTATTGAAGACATCTTGTATGTCATTAGGGATCTTAACTAGTTTCCACTATCTGCAGGTGGTATACCATTCAAACTTATAGAAACGCTTCATAATTGTAACTTCTTTTTACCTTAAATTCATTCTCGACGTTTCTGGACGATTTAAAAGTTTTGTTTGCTGCTTTAGTTTTTAAAATATACTATATGCTCCGTGCAACGTCGCAGGAATAAACAAAGGAAAGAAATTAGAATTCGATTTGACATTTTTTTTAATGACAAATGAAAAGCATCATTTGGATTCATCAGACTTGATTTTCACAACATTTCGGTCGATGAAACCTCCGACCTTCTTGAGGTAAATCTTGTCGAACTCAGAAATGTTTCTGTTGAACTTGGGAATTTGGACGGAATTTCGAGCAAAACCCTTTATTTACTTCACGGGGGTAGCATGCTCTTGTTCCGTCAGCCCAAGTAATTCGCAATTGTATTTTTCAGTCGCTCACACTGAGGATTGAACCTTCAACCTTCAGGAGACTATCACTTTTTACAATTGATTTTTCCAAGTACTCTAACCTCTGCACCATGGGTCCTTGCGGACAATTCTTGTATGAATTTTAGGAGCCTAAAATCTATTTTTATTTCTAGTTGTAAATATTACTGTTTTAACGTATATCTATATATCTCTCTCGATATAACGAATATCTCTCTCTCTCTCTCTCTCTCTCTATATATATATATATATATATATATATATATATATATATATATATCAATGTTTTACTTATTACTTGTATATATTATCTATTATTTATAATTAACGGTTCCTATATCGTATTGAATTCTATACTAGGTTTACTTAGTAGTTGGTTATTCCCCAGCATATGTGCTGCTCCTTTCAGTCCTCTTACTCTCCACTGTTCCTCTCCGCCTATAATTTATACTTCGTCCCATAATGGTAGATGGTTTCCCTTTTCCTTCCAGATACGGTCAGCTATACGTGACTTTTTTCTTTCCACGTACTATGGCTTTTCGATGTTCTTCTAACCGTACTTTCAATGGACGACACGTTTCACCTCTGTATAGTTTTCCACATTTACATGGGATATCATATACACAGTTCTCAGTCATGATTTTTTCTCATCTCAAAAATTCAGAAACGTCAAATGAAATTCATTCATTCATAGTCCTTCCAAAACGACGCATTTTCCTCTTTTTGCACACGCGTGTGCTTTTTAAAAGTTTCCGTCCCCTTGCCACTTGACGCTTTCTCACTCGTTTTCACACGTCCATCTTGCCCGGTCACACTTGCTTCTCTCCTCGACCACATGCTGTATTTTTCTTTGCTTTTCTTGTGACGCAAGCTCGCACATACTTGCTAATTTGCATACGTGCTTTCATTACTGCTGTTCTAATATTTTCTCACACACACCCATAGTGCTCTGTTACATCCATATGGTCACATATATTTACTACAAGATAGTGTCATGATGAACAAACATATACTAAACTAATACACCACATTCAAAGAGGAAGTAATGCCTGGGAGAATGATCTCATACTAACAAAACTGATACTACTTTACCCACCACTGTCCTCCTTCTAAAAAATGGAGGGCATAATTCCTAGGATAATAGCTTTATTAGAAGTACTTAGGGTCTTTACATGACTTAATCTAATCTGTGCTCCAAAATTTATTTTTCTACATAGTCACCAACATTCGTAATGCACTTTTGCCAGCCTCGGTTGTAAAAATGAAGAATGCACTTTATCACTCATATCTTTGACGTCATTCTGAAATCGACAAATTCATCTCCTAACTGTGCTGATATCAGCTTCAAGTAAAGGAGGGAGTAATTCATGAGGGAGTATAGTATGAAGACCACAAAACAAATGCTACATTACCCCCTCCTGAATTGAGCATAGGAAGATATTATAGTAGTACATTCGTAGAAGTAATAGTATAGTTCGGTTTCAGCTCTTCGTTAGCAATAGATTGTGCGGAATTTTATTTTAGACAGAATGTTTAATATATATATATATATATATATATATATATATATATATATATATTAGTCTTTGAAGTTTTTAACCTTTAAAACTATATATAAAAAAAAAATTTATCATTCGTTAGAAAACCATCTAGTCAGTAAGTCATTTAATCACCTGCAATCACTGCATAAACTCGCTCTCGAATTTACTATAGTACTAATAATTTATTTTTTAAGGGCTCATCAGTTGTTTACCATGAAACATGTTTCGGGGATTTAAAAACAAAACAGTATATTGCATCATGGCTCCCCAGCAGTGTTGATCTAACACCACCTCCCTTAATCTTAGGAAGAAGACATGTTACAAACAGTTGATCCAATTTCCTACGTGTTACAAACATTTGATCCAATTTCCTACATGTTACAAACAGTTGACCCAATTTCCTACATGTTACAAACAGTTGACCCAATTTCCTACATGTTACAAACATTTGATCCAATTTCCTACATGTTACAAACAGTTGATCCAATGTACTACATGTTACAAACAGTTGATCCAATTTCCTACATGTTACAAACATTTGATCCAATTTCCTACATGTTACAAACAGTTGATCTAATTTCCCACATGTCACAAACATTTGATCCAATTTCCTACATGTCACAAACATTTGATCCAATTTCCTACATGTTACAAACAGTTGATCCAATTTCCTACATGTTACAAACAGTTGATCCAATTTCCTATTCTTAATTGCAATTACTAACCTTTTCATGCTATAAAAATGAATTTCTTACCATATATATATATATATATATATATATATATATATGTAAACATTTTTTAGTCATCCATATAAATCAGTCTATTTTCAGTGCTAAGGAAAAGCCTTTCAGATAAAGAATGGGCACCACGGATGTACTTCATCATTTACTATGGAACATACAGTACAAGTATTTTAATGGAATGTGCTCTGATGAACTTGTTGCACTTGTGCCCCCTCGACGTACATATCCCCGACAAACCCGCTTACCAGCAAAATCACACCCCTTCACTGTTGAGGTCCCTAAATGCCAGAAAGCTTTCTACTCTAATAACTTATTCTCTTGAACAGCTAGACTTTGGAATTCCCTTCCTGCTACCTGATTCCCTGATTGTACTGATATGCAGAAGTTTAAATGTAATGTAAACCAACATCTTGTTACTAGGCATCGTCCCAAATAGTAACCACTTATGTCCAAGTAGGGATATACCCAGTTAGGGGTGAACATGAATAAAAAAAAAAGTATAGCTAATCCAAGAAGGTCTATTGTAGTTTTCATACTAGCGGTACAAACTGAAAATGGGACTATTGTCAGACCATGATTCATACTGAAATTAAAAAAAAAAAAAAAAAAAAAAAAAAAGACACAAAAGCACAAAAAAAAACAAAAAAAAACACAGAGATTAATGATCTACACAGAAAAAGACTCAGCTTAATACTGTAACAAGAGGGGGTTTAGCTTGGAGAATCAGTATTTTGCCTTTTCATTTTGAACTTTTTAATTTCGGTATGAATTATTGCCCCAAGGAGTCTGAATGTTAGCAACACAACACAGATTAACTTATGTCAATCAGATGTCGCCATTAAAAATGAGTGATAAAAGTTTGAATAATTAGACTCACTATCTTTCGAAACTTATAACTACTTGAAAAATGTAATTTAAACCCTAATTTTTTTCAATAAAAGGAGCAATAATAAAACGTTTAATAGAAAAATATGCAATATTTTTATTTTAACTTACTCCAAATATAATAAATATATATAAATTCCAAAAAATCACTTACTTATAAAAATACTAATCAATGGGTGCTTCCATTCTTCATTCATAAGAATTTGTCCATATTTATATTTTATATTCAATGTATTTTTTAAATAAAAGAATTTTTTAGGCAAGCGTCCGAAAAGACCACGATTTTAAAATCTAATCTCAGATGTTCACAGAGCGGAGTTGTCTCTCTTTCTTCCAGTTGACAAATACAGAGACCTAAAACCGCCATAATTAATTATTTCAAAAACGTAAAAAAAACACATTAGACTAAATATATTTCCGGGTAGTAACTTTTTAAAGAAACAAACATTTGAAGTGCTGATATGTGTCTTATCGCCCCATTGAATTTCTGACATATGTTTGCTGTCAATAATCAAATTAGTCAATATGGGTCACCGTAAATGAAAAATGATCACATTTCATTCATCAAAGTTTACTTTTTAATAAAAAGCCTGCCGAAAAATTTTCCATTTTTTTTTATTCTCTTAAAGAATTACATGAGTTTTTGATTTAAAATATTTTATTTCTTCTTTTTGCAATGAATTTTTTTTAATCTAAAAAATAAAAACAACATTGAATGAAATAGAAAAAATTGATGTAGATGTCCAATTTTTACTGGACAATATTTTCAAAATGTGGGGTTTAACTTAAAAAAATCAGCTTGATTTTTTTAAAAAAGGTTTTAAACTTGACTTTACAGGTAAATTTGCACATAACTATTCTCTTGTTTTTTGTTTTGAATTAGATTATTTTATTTATTGATCGTTTATCTTCAATTTGTGATATATAAACCTTAGGTGAGAAAAATAATATTTTTTTTAAATAGACATTTCAAAATGGGGGTGGGAGGCGTAAATCAAAAAAAAAAAAACGTTTGTCTAGAATATTATATTCGGTTTATTGGAAAGAGCATAACATTTCACATTAAACCCGAAAATATCTTAAAAATTGAACCAATAGCAAAATTTTGATAAATTTTTAAATCGAAAAAATTGAAAAAAATTTAACTCGATTCATTTCATTAGGTAGAAAAAAATGGCAGCATGAGCGCGCACATGCACTTTGTAAACACATTTTTTTTTTTAAATAAAAAATATTTCTATTATTTTTTAAAAAACTTTAATAGTTTATTTTGGAAGTATATTCCATAAGGAAATTAAACAACCCACTTTAAAAAAAGAAATTACGAGTTTTGTATATTTTATTCACAGTTTTGTGTTAAGGGTGCCAAAAATTCCCAAAAAATCTGGCACACCTAGTCAATCACTTAACATGTTTACATAAATTATATTTGTGAACAACTACTCTGCATGGAGCACTTTCGAAACATTGTTTTGTTTTTTGTTTTTGTAGGGAAAATCACAACTTACTTGGCTAGTATGTGTACGTGCCTCAAAGGGTCGGTTGTGTAAAAAAAGGGGGGGGGGAAGAAAGGCTAAACTGTCGACACCTGTTGGTTTTATGGCTGACGGTCACGTGAGCGACGCAGACTGTCGCCGTTTCTATGCAAATGAGACAGTTGAATAAGAAGAGACGCAAAGTGAGCAGGAGACAAGTTGGAAGAAGGCGTGCTACGTACGTCGTCATGTACAAGTCAATTTGAGTGTTGAGTTTTGGAGTTGGAAGTTTTGACAGCGGTGTGTCAAATTTACCCGATAAATTGTTAGTTTAAGTTAATTTCCTCAATACTTTTGAACGTATTCAATTTACCTATATAAATAAAACAGCAGATGTATGTGTGTGTGTCTGTTTGCGTAAATATTTAATCGATAGACTTTTAAAGTACTGGTCACAAAACACTGAAATTAACAGGAAATAGTAATCATACACCAAGGATGGTTTATAACGAGTAAATTCTTTGAATGGATGAGTAACACCTACAGACATGTTTCGTCAAGTTAAAATGTTCGTTTCAACTTGCCGACATATTTTTACTTCTTCCTGTCCATGGCCAAATTCAAGTAATTCTTCAAGTCGTTTAATATCAAATCTTTCTTACCCATCTCCCAATATCTACATTAGTAGGAGAAGCAGCTGGATGGCTAAATGTTTTAGTTTCGATTCTAGCTGATGGCACCCAAGTCATTTTTTTTTTTAACTTTTGAAATCCCTACTATATATTAGGTACAATATAATGTTTAATAGGGAAATAGCTCTGTAATAATAAATACGAAATCTGCATGAATTGTAATATATTTAAGCATATTTTACAACCAGGCAACGCCGGGTGCCCCACCCCGTCTATTGGATATTATCTTTGGATCCGGTCATAAAATACACTTAAATATGATATTTTAATTCATGCGGATTTCGTATTTATTATTATGAAACCAATTTTCTATTGATTATTATATTGTACCCAATATATAGTAGTGATATTTTTTACACAGGAATTACCACTTATCAAGGCCCGGAGGCCACTCAAAGATAAGGGTTAATGGATATACAATAGTCAATGTGATTATAGCGTTTTTAACATAGGTAGTGGGATTTTTGTAATTTGGATTACATAGGGGGACGGTTCATCAAGAACTTGTTTACATTGGACTTGAATACAATCAGATTGTAGTCACCTGGGAAGCAGGTAAACGGAAGAGAGTTCCACAGGTGTGCTGTTCTAAGAAAGAAGCTTTGCTTATGGAATCTACATTTAGGTTTAGGCACAGATAAAGAGTATGAGAAACTATTGATAGTGGTTCTAGCTAGACGAGTGTTTTTTGTGAAAGTCTGGCGAGGGGGGACCATAGATTGAAGGTCAGACGAGCCCCTGCCATGAAAATAATTATAAAGCAGAGACAGTCTCGCAACGTCTCTTCTGTGGGAAAGATTTTGCAGGGAAGAGAAAAGGGCATACCCACTAAGCTGCAAAGTCTGTTTTGAACTCTGTCAAGGCAGGATAAGTTTCTTCTAGCAATTCAATCCCAGATGTGGCAACAGTACTCCATCATTGGCCATACCTGGCTTTTATATAGGTAGAGAATTTCATCAGGAGTGAGATATCTACTGGAGCGGTAGAAGGATCCTACCATTTTCCCAGGAACCTTGGTAACGGATTTGATATGTGTTCCATTTCAGGTTGGGAGTAAAGGTCAAGCCCAGAAGATTATCAAAAAATAAAGCCTCCGCAAGACGAGAGCCATCCATTCAATTGATGCCAGATGGGCATCAGAGTGTTGATGATGTAAGGATAGAAGCTTGGTTTTAGATGTGTTAAAAGTAACCAGCCACCTCTTTCCCCATTGTACCACGTGCTCAAGATCAGAGGAGAGAGAATCAGAGGGAACTTGGTCGTTAACGGTCTTTGATGTGCTACCATAGATGGTGGTATCGTCAGCATAAATGTCTACAAATGATGTAAGGATGTGATTTGGAAGATTATTGATGTAGATTAGGAAGAGATTTGGGCTCAGAATGGACCCCTGAGGCACCCCAGCATTAATATCGAAAGCTTCTGATTTCTGCCCATCAACGACTACTCTTATGAGCCTATCACAAAGAAATGATTTAATAATTGAGAAGACATTTCCAGCTATGGTATAGCTGAAGATTTTGTGAAGTAAACCTTTGTGCCACACCTTATCAAAGGCCTTTGATATGTCAACAGCAATTGCCCTGGAGACGAAGCCTTCATCGAGAGATTCACTAATCCTATGAAATAAAACTGTAAGCACGTCTGTTGTTGATCTAGCAGAACGGAAACCATATTGCATGTCACTAAGAAGGTTATTTTTACTGAGACGGTTAACTACTTCTCTATATGACACAGATTTCAGTAACTTACTCATGACACACAGGAGGCTTATTGGCCTGTACTGAGAGGGAGGTTACCGATCATCTGAATTCTTAAATACAGGCCATACTGATGAAATTTTCCATGGGGTTGGGAAGCATTTCTCCTTAAGACAACGCTTAAATAACTTTGTATGGGAGCTAGTTCTGCTTGTTTTTTGAGTACTATAATTGGAATGCTGTCAGGGCCAGTTGATTTACTGGAATCAAGGCTTTTGATTAGTTTGGCAACATCACATACAGATATGTCGCATAGCGTGTTTTCAGTTACACAAGGAAATGCTTAGGGTTGACGGCCTTCGTCGTTAAGGATAGAATTAGTTCTTGGCAAAGAGTTTGGTTTTCTCTAATTCTGATGAGATTACCTTAGGTCCATTGATGATAGTTGGGATAGAGCACACGCTTCTGTTCAGGATTCTGTTTGCTCTTTGCCAAAACTGATGGGAACCAAGCCGCTGTTCAGCTACTTTGGACTTGACAGACTGAGCATACAACTCTCTCACATTCTTTATTACTTTTTTATAGAGGATGCTGGCGGTCCTGAAAGTAGCTTTAGTTTCAGTACAGCTATTACGTTGGAAGCAATGGAAAAAGTGATTTCTGAGTGCAATGGCAGCAGTACATTCTGGAGAGAACCACGGCTGGCTGTTAGGTTTTTCTTGGAACTTTTTTGAGGGTATGAATCGTTCTGTACCTACAATTAACCATTCTGTTGTCAGGTCTGATACCATAGAGGACACATCCTTTTTAAACCTGGAATGCAGAGGTAGATCTGATATAAATGTACAGCTCTCCCAGTCAGCTATAGAGTATCGATTTCAAAAGTTAAAAAAAAATGTCACGTGAATGACTTGAATGACTTAGAATAAAAACTAAAACATTTAGCTCTCAAGCAGTATTCGCTACCATATAACCTAAAGACACAAGAATATCAAAACTTAAAAAAAGAACGTACTTAAACGTATAAATGTATATCTGTGCATGTATGGAGGATACAAATTAAGTTGACTTACGCTTGCCAAGTTTCAATTTTTCAATTTTGTCCTCTTAGCAGTTATTTACTTTAATTTCATTTCAGTTACACATCCACATTTGAATTAATAACGGCCATATTTATTCCAAAAAGAATATGAATTACATCATATCTTTTTAAATATATTAACGGTTATATGAAGCTCAAATAAATAAATAAATAAATAAATAAATAAATAAAAACTTACTCTCTTCACGACGCTATAACATTTTTTTAATTTCCAACGACTTTTTTTTTATCCTGAAATAGAACAATGTCGTACTTTTCATTACAACAAATATATTTTCAAATATTTAACTGGTATTTTATTTTCTTCAATTCATTCATCCATAAGAAGTCTTACAATAAAGACGAAACGTTGATGGACTTATAACTTGGTTTGTTCCTTTCTCTATCTCGTCGGAATACTATTTTCATCATTCTCATATATGTATATTACATTAAGCTACATATATATATATATATATATATATATATATATATATATATATATATATATATATATATATATATATATAATGTGTGTGTGTGTGTAATTTATTTACATGTGTCCATCTGTTTGTCTATGTGTTTTTGTAACAACTGACTCAGGCCAAGTTTCAGAAGAATGCTTACGGTAGATGAGGCAGTCGGCGAGAGTCGGCGATTGAACTCAAAGTCTCAGTTTTCACGTTCTACTCAGAAATGGCGCGATTGTTCATTGCAGGAGGCTTCAAATCAATCCACTGACTACAATCAGGGATGTAGCCAAGGTTGGGTTTGCGTAAGGATGAAGAGGAGAATATAGCACTCGTATCTCCCGAGTAGAAGTAAGTTTGTTGTTGTTGTAGTTGCTGTTTAGAGTTTTTTATTGGTCCAGTTAATGATGATGATGATGATTTGGCTTGGGATGTGAATGGACCTAAAAGAAAGAGAGAGAGAGAGAAAAAAAAACATTGGAGATAGCAAATCACAAATTGATTTTTATTACATTAGAAGATTACCCGGCGTTGCCCGGTATTAAACATAATGTTAAATTCCTTAAAAAAAAATTAAGTAAAAAAAATAACAAAAAAAAACTGAGACATGTGCATGCGAGTATTATGTTTTTTTTTTTCCTAAATAGTTCACTTCTGTAAGTAAAAAAAGACAAAAACTCTAGCTGAGATCGGAAGCAAAACTTAAAGATAATGAGTCAAGTACGATAACCATTAGACCAGCTTTACGTGATCTTTAAAAAGTGTTTTCAAACCTACTTATTCTTAACATAAGGGAGCTGTCATGTGAACGATTCACGCATGCGCATTCATGAAACAGTTGAAAAACAGATAAAAATCCGATGACCCCCACCACGTACCAATTTTTCAGTTTTGATCCCCTAGCAGCCATTTTTTCTAAATGAAAACCGATTAAAAAGTTTTCCATGTGTCTGATTACCCTGTATATCAAATTTCAAGTCTGTAGATCACAAATTCTTTGAGTATATAGGTTGAGAATTGTCCTCACACACACACACATATTCTCACTTTTATAGATACATAGATTACAAACAAAAATTATATACAACATAATCACATTGACACATCGGTTCCCATAAAATCATCAAAGTTAAGCAACGTTGAGCCTAGGTGACCATTTGGGAATTCCAGGTGCTGTATGTGTTCTCTGCTAATCATCTATATGGCACGATCAGGTTGACACATCGGTTCTCACCAGATCATCAAAGTTAAGTAACGTCGAGCCTGGCCAGTCCAAGATGTGTGACCATTTGGGAAGGCGAGGCACTGTATGTACCGCAAGGTAAAACACCAGGTTGGGAAATATATAAATATAATATAATATTGGCGTGGTCTATCTTTCTCTCGAGGGTAGATGAGCCTCTCTTAAGCCATGGTAAGCAACCCATCTAGTGATTGCATCACAATAAAAAATACCCTTGTTAGCCCTAGCGAAGCATCAAGTATTCAGCTACCGGCAAGATTTGAATTACATTACAAGCTCGTGTAGGGAGTTCAATCTCGGCTGTGGCCACATGTTACGTTGTTATGCTTATCTCAGCATTGTTTCCAATCAGCCTTGAACCTCTCCTTGCCACTAGACCCAATCAGTGCCAATTCAGGAGAGGTGTAATTGGGTATTGTACACATTTGGGCTGGTGCATCTGCTACTAGTCTCTCGCTTCTAGACAAGGTTCAAAAAAGAGTCGCCAATCTGATAGGCCCTGAACTGGCATCTAAGCTTCAGCCTCTGTCCCATCAACGAAACGTTGCATCCCTCTGCCTGTTCTACAAGTATTTTAATGGTGAATGCTCTGACGAACTGCAGACACTTGTGCCCCCATGACGTAGACACCCTCGACAAACCCGACAGGCAGCTAAATCCCACCCCCACACAGTAGAGATCCCTAGATGTAAAAGATCTTTCTACTCCAGTAGTTTCTTCCCCAGAACCGCTAGACTCTGGAATTCCATTCCAGGTTCCTGCTTCCCCAACTGTACTGACGTGAAGAAGTTCAAGTGCAACGTGAACCGACATTTTGCTGCCCAAATCCCTACATAGTACCCCAGTAGTTGTTGCCCCTGATAGTAGCCCCCTACATTAAAGTGGCAATGTGCCTTGTTTGGGATGAAAATGTAATTTAAAAAAAAAAAAAAAATCCTTGCCTCACAATTACACGCGCAGCTACCCTTACAAGGGGTGTCCATTGTCTCTTTAAACTGAATGGAGGCATGGAAACAAAAAGAGGTATCATGCATTCATTGTATACTCATAAATAGACCTGAAAGAAAGAGAACAAAACAAAAAACCGATTAAACATAGCAAATCAAAAATTGATTTTTATTATATTACACACACAAAAAATATCATACATTTATATTGTATACTCATAAATGATAAATAAAGTTCCCTTTCGTATTCAACGTTCCTTCTCATTGTTTTTTCAACCAAAAAGTAACGTCTCATGTTTCCCGCATATATATGTAATATTGTGAAATCTTTGATATTTTCATCAGACAAATCCAGCAGAAGTTTTCAATATATTCTTTTGTGTTCAGTTTTCTATAATTAATAAGCTAGAAGATATATCCGGTTTTGCCCGGGATTCTAATTTTCTTAAATTATCTAGATTAAACAAAAGGGGGAAAAAAAAGTTAAATTGAAAAATCTGCTTAATATTTCAATTGGTGGTAGGACAGTTCCAACATTTCCCCAATTCCAATACAATTACCCATTCCGATTCTAATTCTTTATAAATATCTAAATATTTAACTATAGAGTTGTTATTTTTTCTCCGATTACCGTAAAAACACATGTGAAATGTGCAGATTTTTTCGCAAACGTAAAGATACATTTGTGGGGGATGATCTATAGATTTTTAGTTTAACTGTTTATTTAAAATCAATAAATATTGATTATTGTATCATTACTACTAGCAGTGGAAGATTTTGTTTGTTTGTCAAATTTCAAATTTGTCAAAATATTTTCAAATTTGTCAAATTTCTTTTACAAATTTTTCTGATTCTGATACCCCAAAAGTTCTGATTTTTCCGATTCCAACTATGATTATTGGTGCCAACACTAATTTTAATATTCTTTTCTTTTTTTTTTTCACAAAAGGGTTACCACATATCAAAGCCCGGAGGCCACTCAAGGATAATGGTTAATGTGTGTATTGTAGTCATTGGGATAGTAGCGTAGTAATCATTTGTGGTAAAAATTTGGTATAATCAGATTATTTGTGAGGACGGTTCAATAAGAACTTGTTTACATTAAACTTGAAGATGACAATACTATAATCAGATTATTTGTGAGGACGGTTCAATAAGAACTTGTTTACATTAAACTTGAAGATGACAATACTATAATCAGATTATTTGCGAGGACGGTTCAATAAGAACTTGTTTACGTTAGACAATATTGTACCTATTTACTATGCCTCCCCACGGGACAGAGTTAGACACCAGGGTCGTTTTTTAATGTGGAGAAAAGGTACAAAAATAAAAATTGTCTCAGTCGTGAAGGATTTCTCCTCCACCGAAAGAGAACAAGAAAATGAAGCGCAGCATCTGAAGAACAGATACTACACTTTATTGTAGTCAGCTGGAAAACAGACTATCGGAACAGAGTTCTACAGACAGGCAGTTCTAGGAAAGAAGCTTTGTTGATGGAATCCACGTTTAGATTAAAGCACCAATAAAGAGTGGAGGAATTTATTGATAGTGATTTTGGCCAGACGAGTGTTTATGTGAAAGATTGGCAAGGGGGGGGGGATCATAGATTGGAGCTCAGTCGAACACTTGCCAGAAAATAAGGATAGAGCAGAGACAAGGTCGCAGCGTCTCTTCTGTGGGTAAGAAGTTTTAGAGAAGAGAAAAGGACATTGACTACTAGATTACAAAGTCGGTTTTGAACTCTGTCAAGGCAGGACTGGGTGCTTCAAGCAGTTTTTACCAAGATGTAGCAACAGTACTCCATTTTAGGACGAACTTGGTTCTTATACAGGTAGAGAATTGCTTCGGCAGTGAGATAACTACTGGAGCGGTAGAGTAATCCAACCATTTTACCAGCGACATTGGCAACGGATTTGATGTATGTGCTCCATTTCAGATCAGGAAACAATTTAAATAACCGACTCCCAATTTATTTGTAGAGTTAAATATAAGTTTGGAAAAATCTAGCTATCCCCCCCCCACACACACACAAAAGGCCCTCTGATTTGGATCAAAAGTAAAAATTGGCTTAATCTAAAAAGATTTCTCTTTCATTGCCCAACGACAGAAAATAATGAACTGTCACATCAGAACAAATCCTAATTAAACGTATGCAAACAAACATCTTGCTTCATAATTCCTTCATAAACATAGTTCCAAATGGAAGCTTCTTAAGTTCAAGTGGCTGTTTGGCTAGTTTGTGTTTTTTTTTTCTTTTTTTTTTACAGGGAAGTCAAGACTTATCAAGGCCCGAACGCCACTCGAGAATAAGAGTTAGTGTGTCTACAGCGATGGAAATTGGGTAGAAATTGACTATTGAAGGAGACGGCTCAACAAGAATTTTTTTGTTTTGTTCTTTAGAGATTTTCGTTGTTAGATTTGGAAGTTTGTGGAGGAGGTCAGCAGAGTTGTTAGGAGCAAGGCTGAGCGGAAGTGAAAGCGAGAATTAGGGACAAAGAAGAAAACAAAGAAGAAAGAATTTTTTTTGACCAGTGATGAGAAAAAGCTGTAGCAGTTCCCACTAGTATGGCATCGGGAACCCCTATTGCATGGTCTAGACTCCATTCACCAAACGATAATGTAGCAGTTTCGGTATTATGCATCTGTTGATATGACGGCTTTCTAGCGGGATAGTCAGAGGTTCGGGTCCCTGATTATCAGGCGAATAACGTCAGCCCAGTTAAAACGTTTACCTCCAGCATCCTTATCAGTGACATGGCAACAAGGATAGAGTAAAGTGGAAAGAGAATTTAGTCACCTCTAGTTATTGCTCTCATAATACTTCCGACCAATATGCAACGATTTTCCCCCTTTTGTCAGAAACATCGATCATTCGTTGAAGATTAGGACTAGAGGACAAAGTAGGGGAAGCAAGAGTTGCTGGACTGTAAAAAACATGCATGCACAATACCGTTTGCATTCTCAGTTAAGTATAAAAAGAGAAAACGTCTTTTCATGGAGAAAAAAATAACCGAGTGTACATAAATGAAAAGCACCATTTCTGACATATGGCAAGAAAGAAGAAAAGAAAAAGCACAACATACTGAAGATGGAGTTTAGCTCCGAAATATATTTATGTTATAAATTTCAAACACGTAAAATATTTGTTTATTTTCCTAATATTACGTTGTGATTTGGCTTTCAAACGCACTTGATGCGTATTTTATTTTATTCAAATTAAAACAACGTTTCTATATGAATTCACACCCTTGACGTTATTCTCGCGTTGCCTACGCACTGTTTCAATATTTCAAAATACAACTGCTGAGATACAACGCGCGGCTCTTTACAAACAGACTATTCTTTCTCCAACTTTACAATATGGCAAGAAAGAAGAAAAGAAAAAAAAACACACACACACTGAAGGTGGAGTTTAGCTCCAAAATATATTTATGTTATAAATTTTAAACAATTAAAATATTTGTTTATTTTTCTAATATTACGTTGTGATTTGGCTTTCAAGCACACTTGATGTGTATTTTATTTTATTCAAATTATGTCTTTTTTTTTTTTTTAGAAAAATGAAAATCATATTTGAGTTTAAAAAAAAAATGATTAACCAAATTCTAGATTACTAAAGTCTAATTACGAAAAAGGAATAATAATAAAAATCTTCTATAAAAGTACAAATGGGATAAGTTTAGGAAATTAAAGACGTTCAAAAACGTATACAATCCATTTTTGAAGCAGTGATTCAGGTTACAAGTGATTATATATATAAAGGAACGTAGAGAAGGGAGATGCTAGGGGTGCGCAAGCACCTGCCCTTTTTACTCCTGTTTTAAAAGTACTATTTTCAGAGGAATGTATTATAGGCCCGTGTCTAACCGAGACGGTGTTCAATACTTTTTGTTTTTTTTGCCTTTTTTTTTCACTTGAGCACCTGCCCTGAAAAAGTTTATACAGGCTACTCTGCTTGTTCTACAAGTACTTTAACGGTGAATGCTCTGACGAACTGCAAGCACTTGTGCCCCCTCGATGTAAACCGACAAACCCGACAAGCAGCTAAATCCCACCCCTTCACAGTAGAGATCCCTAGATGTAAAAGATCTTTCTACTCCCGTAGTTTCTTCCCCAGAACAGCTGGACTTTGGAATTCCCTTCCAGGTCCCTGCTTCCTCCACTGTACTGACGTGCAGAAGTTCAAGTGCAATGTGAACCGACATCTTGCTGCCCAACTCCCTACACAGTACCTGCCTATGTCCCTGATAGAAGCCCCCCACAACAAAGTGGCAATGTGCCTTGTTTGGGGTGAAAATGTAATTAAAAAAAAAAAAGTTCTGTGCACGTCACTGTACATATATATATATATATATATATATATATATATATATATATATATACAGTGAAATATGTATATATAGTGTTGTAATATATATATATATATATATATATATATATATATACATATATATATATATATATACATATATATATATGTATTTCTTTAAATTTACAGCTTTTTATATTTAAATTTCATTCAGAAAAATCTAATTTTCAAAACAAAACTTTATTATTTGAACAAAGAATACAATGTTCAAAGTAATTTCCTTAATCCATGGATTTTCAATGTAGGCTCATCTCCTCAGAGGAAAAGTCATGAGCAAAATATTAAATCTGGTTTGATATAATTTTTGCTATTCAGCAAATACATAGAAATATATGAAAGATTGAATCTTTTTAAGGAATATGGAGAAAGAAAATAAGGGTTGAAACAAAAAAAAAGGGTGTGGGATTTTAGTATCAAAGACTTGATACCACAATATTCATCTCATTATTCTGATATATATATATATATATATATATATATATATATATATATATATATATATATATATATATATATATATATTTAAGGCACCTAGTATATATATATTTTTTTTTTTTCGTATGGGTATTTTTATTGATAGTACACATATGAAACTCAATTCTCTTTCGAAGTAATCTCCTTCGGTTGCAATGCACTTGTTGTACGATTCCAACAACTTCTGGAAGGATTCATAGAAGTCCTCTTGGGTAAGCATGTTATCACAGCCTCTTTGATATTCTCAATTATCTCATAACGACAGCCTCTAAAGTTTTCCTTGAGTTTAGAGAATAACCAAAAGTCACAGGGAGCAAGGTTTTGGCCATAGGGAGGATGAGGAACTGTCTTGATGCCTTGGAACAAACTTTGGACACACGACAATACTTATCCGTGAAATTCTTTATTTGGCCAATCAACTCTGGTCTCCTGACTACCTTACTCCTCCCACACCTCTCATCATCACTCACAGACTCACTGCCTTCCTTGAATCTTTTATGCCGCTCCAGAACTAATGCTCAATTATTGCAAGATGGTGAAAAAGCAGTCTGAAGCATTTTATACGTTTCTATGGCATTTTTTCCAAGTTCTATTGTATATCGTTCTTTTGAAGTGCCATCACGTCCGGATTGCATTTTTCAATTTTACCAGTCTTTGGTAGGGTGTATTCCAATTCCTGTCCTAGCTGTTCATTTGAACCTGAAATCATACAAATTAGTCAGTCATCTCATAAGATGTATAGCAATAACATACTGAATTTTCAAGAGTTTAAGACAATTTTAAATGCCTGTACAAAAAAGTCTGGAATCTTATTGAAGGCACCTCGTATGTATGTATGTATGTATGTATGTATGTATGTATGTATGTATGTATGTGTGTATGTATGTATGTATGTATGTATGTATGTATGTGAGTGTGTATGTGAGTGTGTAATATAACTCAATGAGATACACCGAGCAACCTTTTCTCTGCCGCCTTAGAAATGTTTCCTATTAACTTCAAAATTAATAGAATTCCAAATGAAATGCCAAGTGCAGATGTATTTTTACTTACTGAAAAATTCGATTACCACATCAAAAAGTAAACAAAAATATCAGAATGAACCTGATAGAGAAAAATAACAGTAATCTTCTGTTTTTTTTTTTTTTTATTTTGCTTGAAAGCAAAGGTCGAAAGTTAAGCACACTTGCTGACTGGATCAGTGTTCAAGACGGAAAGCAGCAGAAACAGCCTCATTGGTTGAACAAATTTTAATTAAAATAAATGATGAAAATTCTAAGAACTGCATGCAAATATAACATTTGTCGGCGGACCTGAACGAGAATCCCCCCCCCTATAATTTTATAGCATGTTTTAGCATGTAGTATAGTTTTTGAGGTTGGGGGTGTTTATTCCGAAAGCCGTTCTTAACATGGGAAGGTTGGGGGTGTTCATACTATGCTGGGTTAGGTCGTAAAAATACCAACTGCAGAATACCGGTTAAAATTATGACGGGGAGGGGTGATTTTCGTTCTGTTCTGCCCATTTGTCAAACAGTTAAATCATGCCAATAGGATAATAGGTTTCCTTGATAAAATCAGAAAAAAAACAAAAAAAAACTAAACTAATAGAATAGTTTATCACTATTTTTATGTCTTCGATCGGAAATTAAGATCAACATCTTTATCTCTGTCTCTACTATTATATAAAAGTCATTTTGTGTGTGCGTGCGCGTGTGTATGTGTGTGAGAGAGAGAGAGAGAGAGAAAGAGAGAGAAAGAGAGAGACAGGGCGGGAGAGCTGTATATTTTTCTAGTAAAAAAAGTAAGAGGAGATTTTTTTTTTCTACAAGGGAGTCATGGCTTGTCAAGGCCCGAAAGCCACTCGAGGATAAGGGTTAATGAATGCCAGGTGGTCGGTGAAACAATACCGCAATGATGGGTAATGGTGGAAGTTGGCTAGAATTTGATTATTCAAGAGAACGGCTCAATAAGAACTTGTTTACATTGGACTTGAAAGCTACTATGTTGTAATCATTTGGGAAGCAGCTCCACGGAAAAGAATTCTGCAGGTGAGCGTTTCTAGAATTGTAGTGTGTGTGCGTGTGTGTCTGTGTGTGTGTATGTGTGTGTGTTTCTCTCTGTGTGTGTGTGTGTGTGTGTGTGTGTGTGTGTGTGTGTGTGTGTGTTCCTTCCTCAAAGGTTCTGAAACGGGTGAGCCTATCTTTTGCAAATTTAACACAATACTAATTTTTTATGTTCTTAGATATGCTTTGTACAAAAATTTATCCAATAAGTATCAAAAATTCGGAAAAAATCTGATCTTAAAAATAGTCTTTCTCTCCTGTAGATAAAAAAGAATAAATTTTATAGGGAAGTATTTTACGTTACACCGGCCAAGGAAGAGAATAAAATTGCAGCAAATCATTTCTTCTTAAAAAACAGATTTATTATAATCTGGAGGTATAGCTTAGTGGTAGAGCATTCGACTACAGTCCGAGTGTGCATCACCATTTTATTTTATCTTTTCTCATTAATGAGTTCACTTTATGATAAAAGAAGATGTACCATTTAAAATTGCCACAAATCATTTCTTCATTTACATATTTTAAAATTAAATATTAATCAAAAGTGACTTTTCCAGGGCATTCATCATCAAGCCTAAATATCAGTAAACAAGCACAAATGGAATGTAATGAACGACATTATCATTATTATTTTTTCTCTCTCTCTTTCTTTCATATATATATATATATATATATATATATATATATATATATATATATATGATTGTTAAGATGGCTGAAATCCGACGATATGAAAAATAGATTGGAGGTAGAAGGACCTGAATGCTCAACGTTTCGCCCAATTTATGATGGCTTTTTCAAGAGGGATATTCTTTTTCTACACAATGACCATCCCTCTTGAAAAAGCCATCATAAATTGGGCGAAACGTTGAGCATTCAGGTCCTTCTACCTCCAATCTATTTTTCATATATATATATATGTGTATATATATATATGTGTATATATATATATATGAATGACAAAAAACTATGTTCTAAAATTCATGTTGACCATCTTATAATTTATTCCTTTAATTCAGTTGACTTATACAATTCAGTATCTGTTTTGTAGCGCAAAATCAATCACTTAACTATTACGCGGGGTGTGCAATAAGTAATGCTCCTGACCCACTTCCAGTTCTCTGATATAGCTGAAATTTTTTCATGTGCAATGATTTATATCTCTACGGATTATGTGGCAAATTACGGCTGTGAACTAATTGTGGTTTCTGTTTTACAGGTGTTTGAACTGAGTTAGGTGTGAAATGGAGCATGTTGAATGTCGAGCAGTGATCCGGTTTTTGTATTTGAAAGGACGCAAATCACAGGAGACTTTTGATGAAATGAAAGAAAGTTATGGTGATAATTCCCCATCATATGACCTTGTAAAACGCTGGTATCGTGAATTCAAACATGGCCCGAAGTCTGTGGAAACAGCTCTCAGACCTGGTCGCCCCCCCCCCCCTTCTGCCATTGATGAGGCCTCTGTCCGTCAAGTTGAGGTTGCCATTTTGGAAGATCGGCACATTACTATTCGCCAAATAGCCCAAGATGTCAAGATTAATACAAAATCTGTGGAAACTATCATTCATGAACATTTGCATATGCATAAGGTGTCTGCCAGATGGATTCACAGGTTGCTCACACCATTCCAGAAGTGAGAATGCGTCGAGTGCTCGAGGATGAATTTGGAGATGTGCCAAGAAGATGAGTCAAAGTTCTTCGAAAGACTGATTACACAGGATTAAACCTGGGTCCATCACTATGATCCAGAGAACAAAGCCCAGTCAATGTAATGGAAGCACTTGGACTTACCACCTCCAAAGAAGGCAAAGGTGCAGTCCTCCGCTGGCAAGATCATGCTCACAGTCTTCTTAGACCAGGACGGATAGTGATGACAGATTTCCTGGCAAAGGATTCCACAATTACAGGAGCCGTAATGCTTCACTTTTGAGGAAATTAAGGGAAGCTATCAAAATCAAAAGGCGGGGCAAGATCAGCAAAAGTACACTCCTCCTGCAGGACAATACTCCGGTCCACAACTCGCATGTCGCCAGATCAGAAGCATGGGCGTGTGGTTTTGTTGCTCTACTGCTATGGGAAGTGGGGCAGGGGCATTACTTATTGCATGCCCCTCGTACACTTAAATATGATATTATTTTGTATTATTATTGTATTATAGTATAATCTTGATAGTTTATTATGCCCTCATCTCATCAAAAGAAATAGCAACGATCAATCCGTCAAAAGGAATTGAAATGTGATTTGACATGGTAAAAATCCGAAAATTGGAAGAGAAGCTGCAGTTATCTTTACATTTTTCCATTACGCCATACTGAATTTTTATCAAACAAAGTCATTAAACCCAACTATTCACACTAACAATTTTAATTAATTTATGAATCTTCTACCAAAATGTTCTATTTAATAATTAGTAAATTTATTAATTCTTAGTTTTGTATACATACTTATGAAAATAATATCAACAAATTATAAACTATTATACACGTTTGTATATACGAAACTAAACTAATCTAAAAAAAAAAAGAATATATATATATATATATATATATATATACATATATATATATATAGTAAGTTATAAAAATATATGGCGATTAAGCTACACTGAATATTCCGCGTTTCATCCACTCTAGGATTCTTCAGGCTTATGCGCGAATTCTGTGGTTGTTTGTCGTTTTTATATGCTCATCTTCTATTGAAATTTTAGTTGGCCAATCAGCTTTCTAGTGTCCGCCATGCCCTTCCTATCATCCAATGAGAATGCATTTATCGGACAAAGACCTATTTGACATCTGGTTGACCTGTTCCTTTGTGTGTGCTCTATTTAGCCTGGATATTTAGCTTCTTGATCAGTTTTAAATCTCGGTTAGTGTTATTTTATTGTTAGTTTTTTTTTTATTAATGTTAGTTTATATATAAATATATATATGTGTACACACATATATGCACATATATATACATACATATATGTGTGATCGTTTAAGTATATTCATGTTTATCTAATTTATTTATTTGTTTATTTTCTATTGTTTTTGTTAGTTTTAAAACTATTATGTATCGCTATCCTAGAGTAAATTTTATCTTGTGAACACAGTTGTTTGCTATTTCTCTTCTACAGTTTAGTAGATGCGCATATAAAAACGACAAACAACCACAGAATTTGCGCATAAGCCTGAAGAATCCTAGAGTGGATGAAACGCAGAATATTCAGTGTAGCTTAATCGCCATATATTTTTATAAATTACTAACTAGCTCTACCTACGTATTGAGCACTTTTAAAGTAAATACTTAAAGTTTACGCATAAATTTATATTTTGTAAAGTTTATGCATAGATCTACACCTTTTACACCTCAAATTAAAAAACACAACTTCAAATTAAAAAAACTAAACTTCAAATTAAAAAACATAACTTCAAATTAAAAAAAGACAACATCAAATTAAATAAACCCAAGTTCAATTTAAAAGCACGTGACATTATGTTAGAATTATTCATACTCAAACTTTGTAAGGTAATTTGCATAACATCACTTATGCAAATTACCCACTATTACTTGTAGTTGCTCGCAACAATAAAAAAAGAAAAGTTTCTAACAATTAACATTACAATAATTTAAAATATGGAAAATAACAATGGATCTCCGGTAGTTGTGCGATCAAGTAGAGGAGTCAAGAGAGGCACAGTACGTGGTCAGTACAAACGCAATCGAAATTCTCCTAAGCGTCGGATTCTGGAAGCCGCTCGAAATAGCAGGGACTGGACAACTGTCGCAGAGAACTGTGGGATAAATAGGAACACCGCGTACGCCTGGGTGAATAAACAGGCCAAGGGGCAAGACGTGGAGGATAAGCCGCGGGGTGGAAGGCGACATGGGAAAGTGAATCCGGACATGGTCAACAACATGCTTGATATAATCGGAGAAGATCCTACCATCACTCTCAAGGAGTTGGCCTTGAAGATTTCGGAGATGCATGGAATCAACCCCCCAATCAGCGTTACTACCATAAATAACCATCTCGATGGTAGACTCTTCACTGTAAAACGGGTTCACAAGCAAGCCGAGAATGTCAACACTCCGGAGAATAAGGTAAAACGTCGTATCTATGTAGAAAGGGTTATGGCCGCATTGGGAGCTGGTAAACATGTGGTGTATTTGGATGAGTCAAACGTGAACTTATTTTGTACTCGGACCGTTGGACGATCCGCGAGGGGCCAGAGAGTGGTGCTACATGTTCCAGGCTCGAAAGGTCCAAATATTCACATGTTTGCTGGTATTAGTCAACAGGGACTCATCAACTTCACCCGCAGGCGTGGCGCCTACAAGCACCCGGATGTCAACCAATGGGTTGCAGAACTACTCAATTCTGTCTTCGCAATGGGATATGATGCCGGACAGGTAGCCTTGGTAATTGACAACGCCCCGTGCCATTCCCGAGTGGAACAACTACACGACCAGGCAGCTTTTGCAGAAGTGGAGTTTATTCGCTTGCCTCCATACAGCCCGGCTCTCAACCCCATCGAAATGGCCTGGTCAGCCATCAAAGCCGTCATCAAGAGGGATCTACCGAGCGTTATACATGTGCCACAACCGGAAGATATCACAAAAGTGGAGCACCGTCTTCATCTTGTGGAGACCGCCATCGACCGAGCCTACCAAGTGGTAACTCCTGCCATGTCTCAGGCATTCTGTAATCGGGTTCAACGCCATCACGCTAGATGTCTCAGGGAAGAGGACCTCCGTGTTGGAGAATAAATGGTTTATCTATCATGTAATAAAATTTTAATTTAATTTGAACTTGGATTTTTTTAATTTGAAGTTGTGTATTTTAATTTGAAGTTTAGTTTTTTTAATTTGAAGTTGTATTTTAACTTGGAATTGTGTTTTTTTAATTTGAACTTTAGTTTTTTTAATTTGAGGTGTAAAAGATGTATACTTTCGTATATTAATTTTATGTGAGTAAATTAAGTAGTTATATATATATATATATATATATATATATATATATATATATATATATATATATATATATATGCGAATTAATCCACCGGCCAGATTATTCCTCAATATAGATAAATAGAGGATTGATTCTTTAATGATACATACGCAATATGTATACATTAACATATCACGTTTAAGCATATTGTAAGACCGGGCAACGCTGGGGGGCATCTAGTATCTATATAAATAAAATAGTAGATGTATGTGTGTGTGTGTAAATATTTAACCGATAAACTCTTAAACTACTGGTCACGCCACACTGAAATTAACAGAAAATAGCAATCATACACCAAGGATGATTTATAACAAGTAAAATCTTTGTTTGGATGGATGCATAACGAGATGTGTCGGCAAAAATTTCATAAATAATAATACACTTTTATTTGAGCTAAGCTTAGAATGTTATCTATACCTAGTTACAGTAAATAACTTAAAATATATTTAATCAATACAAATAAAACAGATGAGTGTGTGAAAATATTTAACCGATAAACTCTTAAACTACTAGTCATATAACACTGAAATTTACAGATAATAGTAATTATACACCAAGTATGGTTTAAAACGAGTAAAATTTTTGTTTGGATGGATGGATAACGCGTATAAAAATACGTCAGCAAGTTTAAACACAAAATGTTCATTTCAACTTGCCAACATATTTCTATTTCTTTCTACGCATTATTACCGTATAATAAATGTCGAGATGTGAACTCGAAAACCAATACATAGTAAAAACAAAAAAAAGTTTGGATTTTTCATCTATAGGAATCGTATGAATAATTAGAAGAACGCTTAAGATTGAACGACACAGGTTGAGTTGCAACAGCATTGAACAAAAGAACAATGCCATCCTAATAACTAGTGAACCCACGTTAACTTACGTATCAGCTAAACATTTAAAGTGATTTTGGAATATGTGTAAAAACCAATCATATAAGAGGGTTACTCCATTGGTACGATGTTGTTTATGAATAATATTATCCAAAAATGTGTATATAAAACACAAAGTGTATTGCTCATTGAATAGAGATCTATGAATATTGAAACAGAAAATGAAGATACAATCCTAAATTACTCTTAATTACTGATAAGTGTGTAGAAAGTGATACCGGCCAACGCTTACGTAACCCCTAGAATAATGATCCGTCCTTTTTCAGCATCAAATATAACCGAAAGATAAGCGCAAATTAAAAAGTTAGAGTACCACTTTTGGATTACCTATACAATATCACCAAAGCAGAATATCCTTTCAAGATAATAAGCTCTAACCGTATCTGCGTTAACCCAATAAGTTTTAACAGAGGAGAACGCAAAAAATGTAAGACAAGTAATAATCCGATGCATTTATATCCGATGAAACGTGGCTGGAACGCTAAATGCTTTAGTTTCACTTTTAGCTTAACGATCAATTACTAAGTAGACCTAGAAATGATACGTCGCCTCTATCGAAAGTTTTAGGCATACATACATACATGATGATTGCAACGTCTTGTCAGACGAATGCCACTCCCTCAGACATTTAAAATCCATGAGCACAAATGCCTGAGGGAGTATCTATACAAATATGATGTTACAGGGTCTTAGCTTTGTACGACAGCTAAGTCTCTCTCTCGGTTCAAAATGTTGAGATCCAGCAACAAGCAAGAGCAAGATAACCAGCAACAAATTAAACTGCAGACCAGCTTAATGCGGGTACTGGTCTTCCGCTTTATGGTTTTTTTAAATCAGAGATTTGCTTCTCCTAGAAAGGTTGCCTTTATCACGGCTTACGGGAGCCCTCTCTACCCCAATACACATATACACACACACAAATATACACGGTGCTAGTTGGCCGTTGACGCAGAAAAAGAGTTCATTCGCCTTTACATACATACATACATACATACATACATACATACGTACGTACGTACATACATACATACATACATAATGATTGCTGCATCTTTCCAGATGATCGCCGTCACATTGAGTCCTCCCAATCTCGTCATCCATGCCATCTCAGATGACTCTGCACTCCCGTCGCAGATTTGCACGTCTTGGAACAGATGTGACATACAAATTGAGCAATTTCCATCGAGTTGACTTCCTCTAGAGGTTGAAGAGTATTCCTATGAACAATTAAAATTTTATTACATGATAGATAAACCATTTATTCTCCAACACGGAGGTCCTCTTCCCTGAGACATCTAGCGTGATGGCGTTGAACCCGATTACAGAATGCCTGAGACATGGCAGGAGTTACCACTTGGTAGGCTCGGTCGATGGCGGTCTCCACAAGATGAAGACGGTGCTCCACTTTTGTGATATCTTCCGGTTGTGGCACATGTATAACGCTCGGTAGATCCCTCTTGATGACGGCTTTGATGGCTGACCAGGCCATTTCGATGTGGTTGAGAGCCGGGCTGTATGGAGGCAAGCGAATAAACTCCACTTCTGCAAAAGCTGCCTGGTCGTGTAGTTGTTCCACTCGGGAATGGCACGGGGCGTTGTCAATTACCAAGGCTACCTGTCCGGCATCATATCCCATTGCGAAGACAGAATTGAGTAGTTCTGCAACCCATTGGTTGACATCCGGGTGCTTGTAGGCGCCACGCCTGCGGGTGAAGTTGATGAGTCCCTGTTGACTAATACCAGCAACCATGTGAATATTTGGACATTTCGAGCCTGGAACATGTAGCACCACTCTCTGGCCCCTCGCGGATCGTCCAACGGTCCGAGTACAAAATAAGTTCACGTTTGACTCATCCAAATACACCACATGTTTACCAGCTCCCAATGCGGCCATAACCCTTTCTACATAGATACGACGTTTTACCTTATTCTCCGGAGTGTTGACATTCTCGGCTTGCTTGTGAACCCGTTTTACAGTGAAGAGTCTACCATCGAGATGGTTATTTATGGTAGTAACGCTGATTGGGGGGTTGATTCCATGCATCTCCGAAATCTTCAAGGCCAACTCCTTGAGAGTGATGGTAGGATCTTCTCCGATTATATCAAGCATGTTGTTGACCATGTCCGGATTCACTTTCCCATGTCGCCTTCCACCCCGCGGCTTATCCTCCACGTCTTGCCCCTTGGCCTGTTTATTCACCCAGGCGTACGCGGTGTTCCTATTTATCCCACAGTTCTCTGCGACAGTTGTCCAGTCCCTGCTATTTCGAGCGGCTTCCAGAATCCGACGCTTAGGAGAATTTCGATTGCGTTTGTACTGACCACGTACTGTGCCTCTCTTGACTCCTCTACTTGATCGCACAACTACCGGAGATCCATTGTTATTTTCCATATTTTAAATTATTGTAATGTTAATTGTTAGAAACTTTTCTTTTTTTATTGTTGCGAGCAACTACAAGTAATAGTGGGTAATTTGCATAAGTGATGTTATGCAAATTACCTTACAAAGTTTGAGTATGAATAATTCTAACATAATGTCACGTGCTTTTAAATTGAACTTGGGTTTATTTAATTTGATGTTGTCTTTTTTTAATTTGAAGTTATGTTTTTTAATTTGAAGTTTAGTTTTTTTAATTTGAAGTTGTGTTTTTTAATTTGAAGTTGTGCTTTTTTAATTTGAGGTGTAAAAGGTGTAGTGATGAGGATGTCTTCTCTTTCTTAATTAATATCTAACAGAAATAGATTGCTCCAATAAATGTGTGGAGTTTGAAAAAAAAAAGATGTGGTTATGCAAAAGGTATACAAGGTGCCTTCAATAAGTTTCCAGACTTTTCGTATGGGAACTTTTATTGATAGTACACACATGAAACTCGTCCCTTTTAAAGTAATCTCCTCCGGCTGCAATGCATTTGTACTGCTCCAGCAACTCCTGGAAGGCCCCCATGGAAGTCCTCTTGTGTGAGCGTGCCAATGACACCCGTCACAACCTCATTCATCTCCTCAGTTGTCTCATAACAGTTTCTAAGGTTTCCTTGAGCTTAGGGAATAACTAAAAGTCACGAGGAGCAAGGTCTGGACTATAGGAAGGGTGAGGAACTGTTTTGATGCCCATTTTGGTCAAATAGTCTGTGATAAGGATAGAGCACCATTGGGACAAATTTTTATTGATCCTTATTTAATTCCAGACAAAGTCGGGTCTCTCTGCTAGTATGTATATAAAAAATTATTTAGGAACCAGACAGGATGTAAAAAAAAAAAAAATATTTCAAATAATGAAAACAATTTTATAAACAGACATTTCGGTCATAACAAGTCTTTTTCTACACAAATTAGGATATTTAAAAACAGTCTCCAAATAAAATCAAGAAAAGTCGGCAGCACGTTGTTATATCTCGGCAATGGTGAAAAAAATATTTATTTATCATTGAAAAAGGCTTGATATGTCCGAAATATATGATTTATAATAGTATCATTTATTGAAAAAAAAAACCCATTTTCCTGTACCGTATTTGCTTTCTAAATAAAAGCTTATATTTTCAACAACCGATATGTTTTTTTTGTTTTTTTTTTTTTCTCTCACACACACACACACACACACACACACACACACACACACACACACACACACACACACACACACACACACACACACACACACACACACACACACACACACACACACACACACACACACACACACACACACACACACACACACACACACACACACACACACACACACACACACACACACACACACACACACACACACACACACACACACACACACACACACACACACACACACACACACACACACACACACACACACACACACACACACACACACACACACACACACACACACACACACACACACACACACACACACACACACACACACACACACACACACACACACACACACACACACACACACACACACACACACACACACACACACACACACACACACACACACACACACACACACACACACACACACACACACACACACACACACACACACACACACACACACACACACACACACACACACACACACACACACACACACACACACACACACACACACACACACACACACACACACACACACACACACACACACACACACACACACACACACACACACACACACACACACACACACACACACACACACACACACACACACACACACACACACACACACACACACACACACACACACACACACACACACACACACACACACACACACACACACACACACACACACACACACACACACACACACACACACACACACACACACACACACACACACACACACACACACACACACACACACACACACACACACACACACACACACACACACACACACACACACACACACACACACACACACACACACACACACACACACACACACACACACACACACACACACACACACACACACACACACACACACACACACACACACACACACACACACACACACACACACACAGGATGTCCAAAAAGTCATTGAAGGGTTTTGAACTTAAATAGATTCTTTATTTTTGATATCTTTCTCTAATTTTAACACAATCTGACTAAGACATTGGAATTTAAAATTAAAAAAAAAAAATGCAAAATTCAAACAATCTTTATTTATGAAAAATAATGCTTTTTGAATATTGCCTATTTTCAGATTTGCATATTTGTGCTCTTTCCAAAACATTATTCATGACAGATTGCAGAATCTCTGGATTGCGATTTAACTTCCTTATTTCATTCCGCAGACTGGCAGACCTCGAAAGGTCAAACCTCAAACCCTGCAAGAATTGAAGGAAAACATCAGGAACGAAATAAGAAAGTAAAATCGCAATCCGAAGATTCTGCAATCTGTCATGAATAATGGTTTGGAAAGACCATTAATACACGATACTGAAAATGGACAAAATTTTAAAGACATTGTTTCATAAATAAAGATTCTTTGATTTTTGCATTTCTTTTTAAAATTCCCAATGTTCTTAGATTGTGTTAAAATTAGAGAAAGACACCATCAAAAATAAAGAATCTATTTAAGTTCAAAACCCTTTAGTGACTTTTTGGGTACCCAATAGAAGAAAAAATTAAAGACTAAAAATATATTTTACATTAATTTATTGTTCGACAGGATACTCAAAAAAGCTATATTGAAATTTCCTATAATAAGCTCTCTATTTACTATCTTGGTCGTATTGAACTTTTTATTTAGTGATGATTACTATATAAATATTACTATTTATATATCATTCAAACACGATAGTGTTTGAATGATATATAAATAGTAATATTTATATATCATTCAAACACGATAGTGTTTGAATACATGGTTAAGTAGCAGTTTTAGTCATTTAGAACTGCTTTAAAGCTTCACCGCTCACTCATTTTTCGACCAAATTTCAAACAAGTATTACAGTTTATAGATCACCTTCTCAGCTATATTGTCGAAAAAAAAAAATTCAATTTTAATTCAGTGAAACAAAAATTATCATGAATTTTCTGGTGTTCGAAATTGTAAAAATCTGTAAGAAGGTGAGCGACGCATTTTATGACTGGTTTCCATAGCAACCACGTCGCTTTGGAAACTACTGTTGCTACTAATTCGAAAAGAGAAGTAAAAAGTGTAACAGAGAGAATGAAAGCATGAAAGGGAGATAATTGGGAGGATTTTATTAAAAGCAGACGAGTGCCGTACATTTTTTTTTTTTACACAGGCATCACCACATTATCAAGGCCAAGAGGCTACTCGAGGATAAGGGTTGTTTTATTACATATGTGTTTATGGGAGCAAAAAATAAGACTGAAAATAAACAAATAACTAGTGAATTTATTGGAAGCCTTGGAAAATCATGGATTACAATACGCGTCTTCGTTTGTTTATTAGATTTATGTTAGAAATGCTATTTTTCTATGTCTGCTATGATAGAAATTCCATTTTTGTTGTTCTGTAATATTTAAGCTTTAAATAGCATTTTCATCTTTCTGTTATGCTCAAACTTTAAATGCCTTTTTCGTCTGCTTGTCACTCAAATTTTAAACAACATTTTCATTGACTTACAAGTAAAATAACATTTTTATCGTTAACTGCAAAGATTTACTGAATGCATTTTAAGGGTATCTGTTCTCATGATTGTAAACGGATCGTTGTATCGTTTTGTGGAACTTGTCAGAATTCACAGCAATTAATCAAATAGTTGTCGTCTCTCTTCCTTAGGCAACCAATTCTTTTGCGCTCATTAAAATCTACATTCCTGTTTTTGCCCACATCCGTCCTCATTTGCGTCTTGCGTCATTATAAGCAGACATCTTTTACAAGGGGAAGTAACTCTTCCCGTCTTATATCAAACTGGAGCTCTCCTTCCTTTATTCTTTTTGTACAAAAATGAAGCCTATTATTCTTTTCTTGTCGTTAAAAATTCCATCTCCATTTTGTTGAATACATAATGCAAACATGAGCTCATCTGTTGCTGTTACAAAGTTGAATGCTAATTGCCACTCAGATGAGATTTTAACATGCAGAGCTGCAATTTAAGACTGTCATGTCGCTGAAAGTTAATTTTTTTTCTTTTAATTTAACTTACTATCTCCACACTAACGTAATGTACTTGCAATAACCATTATCCCTGAGTGGCTTCCGGGCCTTGATAAGTGATGATCACTGTGTAAAAAAAAAAAAAAAAAAATTTACATTTCAAATTACATACGCTACACCATAATGTGTAACCACTACACATCTATATCTTCAAATTTAATTGGCCAAACACAAAATAAGTGCAACAAGCCATGTAAAAAGAGAATTAGCAGATATTTTCATTTATATATAAGCAGCAGGGAGACTCGACGTTGCTCGGGATTGAATGATGATTAAAGAATGTTTCACACTTCGATATTTTTATCGTCATCAAAATCAGTGACATAACCATTTTTTCTATTAAATTGATTGATTGCCTGCTCTAATTGAGATTCCATCACGGTGCACTGGGAGGAAGCTTCATATGCCTTCCCGCAGTGACTTAGTCCAGAATACATTGTAGTCTACATTGCACTGTAGAGAACCTATCGTTGACTTTATAAAATTATTTTCATATGTAATGGCTTGAATTGATGTTTAAAATGCAAAAGTCAAATATCACGTTTCAATCATGTTCTAAACAGAAACATTCATTTCGAACGCGCCCCTGTCATATCAAAGACCCATTATTGATTTTAAATGCCTGGCTTTATTGCTTTTGTGATGACAATGGCTTGAATTTAAGTTTAAAATGAAAAAGTCAAGTATCATGCTTCAATTGTGCTTTCAACAGAAACATTCATTTCAGACGTGACCCGTTCATATCAAATAATCTACTGTTAATTTTATAAGTCGAGCCTTTTGGCTTGTACGGTAATAAAACTTCTCAAACGCACTCGTGATGTTAGGCTTTGTTGGTCAGAATCGCCTGTTCCTTCTTTCATTGGATTATATCGAAATTTCAGAAAAATCAGCCCAGCCGTTTTCGAGTCTATATGGAACAAATTCACACACACACACACACACACACACACACACACACAATTTTCCATTTATATAATAGTAGAGACAGAGATATACAGTCTGAATGTTAGTCAAAGATATCCACTAAAAACGGAACCTCATAAATTGTTCAGTAAAGATTATTGATTAAAATCTCAATCCTATATCAAATTTCATAATAAAATCAGAACGAATTCCAAAAGCAGATATGACCGCCATATTGGATTATATATATATATATATAGTTATCCACATACAGTACTGTTTCGCTGTTTCACAGCTCATCAGTGCAGCTAGACTAGCAACTACCTCAAGCCAGGATCAAAATCCGATCGCCCAAACGACAGTCGGAGCTTCTAACCATTGCGCTATATGGCTGCTGCTATGCGGGGAGTGAATTACCAATGTTTTGACATTTTCCAAATACCTAAGCTCAATTTGTTTACACAAAGAGCATTGCGTAATACTCTTATGGTAATTTGTATGTCACTACCTAATATGGTCAATATATATATATATATATATATATAACTACTTCATTTATTCACATAAATTTAATATACGAAAGTATAGATTTATGCGTAAACTTTAAGTATTTACTTCAAAAGTGCTCAATACGTAGGTAGAGCTAGTTAGTAATTTATAAAATATATATGGCGATTAAGCTACACTGAATATTCTGCGTTTCATCCAACTATAGGATTCGTCAGGCTTATATATAAGGTTGTTGCATAAGTTCCCGCCGTTTTTGTTTTTTTAAGAAAAGCAAAGTATTTTAACAGTAAAAGTTCAAATTGAAGATGGCATGAAATTGTCGCAAAATCACACTTCATCTTTTCACCCAATTCTCTACATGTCTGATGGCCAGCTTCTTTCAAAAGAAACTTGAATTGGTCTTCGTCTATCTTGATTGGTCTTCCGGAACGAGGAGCGTTACTGAGGTTTAAATTACCGTGTTTGAATCTGGTAAACCAATCTCGAACAGTTCTCTCAGCTATACTGTTTTCTCTGTATACCTCACTCACTCGCTTTTTGACCTCTATTAAAGTCGAAAAGAAGGCGAGGTCGAAAATGGGATTATTTTTATCTACTTGACAATCCATTTGACGGTTTGAACAACGAGAAAAAATTATAGGAACAAAAAACGATGACCATTATATTGTAGAACAGAATACGTGTTTTCTAATGATATATAACACTTTGCCAAATATTAAAGCATATTTAGAACAAATTTTTTTATGAAACGGCAGGAACTTATGCAACAATCTGGTATATATATATATATATATATATATATATATATATATATATATATATATATATATATATATATATACAGGGTGACCCCCAAAAAACAGAGGACATTCAATTGTTTTTCTGAGCATTTTACAGTCAACGGAGAAAAAAAGGCCAAAGACCCTAGTGTTTTGATGTGATGTTTTGAATATAATAAACTAGTTATGACCACAGTTTCATTTCATTCGGACAAAACACTAAGAAGTGGACCCTAATTAGAGGTGGGCCCGTTTTTTTTTGTCACCCTGTATATATATATATATATATATATATATATATATAGAATACCAGCCTACAAAGTCAAGGGTGACTTTATGATTGGGATTAAATCTCCCAACTGCCAGTAATTATTACATTCTACACTGATGATAGCGTAAGTAAAACACTAGTGGCTGTAGGTATAGAAATAATTGCTGATATTTATTTAAAGAAATATTATCATTACATATATATATATATATATATATATATATATATATATATATATATATATATATATATATATATATATATATAATCTTCAGAATGTGAGAGAATATATAATTATTCCCATAACCAGACAAGGTCGCAGCTCACAAGAGCCAAGAAAGCCAAGAAACAGAAGTCTAAGACTCGAATTTTGCCCTCATTTGAGCTCATCATTTAGACACATGGTAACTTGGATTTTGAACCCCGAACTCTTGCATGCTAGGCAAGCACTCTACCAATCGAGCAAACACACCACACGCAAAAGGATGCCTAGTAACCTCTACACAGATCAAGCGACACGTGCTGGTCTGTGCCGCAGGTTGCTTGATCAGCTTGTTTGCTCAATTGATAGAGTGCACACAAGAATGCCTATTAATTTACACAGATCAAGCATTCTGCGGCACAGACTGGTGTAGGTTGCCTGATCTGTGTAATAGGCATTCTTGTGGGTGATGTGTTTGCTCAGTGGGTAGAGTGCTCGTCTAGCATGCAAGAGGCTCGGGTTTCAAATCCCGAGTTCAAATGTGTCTAACTGATGAGCCCAAATGAGGGCGAAACTTATCTTGAACTTTCGGTTTGTTGGCTTTCTTGACTCTTGTGAGCTGCAACGTTGTCTGGCTGTGGAAATTTGATCACTGTCTGTCTGACGTAATGAACATTTAAATTAAAATGTTTAAAATTCAACGCTATTTCACACGGTTAATGGTAGCCGAATGGATACGGCCTCCGCTAATCGAGCCAGAGATGTCTCGTGTCGCGGGGTTCGAATCGTTCGACTGGTAGTAATCGTGACACCCTGCACTGAAGAATCCCGAAAAGATGAAACACTAGTGTCTGTAGGTATTTAATTATTATAGTAAAAAAATAATTATATATATATATATATATATATATATATATATATATATATATATATATATATATATATATATTATAATATAAAAAGAACTTTGTCTTTGTGTCTGTGACTCGTTTTTATTATCACAAGTATTTTTTAGTCGATACCATATAAAATAAATAAAGACATTTCATTTAATTAACGCTCATTAACCTTGAATAGCTTTTGTCTTAATAAGTCGTTACTAATTAGCAAGCATAAAAACTCGTACGGATCGGTATTTGGATTATTTTGTGCTAAATAGAAACAAGTTAAAACTGAGGTGAATTCACTTTTTTTTTATTTACTAGTGAAATTAAGAACTGGGAAAGAACGACTTTTTGGCAGCGAGACGATAAATGTTTCATCGTGAACGATTCCTTTGGCTGCT
This sequence comes from Euprymna scolopes, assembly GCF_053919585.1. Taxonomy (NCBI): domain Eukaryota; kingdom Metazoa; phylum Mollusca; class Cephalopoda; order Sepiida; family Sepiolidae; genus Euprymna; species Euprymna scolopes. The sequence continues at coordinate 106,927,433 of NC_136502.1, forward strand.
TGCTGTGCCAAAAGTGGTTAAAAGTCGAAAACGTTTCTTTGTTCCTTAGTTGAATGCGCAGTACAAGACGAAGCCTGTTCACGCACACAATTCTTATTAACAATTATTTCATATTGTTGCCAAGGCTCTTACATCTCGTGACCAGCAAAGGTCACTTCTTTTTCAAAGCGGACATGTCAGGAATGGCAGCTACCAATACAACAAGATAGAGTAGAATCATTATACTAGCATAAAAATGAACTTAACTCTCTGCCAAAATGCTAAAGTGTCTAATGTCATAATAATAATAATAACAATAATAATAATGATAATTTCAATAATAATAATAATAATAATAATAATAATAATAACTAGAAGAACCCGTGGAAATTCCACGGTCATTGAGAATTTTTAAAACGCATTATAAATAAGAAGTATGGCGTAGTTTGCTTGAAGCCTTGTTAGAGAGCAAAAAGGAATTTTTTTGAAGGCTTATAATGCAGGAATCTAGAGTCATTATGAGCAGATAAATAAATAAATGATAAATAATTCAATAATTTAAAAAAAATTTTTATTTATTATATATATATATATATTTTTTTTTAAATATATATTTATTCATTTATCTACCTGAATTTTAACTTTAAGGACCTTTAGAATTAAATAGCACCCACAGTTAAAATTCAGGTAGATAAATGAATAAACATATATTTAAAAAAATATATATATAATAAATAAAAAAGAAAAAAATATTGAATCATTTATTATTCATATATTTATTTATTTATCTTCTTACAACGACTGAACCTTCCTTCTAAAAATACCTAAGATTACAAATAAGATTATGGAACTTGTACAATTTAATCAAGACATTAAAAATGAAAATATCGAAAAAAGATTATATTGTATGTATCCGTTTTGAACTGAAGATCTCCGAAAAAAAAAAATTTCACTTAATTTGATTGAGTATTTTTTTTTCTTTTACAGCGGAAAACACGTTTTTATGAGAGCGCATTGAAGGCAGACATCTTGGATATTTTTTAAAATTTTGTTTGAATTTTATAAACGCCATGGGGAGATAACTCCATGTAAAGTGCTGACACTCTCTCCCCATCTATAATACTAGCTTTTCTTCCTAAAAATCGAACCTTTTGCTCGATATCATAACAAATTATTTTTTCACTGTAAAAAAAAAACAAAAAAAAACTACCTGATGAAATTAAGTGAAATTTTTTTTCAGAGAACTTCATTCCATAACGGATACATACAATTTAAACTTTTTTTGATATTTCATCTTTAAATGATAAAGAGCGACTATAAAGGAAGGTAATTCGTTTCTCATTAATTAATGTTTGCAACGATGATGTTTTTTTTTCGTGAAACTGGACGTACGGACAAGTAAAGTAATGTTAAGATAATAATAATAAAGCACCTGGATCAAAGAATTAGGAAACTAATGATTATGCACAACGCACTATGGCGATACTTAGCAACGTAAGGGGCTACTTCACCACAGGTTTTCCCTCTCGTCTACTTCTCATTCAATGTAGAATAATTGTGACGTGTCAATTGGCAAATGAAGACCAAGAAAACTATTGAAGAAAAATGATAAGGATGGATTTGAGAGACAGGGGGATAAATAAAGACCTGGCCAGAGATAGATTAGCATAATCATGTTGACACACTGGCTCTCGTTAGATCCCCAAACTAATGCAACATTGAACCTACTCTGTACCAAATCGGTGATCAATTTGGGAATACCAGGCGCTGTATATAGGAAGATATCGACACCTCCCTGCAAGAGCTGCAAAAACTCCCATGAAACTTCCACCAAAGGAGTAAGCCAGTTAAACCCACCTAGGATTAGTGCTGCAATTTAATTCATTTCATTACATATTTGTCTTTTAACCCTCACGTTCCATGAACAATGTTTATGACAAAGGGGAAAGAATTTACGCTTTCTTTATCCTCGAATCTGTTTTGGCCTCGGTAAGTGTTGACTTACTAGTAAAAAAGAATTTATTTTTAAAAAAGTCATACTCAACTAATCTGTGATCATTTTTTAAATCTACTTCAGTAAAGCGTTCAAAATTCTAACCTTCAATCTTCTTTAGATGCATCTCCTCAAACTTTGAAATTTTTAGTGGGAAATTCCATATAGCTTTCCCGAATACGACAAAGTATCCCAAAATGTTCAAAAACATGCACTCAAAGAAAGCCTAAATTTAAAAAGTGTGAAACGTTTGCATTATATGACTGTCGACCAAGATAATTGTCCATTAGGCCTGTGTACAAAGTGTAAATGAAACCTGGCCAGTGAGGATTGAGGACATCCGTTGCATGGAGAGAAATGATATGTGAATGGCATAATGAATGTGTAAATGCGAGCCCTAAAGACAGGCTTAGATCTGATGACCTCAAAGGATATTTGTGCATAATAGAATACTTTAATGGCATGTTCACATTGAACGCATGGATGATAGTTCTTGGATCAGTAGATGTAGAACAGTTAAACCTAAACGTAGATTCCATGATCAAAGCTTCTTTCTTAGAACTGCACGCCTGTGGAATTGTTTTCCATTTTCCTGCTTTCCGGCTGACTACAATATGGTTGTCTTCAAGTCTAACGTAAATAAGTTCTTGATGAGCTGTTCCATATAAGTTATCAAATTTTCCAAATTTTCATTACTAATGATTACTATATTGTCCAATTTCTAATGTACAATCTTTAACCCTTATCCTTGAGTGGCCTCTTGGCCTTGATAATGTGGTGATGCCTATGTATAAAAAAAAAAAATATAAAAAAAAAAGGTAGCAGGTCCAGTTCACAGGGAAAGGACAAGAGAAACACGAGAGCAAGTGATGAGGACAGACAAGAAGAAAGGGGATACTCACAGAGCTGGCTATTATTAAAATTTGAATTTTGAAAAGGTACACGGAGACTGTGGGTGAAAATAATGGCTTGATGAAAGAAAAGCTGGGGGAAAAGGAGAGACAGGTGTCTTTTGTTATTAAGAGGCTGGTTTTGCTTAGCGGCCAGTTTAGCATATAAAAATATGAATAGACACAGATGTAGTTGATACAGAATAAAAGTCCAAACAAATGTTTGTATAAGTTTACGATGCTTGTTAAGGTAACATGAGTATATGGAATCGATGGCCTGAATTATCAGTGTGACAGGACGTCAGTCTGTCACCGCTTATATTCCCAGCAATTTACTTGCAATCTTAGAACTAATAAACTCAGAGGAAGATTAAATCTGGAATGTGTAAGGAGATTTGTACAAAACAGGAGACTTCGATTGTATGGTCACATTTAATGAATAGATGAGAGTTCCTGGGTTCATAGATGTAGAACAGTTGAGGTAGCAGGTTCAGTTCAAAATATATAAGCAAATAATCAGAATTGACAGGACAAGGTCTTTTACAGTTAAATCACAGATCCAACTGAACCACCTTCTAAAAATTTAAACATAGTTTATTTTTCTTTTGTGGCGGTTTTACGTACAAATGGACTGATCCATATATATAAATACTGGAAGACAAGCATTAATGCAGGGATTAGATCCGGAAAGCAAACAGAGCTAGTTCTTGTTAATACATTTTTTTACTCTATTCCCGTGTTCTGTTTTTCTTGAAACCCTTTAACTAGGGTTATAACACTGGCGAACGAGGATTTGATAATATGTACTCATGAAAATTTGCTATAACATTAGCAAATGTTGATTCGATCATTTTATGCCTAACTCACAGATACCAGTGGTTACTGGTATATGTGTAAAGTAAACCACCTTTTAAAAATTGAAACACTTTTTTTCAAAACATATTTTTATAATGTGAAGGTAAATTTAATGCAAAATAATTAAAACAAACAAAAAAAAAATCAATATTTTTTTCTGAAGAGAGGCAGATGTAACTACTGAAAACTTCTACAATAATTATTTTTAAACAATTTCATTAAATAAATATAACCATTAGGAATAGTCGGAGGCGAATCTAAGATAATAATTAGAATGTCCGCTAATGGGCTAGGACAGCGGGATTTAATATCCATTTTTCCAAAGATGCCAAAATAATACATGATGCCTGTGTGTATTCATTTGCTTCCTTACGAGAGCAAATTAGGCATGAGGCCGTTTTTTTTAATGTGGAGAGGAGGAAGGGAAAGGGAGACCAGCTCCCGAGAGGTGGGAAATGGGAGCTGGATAGTGAGAGCCTCTCGGTATATAGGGAGTTGCCTCCTACATGGACTGGAAACTCATATGTGTTGTGGAGTTACCCCCACATATGGTCTTTGCTTGCAGTATCTGCCGGACCAGATACTACACTTTGATCTTGTCCTGAGGACCGCAAGGGCCGGGGATTTTGTGATACATGATGCCTGTGAAGTATTTATTTGCTCCCCCACCGAGCAAATTAGGCACAAGGCCGATTTTTAAAGTGAGGAGTGAAGGGGAAATGGGGACCAACTCCCTGGGGAGTAGGAGAGCTGGATAGTGACAATTGGTATAAAGGGTTGCCCCTACATTAACCAAGGTCTTGCTGGTCTTTGCTTGACACTTGTTGCCCAGGCCCCGAAGGGCGAGGGCCAGGGATGCCTGTGAGAGGACGCCGGTTTGTTGTTGCTTATATTACCAGCATTTTATTTGCAACTTGCAGGCCACCCGGCATTGCCCGGTCATAAAATACGCTTAAATATGATATTTTGATTAATGCAGATTTTGTATTTATTATAATATTATATTGGAACCAAAAGATAGTAATGATTAAAAAAGTTTTTAAAAAAAAATGACTTGCGTGCCGCTACCGAGAACCGTGCAATTATAGTCATGCAGATATTCTACATTAAAAAATTTGCCTATCGAACATCTTTGTCAGTTTTTGGTCTACAGACATTAAACTTCATATATAGGATATTCGAACCCATGTGAAACTTGGTGGTGCCGCATGAGTCATTTTTTAAAAAATTTTTTATTATTACTATATATTGGGTTCAATACAATATAATAATAAACACGAAATCTGCATTAATCAAAATATCATATTTAAGCATATTTTACAACCGGGCAATGCTGGGCGGTCTGCTAGTCCATAAATAAATTAGGAGTATTTCATAGTACTAAATTGGATGGAAATGGAGTAACCTTGTAACTTTCTCCCCATATCCGTCCTTTGTATACAGCATAGTCATGTGGACACACTGATACTTGTTAGATCACTAAAGTTAAGCAACATTAATCCTAGTAAGTATTAGATGGGTGACCAATTTGGGAATACCAGGCGCTGTATGTAGAAGAACGTCAACACCTCCCTATTATAGCTGCAAAAAACTAACATCATTATCTCCCCTAACGGGGATATACATGTAACTGGGACCGCTTATGAATTTCATATTCCCATGAAACTTCCTCCTGCCACAGTTTCATTCATTTCACTTCATTTCATATCTGTTCTTTAACCCTCACCTTCCATAAGCAATGTTTATGACAAAGGGGAAAGAATTGATGCTTGAACGGTTGGTACATGGTGATTTTTACATTTCTCGTAGTAATTGTCATCATTCAACAGTCGATCTATTCATCCATTAACCCTTATACTCGAGTCGGTTTTGGCCTCCATAAGTAGTGACTCATTTGCAAAAAAAAGTTTTAAATACATTCAAAATAACACATCACTCAACCAATCTGTTATTTGGTAAATTTACTTCGGTAAAGTGTTCAGTTAAAAATTCCAAAAATAGCCATAGACTACAACAGGAGATATCTTAAGAAGGCTGAAGAGTACAACGGCCGACATGTTTTCCATGCTGGCATATACTGGAATTTTTTAGAAATTGACATCCAAACTAGCCTATCTCTGGCAAGGTCTTTATTTATCCCTCTTACTTTTAAATCCATCCTTTACCACTTTCCTTCAATGGTTTTCTTAGTCTTTGCCTGTCGATTGACAGATCACCTCAACTATTCTACAGCTTTCCTTGAACGACAGTGGTAAAGCTATGCTGGTTGGAATGATAAATCTTTTGCCCTAAAAAAACAACACTACTTTATTTTTAAACTTTTATTGAAAAATCAATTCAGATAACTTGATTATGTTGCAGAAGCCTTAATCACCATCTTGATACGGGTGCGAGCTCTGCGAATACTCGGTGGGTAGCGGTGATCAGGCTGGCTTTGGTGTTGTAAAAAGTCATGTTGGTGATGTATGACCAAATAAAGTTCAACGGGTTCAGGTCGGAGGAGGAGGGAGCCAGTGAGAGAAGACTAAAAAGGTCATAGTACTCCTTCTGAAGCCAAGCCTGGGTCTTTTTGGACTCGTAAGCCGGTGATGAATCCTGCTGCCACAACCAGGGTCTGCCAACGGCCACCTGACTGCACCAGGGGATCATCATGCTCTTCAGCACATCCATGTACACTTTGGTGTTGACTTTCAATCCGATTTTGACGATGTGAGGTGGCATGATGTGACCCTCACTTGAAACCACACCAAATACCGTAACCATGGCTAGAAACTTCACTGATCTGTGCCCTAAAACGTTGAACTGCCTGGATTTGCATTTTGAGGGTGCTGGCAATGGTCCTGTTCTCATAACTTGTATTGATAGAGAGCATGAATTGTACTGCGGCACATCTTCGATCTCGCTCGTTGAACATTGTGTCACTTTAAGATATGAT
>NC_136502.1:106944084-107036584 GCF_053919585.1 Euprymna scolopes
AGTCTGTAAAAGGTAAAGTATCCAATGACGGTAAAATCCAAAAGTGCAAATCCAAGAAAGTTAGTTAAATTTCCACAAGTAAAATCCAAGAGATCCGTGTAATTGGAAGATGGTCCAAAATAATCTGTGGAATAATTCACAAATAAGTACAAGGAAAAGAGGAAAGAATTCCAATAATAATATTAAAAGAAAAATATATGCCTTAGACTCGGCTGCCGAGACAAGGCATAATCTATCTATATCTATCTATATCTATCTATATCTATATATATATATATATATATATATATATAGTCATCCACATACAGTACTGTTTCGCTGTTTCACAGCTCATCAGTGCGGCTAGACAGGCAACTACCTCAAGCCAGGATTGAAACCCGACCGTTTATACGGCAGTCAAGGCTCCTAACCATTACGCTATTGGCGGCTGCTTGAACGAGTAGTGAGTTTAACGATGTTTTGATATCGTCCGAAATACCTCCGCTCGATTTGTTTACACAAAGAGCGTCGCTTATATGCTAATGGTAATTCGTTTTTCACTTCTCAATATGCTCAACTCAATGTGAGGAGCACTATAGTCATCCACATACAGTACTGTTTCGCTGTTTCACAGCTCATCAGTGCGGCTAGACAGGCAACTACCTCAAGCCAGGATTGAAACCCGACCGTTTATACGGCAGTCAAGGCTCCTAACCATTACGCTATTGGCGGCTGCTTGAACGAGTAGTGAGTTTAACGATGTTTTGATATCGTCCGAAATACCTCCGCTCGATTTGTTTACACAAAGAGCGTCGCTTATATGCTATATATATATATATATATATATATATATATATATATATATATATATATATATATATATATATATATATATTTAAAATTTAACGGTTTAAAAGACCAGACAAATACAAGATTCTTTCTTTAATATATTTATTTATTAAAATTAAATTTGAATTTTCGACTCGATAAAGAGTCTTCTTCAGGAAAATCCAGATAGTATTTTTTTTTCTCTTCTTTATGTTATGTGCTATGCTAGTGGTAATGCTTAAGACATCTTTCGATGTTTAAACTTTCAATTCCCATATCAACAATGCTTTTTAAGCAGTGGATTTTCTATTATTCTTACACACATGCGTATGACCGACGCTTCACATTGTATCGGACATTTAAGAACTTGGTCTCCATCAACAGCGGAGGATGTGCCAAGGTAGGATTGAAACTGCTACCTTCAGAAAATGCTCACCTGGAACCGTAGAGTCTCAACGCCTCTATCCACTGTGCTGCAAAAAAATATATATAATAGTTATTTTTTCTTGTTTGCATAGATAAAAGAAGCTGTTTGGAATTTTTTAGATGAGGATTGGTTGTCCGTATTACAACAGAAAAAAATCATGACTAAGAACTGTGTATATGAAATCCCATGGAAATGTGGAAAACTATACAAAGGTGAAACGTATCGTCCACTGAGAGTACTGTTATGAGAACATCGAAAAGCCGTAATAAGTGGAGAGACTGAAAAGTCAGGTGTAGCTGACCGTATCTGGAAGGAAAAGGGAAACCATCTACCATTATGGGACGAAGTATAAATTATAGGCGGAGAGGAACAACGGAGAGTAAGAGGACTGAAAGGAGCAGCACATATGCTGGGAAATAACCAACTACTAAGAACTGTGTACTCTCTCTCTCTCTCTCTCTATATATATATATATATATATATATATATATATATATATATATATATATATATATATATATATATATATATAGAGAGAGAGAGAGAGAGAGAGAGAGAGAGAGAGAGAGACAGACAGATATACGTTATATATAGAGAGATATATAGATATACGTTAAAACATAGTAATATTTACAACTAGAAATAAAAATAGACAATAAAAATTATACAAAGGTGAAACGTGTCGTCCATTGAAAGTACGGTTAGAAGAACACCGAAGAGCCATAGTACGTGGAAAAAAAAAAGTCAGATATAGCTGACCGTATCTGGAAAGAAAAGGGAAACAATCTACCATTATGGGACGAAGTAAAAATTATAGACAGAGAGGAACGGTGGAGAGTAAGACGACTAAAAGAAGCAGCACATATGCTGGGGAATAACCAACTACTAAGTAAACCTTGTATAGAATTTAATACGATATGGGAACCAGTAATTATAAACAATACAAGTAAAAATAAAAATATTAAATTCAAAAATTTTTTTTTTAAAAACCTCTCAAGATGAGAACAGTAGTTCGATGAATCCAAATAATACGAATAAAGGAAGCTATTCTGGTGATACTAAAGCGTCGAATTTTTATTAATTACATCCCTTTGTTAAGCACATAAATATTGGCAGTATTACGGTTATGCTAAATAGTCACCGGAAGTACAAGAACACGTATATGAATACCTGGCCTACAAAATGTTGTGAATCGTGCTCAATGTTCAAATAACATTGCAAAAATATCGTTAGAACGGTGACTTGTTTTTTTTTGTTATAATATACAATGTACTCCCGATATAAGAGACCTCTTCTCCTGTCCCTATAACTCTCTTATACCAGGGTCACATTATATTCTGGTTTCTTATATCCGGGTTACACTGTACATTAACACAGGCTTTAATTTGAGACCAGAGAAAATATCTCTTATATCCGTTTTCTTACATTTTGGGCTCTTATATCCGGGTGACACTGTATAAGGTTAGCTTGTAAGATTGTAAAAGACCTAAATAGGATTTAAGCTGATTTCTTTTAGGACAATTTTTATTGTTTTTTTTATTATTATTTTACTATGTCATTACGACTATAACGAACTTTGCTATAGTTTATTTACAACTATTAATAAGGAAACTGTTTTTATTTTCAATTATGACTGAAAAATGAAAATCCATGAAGAAAATAATTCCTATTTTTAATTGAAGAATATAAGAGTTGTCTCCCTTACAATTACATTTTTTAAATATAAGTTTAAAAATGTGCAAGCAAAAATTAAAAACTAAAATGACTTCACTATATTTCGGGTAACACTCCTTTTATATAGTGAGTGAAAATAATGTTTTTTATTGATACAACAGAGGCCCGTATGAAAATGATAAAAAAATTTTTATAGAGGGGAAACATAAAAGGAACTTTCGCTGTTAACATTTAATCCTTCCTAGAAATTGCTTTTATTGGTCAGTTTTAAAAGATTTAAAATAACTTTCGAATTACAAGAGCCATGGTCGGCCATTTTAATCCATTGTTAATAGCCTGAAAAAAAAAAAAAAGGCTGCCATCTTTTTTTTTTTTAATTTATTTTTTTATTCAATCTTCACCCCAAATAAGGCAAGTGCCACTTTGAAGTAGGGGGCTACTATCGGGGACATAGTTTGCAGGGGCATTATGAAGGGAGATGAGTAGAAAGATTTTTGTTCACATTATACTTGAACTTCTGCATATCAGTACAGTTGGGAAAGCAGTATCCCGGAAGGGAGTTCCTAAGACTTGCAGTTCTGGGGAAGAAACTATTGGAGTAAAAGGCTTTCTTACACCTAGGCATCTCTACTGTAAAGGGGTGGGACTTAGTTGCTTGTCGGGTTTGTCGGGGGTAGTCACGTCGAGGAGGTACAAGTGCTTGTAGTTCGTCAGAGCATTCACCATTAAAATATTTGTAGAATCGGCAGAGGGATGCAACATTTTGTCGATGGGACAGAGGCTGAAGCTTAGATGACAGTTCAGGACCTATCAGGTTGGCGACTCTCTTTTGAACCCTGTCCAGAAGTGAGAGACACGCACCGGATGAACCAGCCCATATGTGACAACAATACTCCATACATGAGCAAATGGTGGGCGTAAGTAATTTTCTGGCACGGTAGAGAGAGCCCACCTTATTTGCAGCAGCCTTGGCAATGCTCTCAATGTATATATTCCAGTTCATATTCCCTGTAAACGTTAGGCTGAGGAGTTTAAAGGAAGTACTGTCAGGCAGTGTGTTCTTGGCCATTGCTACGGAATTCAAATTTGATTGTGAATTCTTTAAATTGGGAAATAAAAATTAAATTATGGATTGTATTAAAATTTAAAGGCAAAATTCAAGTATTATGGTTGGCTTGTGCTTCTAAACCAAAGCAAAACATTCATATCACATTAAAGAACAAAGGAAACCATTTCGTCTTATGAAACGAATTGATTGAAGACAAGGCAGTGTTAATGCTGGCGATATAACAATGGGTATTTTTATTCCGAATCTACTCCAAAAAGGCCAAGACGGTAATCTGCAATTCAGAGCCAGCCTCATCGAGATTGGGAATAAGAGAGATGCGCGTGCGAGGGGCGGGAATAGGATTGTTGGCACGTCCTTAGCAAAAACAGAGTTCGCGGAAGAGGGAAAGGGTGGTGGGCGGCGAAAGGGTAGAGAGGTTGTAATTCATGTGACCGAAACACTTGGAATGCTTCGGAAGTCTTCATTTAGTTTGCTGGGCTTAACATCTCTCGGGGATCTCCAAAACTAATGATCACCTGCACACTTCTGGGACTTGCAACGCTCCAGCGGTGCCAAAGCGCCATTGTCAGAATCAGCTACTTCTCTTCTTCCTCCTCCCCCTTCTTCAACACACACACACACACACACACACACACACACACACACACACGCACACACACCTTGCTTCAGTAGTACTCGGAAAAAGAATGGACGGAGGATGGATAAAGAAGCGAATAGAGGGAAATTTCACAAACAGATTTTGCAGAGAAATTTGTACTGCTTGGAAAAGAATGACTGACTTGAGTGAATCGTTCAACTAAAACCATAGAGGAACAGAAGTTGTTCTTTTTTGTAAATTTACTTATTATTTTGTTTTACCAGAAGATGGGGCATCCTACTGGATGCCAGATATCCATCCGCTATCTCATACATTTCAACCGATAGGTATTTTTAATATTCGTTTTTTTTTGTTTTTGTTTTTTGGTTTTTTTTTTTTTAATTTTCTTATTATTTTGTCCTAGCTGATGAGGGAGCAGCCTACTAAATGCCACACATCCACCCTCTATCTCAGACATTCAAACCGGGAGATCTTTGTAAGATTCTAACCGTCCCTTTAAGATCAATTGTTTGTATCTTGGTTCACCGGGTATATTTGGCAGGTAGTTTTTATTTTTAATTATTTGCCTTGAGTTCAGTTGATCCTATAATTACTGAAATGATAGAGATCTTCCTAAGATTCCAATTTCTTTTTCATGTCGTATATAAGACTATGGTATTTCGTTATCTTTTCTTTCTCAAATCTCTTTAACACAGCATCATTGGGGACACTAACTTCTACTAAGGTTGCTTCTTTCTCGTTCATGTTCTGATATCAGGTTTAATAGCTCTGTTTTCTTTCTACACAGCTTTAGGAATTGCATAGTCACAGTGGATGTTGTGTTGCATAGCATGTCAAACATTATTGACCTTAAACTATATCTGATGGTGAGGCCTCAGCTTGTGGGCTTTAGGGAGTGTCAAGCCACACCTTAATTGCTATTGCTCCCAGGTCCACTCTGAACCAGAGTGATAGCACCTGTTAAGGTCCCAACTATGGGTTAAATAGAAACCGACTTTAAAAAAAGAAACAAATATATTCTACTAAAAAATTTTTCTTCAAAATCACTGGATTCGGCATTAAATAACCTGAAAAGGGTTGATATGCCGTAAAACAAAAACAACCAACCAACAAACGTTCTTTCGGTCTCTAAGGTGACCTCCTTTTTAAAATCTTTATTTTTCCCCTACTGATGACATCATTTCGCATGCATTTGCATCTGCATGTCCGTGCTATGGTACAGACTTCTCTGTAACAATACAAAATCTGAAAACAAGCAAATACTATGGAAGAGTCAAAACTGAAAAGATGTGAAAGTCGATAGATTAAATTTTCTGGCATTTAGTCAAAGTTATTTACTGTGAATTTTGTTTTGTTTTTTTTTTTTGTTTTTTTTTTGATTAGTTATAATGCACAACTGCCCAGATTTAATTGTGGATTGCATATAAATTTAATTTTGTTTTATTTATTTATTTATTTATTTATTTTTTTTGTGAATCAAGCATTGTAAAGTAGACCATTAACACTAAACTGTATTTTTAAACGTGTAAAATTTTGGATTATTTGATTATACTATTCACATCTTGATTGTTATGTTTGCAGCAAAAACTTAAAAACATAACTTTGTTAAACGTATAAACATATATTTGCGTAAGTCTAGAAGAAACACGGCTAATCAACTAAGCTTACCAAATTCCAATTTTTAAAATTTTAACCCTTAACAGTTATTTTCCATCTAAAAATCAAATTGAATTTGTTCGAAATACCTTATATGTCAAGTTTTAAGTCTGTAGACTAATAATTGACAAAGTAGTTTGCTAGAAAACGTTTTGCACAGAAAGACAAAGTCACTTTTACATATCAATCAGATAGAAAGGATTTGACGGTTGAGAAGATTCTCCACCACTGATACTGTGTAATATTACAGCCAGCACATCAGATGATTATTTTGCAGGACAAAATCCATATTACTTGTCACTGAGTACATTGTTTTTCCTGAGATATTTGACAACGTCTTGATTTTTCAGAGATTCAAACAGCTTACTCATGACATATAGGAGACTAACTAGTCTGTAATAAGATGCTGAAGACCAATTTCCAGTATTTTTAAAATACTGAGCAGATTAACAAATTTTTAGAAGTGTTGAGTTTCTATGTTTCCAAGTGAGTATTGTCTGAAGATAGTAGTTACAATCCTACCCAAAGAAAGCCAGATGATTAGTTGGCTAAAACATGATGAGACAACAACTATGGAAGGCAGTAATTACTGGATATACAGTTACAAGACTAAGCATTTCTATCTCGTCACTATTAACCACCTGAAGAAGGCTGGAGGATGAGTTCACCAAAACGTGGTGAAACAACAACAGTTATGAAGATGAGTATAAAAGTCCGCAAAATAAAAAATAAAAAATGAATAAACAAATTATAAAGCTACAACATAAGGGATTCAAAAAAATTTAAAAAAAATAAATAATATATCATTGTAAGTACTTCTCCTTTAAGCAACGGTTGAACAACTTTGTAAAATAGGAGCTAGTTCTCGTTGCAGCTTCTTAAGTTGGAATGTTATCAGGTGCAGTTTTCCTGTTCTTCATTAGACTAGCAACATCCAGGACAAATCGACTAATGCCTCTGTTCAGTCTCGAAAGACAAAGGATACCCCCTGTAGAGGCAGCTGCACATGTAATTGTAAGGCAAGAGTTGCGGAATCCCTAACCACACCTCTCCTCTCCTGTTTGGGTCCAGTTGCAAGGAGAAGACCAGGACGACTGGAAACAATGCTGAGATAAGCAGAGAGCACATACAGCACCTAGGAGCACCAAATGGTCACCCATTTAGTACTGACTAGGTTCAACGTTGCTTAACTTCGGTGATCCAGTGGGATCTGGTGTGTCAACGTGAGGACAAATATGTGAATGTTTACTGTCATAGGGGAGAGGATTTAGGAGATAGACAACCCTGATCGCAAAAGATGGAATTTGGTGCAAAATTCTTTGCAAAAGGTTTAGCTTTCTAAGATGCTTGAGAAATCATTTTTGATCCATTGATGATGGTTGGGAAAGAAGCTATGCATCTATTGAGGATGCTGTTAGTTCTTCACCAAAACTCTTGGAAACCAAGTCTCTGCTCAGCTACTCTAGGTTTAAATGATTAGGCATGGGACTCTCTTGTATTTTTGTATAAACCTTTTTGCAATAGTTTCTGGCAGTCCTAAAGGCGGATTTTAAGACACCTATTTTCAGTGGAAGCAATTGAAACAGTTATTTATGTGAGCAGTGGAAGCAGCACATTCAGGATTATACCAAAGCTGGCTGTTTGGTTTCTTCTGAAATTTCTTGGGAAGGATGACGCTCTCAATACCAACGGTTAATCAGTCAATTATACCGAATATGTTGCATGACAGATTCTTTTAAAAAAAAAAAAAATGGCTATAGCGTTCTTATCTACACACATAAATCGGTAATATCTTTTCTTCATAAAAAGAACAGATTTCTAGATTTTTCATTTTGTATTTAGGCAAGATGATAGATAATAAACGTGCATATTTTTTTTTCTTTTTACAAAGGAGTTACCACTTATCAAGGTCTGGAGGCCATTCGAGGATAAGGGGTAATGAGTGTACCGTAGTCAACAGGAAAATATCGTAGTAATCGTTAATAGTGGAAATTTAGTAAATTGGATTACTTAAGCGAACAGCTCATCAAGAACTTGTTTACGTTGGACTTGAAGACAACCATATTATAGTCAGTTGGAAAGCAGGGAAACGGAATAGAGTTCCACAGGTGTGCAGTTCTAAGAAAGAAACTTTGTTCATGGAATTTACATTTAGGTTTAGGTAGAAATAAAGAGGCGGGGAAATTATTGATAGTGGTTTCAACTAGACGAGTAATTTTACATATTTATAAATTAAAGTTGGAATCAACACTCTCCCTTTGTCGCAAGACCAAAACCGGCTTGAGTAGGTGTTTGTACTAATCAGTTGGACAATCAGTCTTACAGTGACTTTGTTGCTGTCAGGTTCAGATATGGTTTTGTTCAGGCCTAATAGGTTCATCTTCCCAGGCTTTATCTTTTTCATGAGGCACCGTACTGAGAGTGTGCTTTTTTTCACCCCTCCAAACAAATCATATTGTTACACGGAACATAAAGGGTTATTATTTGGGATCGTGTCTGAAAGAACTAGGAAGAGTTGAGCAACAAAATGTCTATTCATACTATATTCAAATAGGAAGGCAGTCGTCAAAACTCATATCTTAGTTACAATCTATTGAGGGTTGCAGGTTCAATCCTTATATATATTTATATTTAGTTTATAACTAACAATAGCATAAAAAGTAGCACTTTTATTAGCCATGGTTGATGGAATGGAAACGATCTACTCTTGTAGATTGAATAAATGGTTCAATGTAAAATTTCGTTTAGGTTCTTGAGTTCGACAAGGATCCCCACGCTTAAAAAGATGTACTTATGCAAATAAGATGAGAACAGGTATCAAAACAATCAAGTACTGTAAGGTAATAGATATTTTGTTATTTTATTTGAGGATCCTCGCTTATCAAGACCCGGATACCACTCGAGGATAAAGGCTAATAAATGCTAGGTAGATGGTGAGACAACATCGTGATGACGGTGGATCTTGGATAGGGTTTGATTATATGAGATGATGATTCAATAAGTACAGGGTGGAATGATAAAATTGTCACCCTAGAAAAGAAGACATGATTCCATTTCCTTTTGATGAAAAACAGTTTGTTTTTTTTTTGTTGCAGACTATCTACAAGTTGGCCAGTTGTGTACAAATCCCAAGAGTGATAGGAGCCTTCTATCATGTCTGAAAATGACCCAATGTTCAACGAGCGAAATCAGAGATGCGCCACTGTATAACTCATGCTTTCTACCAATCCAAGTTATGACAACAGAACCATTGTCAGCATCCTCAAAATGAAAATCCGGACAGTTCAAGGCTTGAGAGCACAGCTCAACAAAGTTTCCGACAACAGTTATTGTCTTTATTGTGGTTTCAAGCAAGGGTCATATCATTCCACTTCACATCTTAGAAGTCGGCTTGAAAGTCAACTCCCAAAGTGTACCTGGATGTTCTGAAGAGTATGGTGATCCACTGATACAATCAGATGGCTGCTGGCAGATTCTGGCTTGGCTTCAGAAGAGTGTTATGACTTTGTACCCTTCTCTCACTGACCCCCCCCTCCTTCCCTGAGCTGAACCAGCTGGGCTACTTCATTTGGGCATATGTCGAGAACATCACAAATATGACCTTTCACAAAGCCTGATCACTGCCATCCACTGAGTATTCACCGAGCTCCCACCAGCGCATCAAGGAGGTGATTGAGGCTGAAGGCAGCTACATTGAATAGATGTCAGCTCTACTACACAATCAAGTTACCTGAATTGATTTGTTCAATAAAAGTTTAAAAATAAAGCTGTAGTTCTTACTTTAGGGTGACAGATTTATTGTTCCAACCTGTACTTATTTATATTAGACTTGAAAACGACCATGCTATAGTCAGCTGGAAAGCAACAATGCGGTATAGTGTTCCACAGACGGACAGTTTTCATGTAGTTTTGGGCATAGATGGAGAGTGAATGAAACTGTTGACATTTATTAGGAGTATTTGTTGAGAATATTTTACAGCAGAAGGGCATATCTTGAAGCTAAGGGATAACAAACATATTTTTAAGAAAACACAGTCATTTTTAACTTTGTAAAATTTTGTATTATTTGGATTTTTTTTATTATTTGGATTATTTTTATTATTTGGATTATTTTTATTATTTGAATTATTTGGATTATTTGTATTATTTTTATTATTTGGATAATTTGGATTATTTTTATTATTTGGATTATTTGGATTATTTTTATTATTTGGATTATTTTTATTATTTGAATTATTTGGATTATTTGCATTATTTTTATTATTTGTATTATTTGTATTATTTGTATTATTTTTATTATTTGGATTATTTGGATTATTTTTATTATTTGGATTATTTTTATTATTTGGATTATTTTTATTATTTGTATGATTTGGATTATTTTTATTATTTGGATTATTTGGGTTATTTTTATTATTTTTATTATTTGGATTATTTGGATTATTTTTATTATTTGGATTATTTGGATCATTTGCATTATTTTTATTATTTGTATTATTTTTATTATTTGGATTATTTGGATTATTTTTATTATTTGGATTATTTGGATTATTTTTATTATTTGGATTATTTTTATTATTTGAATTATTTGGATTATTTGCATTATTTTTATTATTTGGATTATTTGTATTATTTGTATTATTTTTATTATTTGGATTATTTGGATTATTTTTATTATTTGGATTATTTGGATTATTTTTATTATTTGTATGATTTGGATTATTTTTATTATTTGGATTATTTGGATTATTTTTATTATTTGTATGATTTGGATTATTTTAATTATTTGGATTATTTGTATGATTTTTATTATTTTTATTATTTGGATTATTTGGATTATTTTTATTATTTGGATTATTTGGATTATTTTTATTATTTGGATTATTTTAATTATTTTAATTATTTTTATTATTTTTATTATTTGGATTATTTGGATTATTTTTATTATTTGGATTATTTTTATTATTTTTATTATTTGTATGATTTGGATTATTTTAATTATTTGGATTATTTGTATTATTTTTATTATTTGGATTATTTGGATTATTTTTATTATTTGGATTATTTTTATTATTTGGATTATTTGGATTATTTTTATTATTTGGATTATTTTTATTATTTGGATTATTTGGATTATTTTTATTATTTGGATTATTTTAATTATTTTAATTATTTTTATTATTTTTATTATTTGGATTATTTGGATTATTTTTATTATTTGGATTATTTTTATTATTTTTATTATTTGTATGATTTGGATTATTTTAATTATTTGGATTATTTGTATTATTTTTATTATTTGGATTATTTGGATTATTTTTATTATTTGTATTATTTGGATCATTTGGATTATTTTTATTATTGTGATTATTTTTATTATTTGGATCATTTGGATGATTTTTATTATTTGGATTATTTGTATTATTTGTATGATTTGGATTATTTTAATTATTTGGATTATTTGGATTATTTTTATTATTTGGATTATTTGGATTATTTTTATTATTTTTATTGTTTGGATTATTTTTATTATTTTTATTGTTTGGATTATTTGGATCATTTGGATTATTTTTATAATTTTTATTATTTGGATTATTTGGATTATTTTTATTATTTTTATTATTTGGATTATTTTTATTATTTTTATTATTTGGATTATTTTGATCATTTGGATTATTTTTATTATTTTTATTATTTGGATTATTTGGATTATTTGGATTATTTTAATTATTTTTATTATTTTTATTATTCATATTATTTGGATTATTTGGATCATTTGGATTATTTTTATTATTTTTATTATTTTTATTATTTTTATTATTTTTATTGTTTGGATTATTTGGATCATTTGGATTATTTTTATTATTTTTATTATTTGGATTATTTGGATTATTTTTATTATTTTTATTATTTTTATTATTTGGATTATTTTGATCATTTGGATTATTTTTATTATTTTGATCATTTGGATAATTTTTATTATTTTTATTATTTGGATTATTTGGATCATTTGGATTATTTTTATTATTTTTATTATTTTTATTATTTATATTATTTGGATTATTTGGATCATTTTGTATTACTTTTATTATTTGGATTATTTGGATTATTTCAACTTCTATTCTGGTTTTGGTTATTATTTTCACAACGTTTCAACCCACATAGTCTCTTGCAGTTTAGACTTTTCAAGTTTTGGCATCTTTTTATCTAATTCAGAAAACCTATATGGAATTTTAAACTGGATCTATATAGCTTCCTGAGTTTTATCTAAAGATTATTATATTAAGAAAGATGCGCCTGAAGATGGTGGAAGGGTACATCAGGCAAAATATCATGGAAATAACAGCCACGATAATAAAAGGATCTCAAATAATTAATCATCTTTTTAAAACGTCAAAAATGTTTAATTTTGTATAAAACACAAATGAGAGTAGAAAGTGGATGTTGCTCAGACCAAGATGAGAACAGGGTAACAGATAGTTTGTTAGTTTTACTTGAGGGTCATCACTTATAAATGTTTGGAGACCATTCTAAGATAAAGGCTAATGTTAGGTAGACGGTTAGATAACACCATGATCATCAGTAATGATGATCATGGTGTTTGATTTGCCACTGAATTTAAACAATGTCGACTCAGGAGGGGTGTATTTGGGGGATTACGCAACTCTTGCCACCAAAAATTTTCACGTGCAGACACCCTTACACTGGGTATCCATAGTTTTTCAAGACTGAACAGAGCCTTTAAAGAGTAGCAGTGGCTTTACGCCTTGTCATGAGTAATTTCCATGAAATAAAGAAAATCCTTGAGTGGCCTTAAGCTTTGACAAGTAGACTCATTAGTAACGAGAAAATCAATTTCTTGAAAGCAATTGAAAGGGCCGGCCAGTATTTTCTGAACAACGTGATAATATTAAAGTTTATCTTTCAAACACAGAAAACATGTTTTTTTTGGGGTTTTTGTTTTTTCGTTTTCTTCGTTGTAAATCGCTTTCATGTTTAAAATTCGCCAGAACACAAAGTCTGCATATATAACATGAACAATCTTCTAAAGAGAAGAGGAGAAAGAATATCATAGTAAAAGGGACGGAATTTTTTCCGAATTGCTTTATCTTTAGAAATCTATTCATAAATATCATTATTATTGCGGAAAGCATTGAAGAAATTAACAATGTGGGTTGCACACAGCCAATCAGCATCCACGAAATCTGATAAACATAGGAGAGTGTTGATGAACAATGGAGGCTGAAATAAAAGAAAGTTTCATACGAGATAGATTTTTTTACTCCCCCCCCCCTCACCATCTTCTTCTTTTGCGGAATAAGAATAGAACTCTTTTCTTTTAGCGATATTAAGTTTCATGTAAGGATTACAAAAAAAAAAAAAAATACACAATTGAATCAGCTTTCATTTTTCATAATTGGCATTATAATTTTATAACTCTTTGTGTTGAAAATATTCCGACATATTAATAAAAAGTGGAGACAATATATTTCCATTAATCTATAAGTTCGTGCATAGACTTGAACGCGCGGGCACGCGCGTGTGTGTGCTTTATAGATATGTATGTCTATACATATACGATATATGCATTGTACCTGTGTATATATGTATAATGCAGTATATTATGCACGCTACATATTATAACTACATGCACATATACATATACATATACACACACCTGCACACACACACATATATGTGCATGCATGCGCACACATTTACATGTATGCATATATATACACACATATCTATATATATATATATATATATATATATATATATATATATAAACATATGCATATATATACACATCTATATGCATATACATACATGCATTGGTGTGTCAGAAACTTTGTGAAAAATATTGAATAATTCGACCCCCCTGTGTTTCCAAGCTTATAACTACTCGAAAAATGTAATTCAAGCCCTAATTTTTTTTTCAATTAAAGGAACAAGAACCATGGTTTCATTAGAAAAAAAAAAAAAAAAAAAAAACAACAACGTGATTTTAAAAAAAAAGGTTTTAAACTTCGGATTTTACAGGTAAATTTCTAAAAAACACTACTTTTTTTGTTTTAAATTTGAATATATTATGTATTGATCTTTTATCTTCAATTTGTGATCTATAAAACTTTGGTACATAAATTAATTATTTACTTTTTAATAGACATTTGAAAATGGGGGGGGCGTGAATTTAAAAATAACGTTTGTTTAAAATATTATATTCGGTTTATTGGAAAGATCATAAAATTTCACATTGACCCTGAAAATATCGTAAAAATAGAACCAATAGAAAAATTTTGATAGATTTTTAAAGTTTAAAAATTGAAAAATTTTGAGTTCGTAAAATTCATTACTGTTTAAAAAAAAAAAAAATTCTATTACTTTTAAAACAACTTTAATAGTTTATTTTGCAAGTATAATCCATAAAGAAAATAAACAACCTACTTTTAAAAGGAAATTGCGAGTTTTTTATATTTTATTTGCAGTTTCGTGTTAGGGGTGTCAAAAATTCCTACAATATTTCTGATACACCTACACATGCATATAATATGTACACATATACATATATATGCATATATAAACACGTATGCATATACAGACACACTTATGTATATATATACATATAGTTATATATATATATATACACACACACACACGTGCATATGATGAGAATAATGGAAATAGTATTCCAACAAAATAGAGTAATAAAAAGGAACAAACCGAGTTATGTGTTCATCAACGTTTCGTCTTTATTTCATCCAAACGAAGTCTGGAAATAAAGATGAAACGTTGATGAACACATAACTCAGTTTGTTCCTTTTTATTTTTTTACACATGCATATATACACACATATGCTGATATATATACACACATGCATATATGCATACATATGCTGATATATATACACACATGCATATATACACACATATGCTGATATATATACACACATGCATATATACATACATATGCTGATATATATACACACATACATATATACATACATATGCTGATATATATACACACATGCATATATACACATATGCTGATATATATACACACATGCATATATACATACATATGCTGATATATATACACACATGCATATATACACACATATGCTGATATATATACACACATGCATATATTCATACATATGCTTATATATACACGTATGTATATATGCATATATACGGCATAATGACGTTAACACACCGGTTCTCGCCAGATCACCGAAGTTAAGCAACATAGAGCCTGGCTAGTAACAGATGGGTGACCATTTGGGAATTCTAGGCGCTGTATGTGCTCTCCGCTCACTTCGGCATTGTTTCCAGTCGTCCTGAACCTCAACTTGCCACTGGTATGCAACAATGTTGACTCAGGAGAAGCGTGGTTGGAGATTGCGCATCTCTTGCCACAAAAATTTCACATGCAGGCACCCTTACATAGGTATCCATAGTCTGTCAAGACCGAAGGAAGCCATATATATATATATATAATCAGGTTTGAAACCGACGGTACCAATGACTTATCTCATGTAAAGTTTCTGTGACTAAAAATATAAATATTACAGTCTTATTTTCGGAATATTTTCTTTTAATAGAGTACTTTTCTAGACTACGACGGCATATATGACACCTGTCGTCTATGGCGTATATTGTTTCAACCTGACAACGCCAGCTATCATTATATATATATATATATATATATATATATATGTATATATATATATATATATATATATAACGATTACCCCACTGTAATAATTAATAGGACAATTCACTTTATTTCTAATCTGTAATTTATCTCATATATATATATATATATATATATTAGTGATGAGACTGAAGGAAGCGACATATATGCATATATATGCACATGCACATATATGCATATAGATGCACATGCATATATACATGGTAACCAAAAAAAATCTGTCTGTTTTTGAAAGTAAAAAATTAAAAAACGTATCACAGTATGTATAACTTATATTTAGTCTTCATAGTAATTACCATTGACACCCAACACCTTCCGCCAACATGCTTTCAACTGTTCAATCTCCTTTGTATTAGAACTCGGGGCTGTGGACACAAAGAAGTCTCTGAGAGATTGGCACAAATCTTCTTCATTGATGAAGGCTTTCCCACAAAAATGTTTATCCAGTGATTGGTAATCAAATGGCGCAACGCCAGGTGAATAATGTGGATGGCACAAGAGAGAAATAAAGTAAAGACAGGTCACATGATTATCAGAAAATCCTGCACAGAACTCTACAAGGATGAAGAAGGAGAGGCAGAAAAATAATAAGGTGGGAGGATAACATTTGATAATTCGAGAGAGGTAGAGAAAGCAGGTCATTCAGACCAAAGGAGAAATTAGATGTGAGACATTTTAAAAGTGCCCCTATTTTCTTTTTTTTATGGAAATCGCTCCAGACAAGGCATGAAGCTACTTGATCTAAGCAGCTAAAATAAAAATACTAAATGCTTCAATGTCTTAAACTTGCCAGTGTTAGATTGAATAGATTCTGACCTAGAAAGCAGCAATTCCTCCCTCTTTGTCAATTCTTCCCTCTTTGGAATTTGAGGACTAAAGGACAAAATACAGGAAGCGAAAATCACACGGCTGCCGAAACTAAACCCAGGATTTATTTTCTACTCTTCTTTCAGGTAATTTTGCAAATACATATTGACATGACAAATGCTTGTGTGTGTGTGTGTGAGAGAGAGAGAGAGATAGAGAGATAGAGAGGGGGGGAGTAAAGGGCGTCCTGCACCAGGAACAAAAACATCTATCATTGGGTCTATTCTTTGGAGAAACGAACAGTTCGTGAAATCGACAACTGAACTTTTATATTTTATAATTCGATTTTATTTTATTCAGATTAAATCAACGCTTCTATAATGGAACTCACACACACACACACACACACACATATATATATATATATATATATATATATATATATATATATATATATATATATATAAAACTGTATTTATCATGGTTGATGTTGACTGTGAGGCTTGTTCCTTGCTAATGGAGTCAGAAATGGCTTCGGAGCCAGGTTCGAATTTCCTGAACGGCAGTAATCGTGTCACCTTGCATTGATGATTCCCGAAAGGATGAAACTCTAGTGTCTGTAGGCATTTAAAAATTATTATAGTAATAAAAATGTCAGCCCCTTTAAGAACTCGGTTCTTATTGTTGAGCACTTTAAAGATGAAATGAAAGTCGGTCATTTAAACTCACATGCGAAGATCATGATGTTATAATCATTAGATCACTGTGGACGGATGTTACGACATTTAAAACTAAATCTTTAAGTTTCAACGATATTTCTCACAGTTGAAGTTGGCCGTGAGGTTTGTTCCTTGCTAATGGAGTCAGAGATGGCTTTATGGCCGCACTCGAATCTCCCGACCGGCAATACTCGTGTCATTCTGCACTGATGATTCCCGAAAGGATGAAACACTAGAGTCTGTTGGTATTTAAAAATTATTATAGTAATTATATATATATATATATATATATATATATATATATATATATATATATATATATATATATTATGCATATATATATATATCCGTGTGCTAGAAAGTTTTCATCTTTAATTCTATGCAAATATACAGAATGTAGAAACTATGCATAAATAAAATTCAATGTAATAGTGACATGAAACCAAGCATCTAATACGAAACTATAAAAATTGAATAAGTAGTTAATTCGTTTTTTTTAAAGGAATATACACATTAATTAACCATCATGTAGTCACTGGCATATTTATGTATTTATGTATATTATGTATATTAAGAAGTTCGTTATAATAATTTTTTAATAGAAAATGTATGATCTGGCCTTAGGGCTGGGATCAAAATGTAGTATCTGTTCTGATGCTACACTTAATTTGTCCTTAGTCAATTTAGGGGGAAACCCTTCTATACTAAGGTAATTTTTATTTTTGCCTACTTCCAGAGTGCCCTTATTGGGCGAAGTTGGTTACTCTCCCCCCCCCCACGTTAAAAATGACCTTGTGTCACATTTTGCTTACGTGGCGAAGCAAATAAATATGAACAGAAAAAGTAGGCTTTTAATATCAATGTTGACGTGAGAACAAATTCAACTTTATACGTATATAGAATTATTGTATATTTATTTATATTGTATTAATAATGCCGTCTATTTTTGCCTTTAATTCCCGTTACAAAACTCATGGCATTATCCGCAAGAAAATCTTGTTCATTGGTAAATATTAAGTACGGGGTGGGAGGTGAATAAAAGAGGGAAAGATTAGTGACGATTGGCTTCCATGAAAGAAGCAATAAAAATGAAAACTTTGACAAAGGAATTATTTCCGCTTAATCTACAAACGTGTCTGAATGAGGATTAGAAGATAAACGGTTTAGGTTCTTTTCTTGTTTTACAATATTTTCATTTGAGTTTTAATATATATTCAGAAATGTTCGACGCTGCATATAGATAAAAATAAATAGCCAGCATCTTAAAGGCATATGGCATTCCAAAGAAAGTCATTAACGCTATCATGATCATATACAAACAACATACTCGAGCAATAGCCAGATCACCAGATGGTGACACTGAATTCTTTGACATTAGCACCGGAGTTCTTCAAGGAGACACTCTAGATCCTTTTCTTTTCATTATGTGCCTTGACTGTGTACTTCGCACCTCTGTTGATATACACAGCATACTGGGTTTTACCTTAAATGAATCCAGAAGCAGACGCCGTCCATCGGCACACATAACTGACGCAGATTACGCAGACGATATTGCTCTGGTCGCGAATACCACTGTTGATGCACAACCGCTGTTACACGAGCTAACAAAAGTCTGCAAATGACAATGGTCTTTACGTTAATGCAGATATGACAAAGTTTATGACGTTCAGTACAGATAGGAGAGATCAAAACTCTAGACAGAACAACACCGAAAAAAGTCACTGAGTTTAGGTAGTTAGGCACCAACGTAGTTCCACGGAGAGAGAGAGATGTCGAAATTCGCATCTTAAAAGCATGGGCTACATTGGATAACCTGCAGTCAGTATGGACCTCAAGGCTAACTGACAAACTGAAAAGCAGT
The DNA here is from genome assembly GCF_053919585.1 of Euprymna scolopes. NCBI lineage: Eukaryota > Metazoa > Mollusca > Cephalopoda > Sepiida > Sepiolidae > Euprymna > Euprymna scolopes. The sequence goes on from NC_136502.1 coordinate 106,963,421, forward strand.
TCTTCAGAGCAGTGCTGGAGGCTATCATTGTCTATGGTTCTACAATCTGGACACTCATTAAAAGGTTGGAAAAAAAAAAAACTAGACGGCACGTACACTCGTATGCCATGAACAGTGTTAAATATATTTTGAAAAGATCATCCCAGGAAGCAGCAACTTTATGGCAGCCTACCTGCCATATCTATCACCATCAGGGAGAAATATCTACGATTTGCCAGTCACTGCCAGAGGAACAGAGAAGAGCTGGTGAGAAATGTATTGCTGTGGACTCGACGGTATGGGCACACGAACATAGGGCGACCTAGATCCATGCACATTCAACAAATTGCATATGACACCAACTGTGATCCTGAAGATATGAGGCAACTGATGGAAGATGGGGAAATTGCTCCAGGCAGGGATTCCGACTAGATAGATATATAGATAGATATATAGATAGATTCGAACGTTTCGTTTATTCATTTGCATTTTATTACTAGTCTACCACATTTTTTTACAAGGGAATCATCACTTATTAAAAGCAGAAGGCCACTCGAGGATAAGGGTTAATGGTAATGTAGTAATCGTTTATGGTGTAGATTGGGTTGAATTTGGATTATTTAAGGGGACGGCTCAACAAAACCTTGTTTACATTGGACTTTAATGCTATCATACTGTAGTCGGCCGGAAAGCAGGTCAGTGGGACAGTGTTCCACACGCGAGCAGTTCAAGGAAAGAAGCTTTGTACATGGAAGCTGCATTTAGAGTAAGGCACACATAGAGAGTGGGGAAAATTGTTAATAGTGGTTGTAGATAGTTGAGTATATTTTTTTAAGTTTGGCAAGGAGGGGTTATAGATTGAAGCTCAAACGAGCACTTGCCATGAAAATAGCGATAGAGCAGAGACAGGCTAGCAATGTCTTTTCAGTGGGAAAGAGGTTGGAGAAAAGAAAAAAAGGGTATCATCTACTAGATTACGAAGCTGGTTTTTAACTTACTCAGGGCAGGATAGGATGCTCCTAGCACTTTCATTTTATTACTAATTTAGAGCATCTGTCAAAAATGACGTGAAGGGTAAGAATTATGCTTCGTCGGTGTTTGCATTAGTTATTTATCTAATATATTCATATACAATTAAAAAAAAGTACATACCTAATTTAATATAAATTATTATCATATCTGATGACCTAAAGAAAAATATCCATTGTTGACTTTTTATTATAGAGTGGGGCATTTTTAAAGATGTTTGTTTACTTTACATTTAAATTTTTGCATGTTGATGCATTTAAAGAAAGAGAAAATTCCAAAGGAGAGTGGTCCAAGTGTAACATGATTGTAACATTTTAACACGGATATATGATATAAAAGTCTTGCAAAGAAACAAAGGAAAGAAATTCGACACAAGTATTTTTTTTTCCTGTTAAATGAAAAGGCATTTATTGACGGTCGTTTCAACAGTAAGCCGCTAGCATTTATTTCTAAGGCCAACATAGTATGATGGCATTCCTCTTTTTTTTCCCACCTCTCTGGATCAATTAACCCTTTTATTACCTGGTTGAACAAATTCGCTCAGTCATAAATAAATGAAATAAATGTAACGGTATAAATGAAATAGGAATTGATTCAAACAAACTTTGTACCAGGCGGCATGTGTCAGGGGGCGGCATTTTCATAAGTCAAAAAATATAAAATAGCAAAAAATTAAAATAATAAAAAACTAACAAAAAAAATCTGAAATTTTATACCAAAATGAGTTTTTAAGGCTGTCATAAGGTTTTTGTGTTTTATGTGTGCAATACTGTTTTAAAACGGATTTTTCACCTGCAACATCAGTTTTATGCCCAATAAAAATATTTTAAGTTGAATGCCCCTGATTTATATAGAAGAATAATTTTGCGGAAAGTTTCGTGGAATAATATATAATTATCCTATACCAAGCCAGATTTTATATTTTATTCATGAGCAGTTTTAAAGCATTCATTATTTTTGTATTTTTATTTTTTTTCAGGACATTTGCATGAATTTTTTAAAAAGTCTTGGGTTTTTATTTGATGATAACTGTATACAGGGTAGAATGATAAAATTGCCACCAGAAAGAAAACAACACTACAACTTTATTTAAAAACTTTATTTAAAAAAATCAATTCAGGTACCTTGATTATGTAGTAAAGCTGACATCTATTCCTTACTCACTGCCCTGATATGGATCCGGAACTGGGAGCATACTTTTTCGACAAGTGCTAGTAGAAGCTCGGCAAATACTCAACGGATGGCAGCGATCAAGTTGGCTTTGGTATTGTGGGATGTCATGTTGGTGATGTTCTCGATGCATGACCAAACGAAGTAGTCCAGCAGATTCAGATCGGGGCAGGATGGGGTGGCAGTAAGAGAAGGGTACCTGATTGCACCAGGGGATCATCGCACTCTTCAGCACATCCAGGTACACTTTGGTGCTGACTTTTAAGCCGACTTTGAAGATGTGAGGTGGTATTATGTTAATCTCCTTTGAAACCACACCAAAGACCATAACTGTTTTTTCATCACTCTAGGCACATCCCTGTTATTCGTGGCAATCCAGCGATGGTTCTGGCTGTTGTGCACCTGGTCCTGGCAGAAGTTCTTTTCGTCTGCAAAGAACCAGAGCGTGTTCGGTTTCTTGGGATGTTCAGTTTGTTGAGCAATCTGAGGAATTTGATTAGTCTCAGGTTCTTTGTCTTCTCAGTCAAGATCTGACTTGTCTGGCGCCTGTAGAACCTACACTTCAAATCCTCCTTCACACATACATTCACAGTTGTGTGTGAGACGCTTAAATTTCTGGCAATCTGCCGAATAGGTCACTGAGGAGTTTTATTAATAATTGCCTGGGCCTTTTCAATGAACTTCTTGGTTCAGGCCTTCCTGGCGGTGTTTAAACTCCCCCACCTCCAAAGAGTCATCCGATGCGTTGAGCTGTGCTCTCAAGTATTGAACCGCCCGGATTTGCATTATAAGGGTGCTGGCAATGGTCTTATTGTCATAACTTTGATCAGTAGAGAGCATGAGTTGTACAGTGGCACATCTCCGATCTCACTTGTTGAACATTGTGTTACTTTCACACATGATAGAAGGTTGCTATCGCTCTTGGGATTTGTATACAACTGGCCAACTAGTAGATGGTCTGCAACAACAAAAAAAAGATAACCGGTTTTCATTAAACAGAAATGGGATCATGTCTTTTCTAGAGTGACAACTTTTTTGTTCCACCCTGTATGTATACGAGTATGTACTTATTAAAATAAAAGTCTGGGATTAATAATAGTCTAAAATTAGATCCTTGATTATAATTCCATGAAAATAAATATTTTGAAGACTTACTAGAATTTTGAAGGTTAATGGATTATCAACAGACAGCTTACAACGGCCCCAGGTGTCAAAAATAGTTGCTAAACCACTGCGTCTGGAACAAGTTTTCTATTAGCCGCTGCCTGTTTCTTTTAATTTGAGACCAGTTTCCTTATATACCAAGACTTTATGGACACCCTGTATATTTATTTATCGATGATTGTACAAATAAATACACATTGGTATTTATTATAGAGCAGAGGATATGCGAGATTTGTCCAAACAAGATAGTGAAAACAAAATCAGTAAAGAAGTTTGGGGGGGGGACGTTGTTTAATCATGTTTATGTTGTCTGTTAAGCTTTAAATTACTGAATATATTAAAAGAGAATATAGCACGAGGCCACAAGGCTTGCACTGAATGCCTATAAATCTTGTTGACTTATAAATATTAAAGGCTGGGAAAAAATGGGAGATTACTGCAGATCGGCTGCAACCAAACAGGCTATAGAAATTGAAAAACTGACAAAGGAATTATCTATGCTAATATACAAAAGTTAATCAATAAAAACGTAGATGAATAAAAGCCTCACTGCACTGCGGGTCCTTGTACAAGATGGCGTAGTGGATAAAGTACATTATAAAATTCAGTTATGAGTTACATTTATCTGGAGGTTGAAGGTTCAATTTTCATTGCAGACGGCACTATAAATACAATTGCGAATTACTTGGGACTTCTATCCAGTCATGGCTGACAAAACGAAAGCATACTACTCCTGGGGATTAAATGAAAGGCGCCATTCGAAATTCCATGCAGATTCCCGAGCTCGACAGAAAGATTCCGTGAGTTAAATTTTCAGTGGAAACGACACTAAAAGTGCAATTGTGAATTACTTGGGACTTCTATCCGGTCATGGCTGAGAGAATAAGAGTATGCTACGCCTGTGGATTAAATAAAGAGCTCCGTTAAAAATTCCTTATAGACTCCTAAATTCGACAGAAACATTCCAGAGTTCGACAAGATACTCCTGAAGAAGATTAGAGGTTATATCAGCCGAAACATTGTGAAAATAACACTCCAGATGAGGATAGTAGTCCGAAGAATGCAAATGATACAAATACTCAATTATCATCTCCAAAGTCCAGAAACACAATATTTATTTTTCATTTCACTATTGTTATTAGATATAATTGTCAGCTTGTCCATGGATGCTGTACAATGGCAGCACTTCCTATTTATTTGCATAGATATATCTTATCATAATTAAGGTTACGTTTCCATAACAGAAACACTTCAGAAGATTTTATTCTTAAGTTGTCTGTCTACTTTCTTTCACACCTGAATCAGTTTATATGGCCATGTTTAGAAAATCTGAAAAATCGAAAAAGTAGTTGCAATTGTGTTTTGTTTTATTTACGCCATCTTAAATTCAAATATGGCGTAACTAAAACAAAATACAATTACAAGTACTCTTCCGATTTTTCGGATTTATGTAATCATGCCCATATTCCTTTTAATTTCTTTTATGTTTGATGAGTTCCTATTCTTCCGATCAGTATAAATAAATTAAAAATAATTATATGAATGATTATACACTACCAAACAGGTGCTGTCAAGAATTGAACATTTTAACATGCTTAAGGAAATAAACGGTAAGATGGACAACATATTAAAATTTGAAATATAGACTTTTTGTCATATATATATATATATATATATATATATATATATATATATATATATAAAGTGGTGGTCGTGTGGTTCTAACAAGAGAAAAAAGTGTATATTTAAAAGAATGTAGCCATGAACACTCGTAGGTTTTTCAGGCATTTATCATTTTTTAATATTTAAAAATATTTAACGCGTTTCGAGCCTTGTTTAGCTCTCTTCAGATATTTTTTAGTTAAAAGCTTTTAGTTAAAATTCCATAAACTTTAACTAAAAATAACTTTTATATAAAAATACCTGAAGAGAGCTAAACAAGGCTCGGAACGCATTAAATATTTATAAATATCAAAAAAATATAAAGTCTGAAAAAGCTACAATTGTTGATGATTATACTCTTTTAAATATATATATATATATATATATATATATATATATATATATATATATATATATATATATATATAGCCTTTGAGATTTGAAAAAAAATCACTCGACTACAGGTTGAGTGTGAGGGAAAATTTACTCGCCCCAAAATATTTTTACTCGTCTGACTTTATGTCTTTGTTTCAGTCAATAATAGTAAATAATTGTACAACAATTCAAGAAATTACCGTGTGTATAATCTAACAAGAAAATATTGGTTTAACTCTTGTAAATCAACTATTTTATTACTACAAACATTTCAGTAAATATTCAACAAAACGTTAAAATACGACACCAGTTTCTTTATATAGCATCATTCATATTATTGTTCCATAGAAATAAGAATCATTTCTTCGGATGCTGATACGTAGTATCAAAATGACAATTTAAATATAAATAATTCAAGACTGTGTTTATTGGTACCGTTAGAAAACGAATATATCTAACTTTATACACAAAGAAAACATAATGTAAAATAACACCCTTGAAATAAATATATTTTAAAATGCAAAACAAATATTAGAGATTAATTTTTTCATTAAAACATTTCAATATGAAGTCTCTAATTGAAAAATATTTTGAAACACACAATCATTCCAGCACCTAAACAAAATCAGAAATAGTTACTTAAAATAATTACTGAACAAAACTCGAAGCGAGATCATAATAAAAATGGACATTTAGCATCATATAGCATTGAACATTTCAGCGAAATTTATAACTAGTAATTAAATAGCTTTGTTAATGAAACAATAAAGGTTTTTTATACATTTATTCTATATTTTTATTTTTTACAAAGCAAGTCGAAATATTATATCATGTATAATATGTTACTAATAATCAGCCGTCTTGATATTTTTATGTGTTTACATTTTTATAATTCATGTCCATATTTGTTTATATCCTGATACATTTCTATCGTCCCTGGAAATAAATGTTTGAAGAAACTAAACTGAAGGGAAAACTGATTACTTACTTATCGTATAATTTAATTTTCGGTGCGTGCTTTTTTTCCTCTTTCAAATGTTCGTCTATACTTTTGTAAGCATGAAGTGTATATAGTTGTAGCATCGAAGAATTTTTTTTCCAAATGAATTTCAAAATTAGAAAGCTAAATAAAGGTGACATTTTGACTACACACCGAATGTGTAAATTTGACCTCTTGTTTACCTTTAGCGTGACCACTCTTTTTTCAATACGATATTCCAACGGTCTCACAGCTAGAGATGAAAGAATTCACAATTAATGAGACATAGGTCATTCTAAGTCACCCCATATTTGAGGGTCATAAAATAAATGAGATTTTCCCGTTTCTTTATTTAAAGAAATTTTATCGACTGGCGGGCGAGTGATTTACAACTTTTAGTCGCCCCAAGAAATTTTCAATCGACTGTGGCGACCGGTCGTGTAAAGTCTCAAAGGCTATATATAACGCACCGGACTGTGATACACATGGTCTAGAGTTCGATTCCGAGAAACAGTCAAGCTACGCTGATGAGATGTAGTTACCTTGAAACACACGTGTACGTAGATTGCTGTTTTAAAAATAATAAAAATAAATAAAATGTTATATACATCCAAATAAATTCTAAGTAAATAAAAATGAGCTTCGAAGCGAAGCCACTATTTAACCATATTTATCGTTAAAAAACAACAACAAATATATATATATATATATATATATATATATATATATATATAACTACTTCATTTACTCACATGAAATTAATATACAAAAGTATAAATTTATGCGTAAACTTTAAGTATTTACTTAAAAAGTTCTCAATACGTAGGTAGAGCTAGTTAGTAATTTAAAAAATATATATGGCGATTAAGCTACACTGAATATTCCACGTTTCATCCACTCTAGGATTCTTCAGACTATATTTTATAAATTTATATTTTATAAATTATTATATATATATATATATATATATATATATATATATATATATATATAGGAGAACAATAGGAATGGGAAAATGAAGTCACAAATCTATATATTGGTGAATATAGATTGGTTCATTTATTCAATAAGGGAATACAAACAATTAGTTGGGGTATAGAAGGGACTCTTTATGCCAAGGCATTTCGAAGCCTAATGCTTCTCATCAGAAGAGTAGAGAAGATGCTGGGTAACATAGTGGGGATACAGCGTCTAGCGTGAGATTCATTAGGAACAAAATAGATCAATTAAAATTATAGATGATCATCTATATTTTAACTTCCCTAACCCTAAACCATAACCCCTCACTCCTTTTTCGATTTTGTTCTTTATTGTCATATTTGTATGAAAAAAAAAACTATTTAAAATCTGCTTTCAGGTGAAAAAAAAAACCTGTCCTGCAGGAGTTGCGGCAGAAGCAGGTATGCACATATGCAGCCAATAATGCTTTTATAAATAAATACACAAAATATATATATGTGTGTGTGTGTGTGTGTGTGTGTGTGTGTGTGTGTGTGTGCGTGTGTGTGTGTACACAGGCTCCTTCAAACTTTGACAGACTATGGATACCCACGTAGAGATGCCTATGCATGAAATTCTTGTTGTAGGAGACGCGCAATTTCTAATCACACATCTCCTGAGTCGTCATTGTTAAATACCAGTGGTAAGTGAAGTGTACATATAGGACGACGGGAAACAAATGCTGAAATAAACGGAGAGCACACACAGCACCTAGAATTCCCAAATGGTCACCCATTTGGTACTAACCATGTATGACATAATCACATTGACACACCGGTTCTCATCAGATCACCACAGTTAAGCAATGTTGAGCCTGGGTATATATATATATATAGGGTAGTAGTTATCTAGATACAGTACTGTTTCGTTGTATCACAACTCATCAGTGCGGCTAGACTATAGATAGATAGATAGATAGATAGATAGATAGATAGAAAGTAAAGCGAACTTACACTCTTCTTCCACTTTCAAGTATATAAAACACTTCTCTTATTTTGTCCTTTAGTTCTCACATTCACGGAGCGACGTTTCTGACAAAGGAGGGAAAGTTGCTGTATTCTTGGTTGGAGCTATCTGTATAATATTTTCCGTTGACTAGTTTTTGATCTTCATATAACATAGTTTTAGCTTTTACATCAAGTGATTTCTTGCTTTGTCTGGAGCTATTTCCATTTAAAAAATCGGCCCCTTTCTCTAGTTTTGTCATAGTTTTTTTTTTCCTAGTTGATAGAAAATCAATATTCAATTCTGCTTTGTCAATTCGTTGATGGATCGTTGCAGCATGGTGTTCAGAATAATAAAATGGCATTCGATTAAATTCTTTTCAGAAAATACATTGTCCTGATCAGAATTATCTTCAGATGCACATCTTGAAGGAATGAGGTGTAACTTTGTATTCCTCGGTATGTAAAGCTAATATCTAAAGGTAACTTGACGTTTGTTTCTTACCCCCCCCCTAATTACACAAATACATGCTGAAATATTCTTTAGTTTTGGGATTGAGTCATGTTTTCAAAACTTTCATTTAAATTGTTCTAATCCGCTGTAATTTGCAAATAACCTATCAAGTGATCTCTCTCTTATTAAGTTTCTATCATTTTCATTCTCTCTTTCACAATCTCTCACCCTGCTCTAATTCCATATGTCATCTATCATGCTCACTTCCATTAAATAAAGGGTTCCGCTTGAAATTCCGTGCAGGTTTTACAGAAATATTCCAGAGATCGACAAGATACACCTGAAGAAGGTCGGAGGTTACATTGACAAAAACGTTGTGAAAATAACTCACACGATGGGAACGGCAATCTGAAAAATGAAAATAATACCAATAATAAACATATACAGGGTTATTCTTAATGATATTAAGTTTAAGCAATTACTTCATCCCAAGCAGAAAACCGCAAGTCAATAAGAATTAAGGAATCTCTCGCTGTCAGAAATTCATTCCTCAAATGAAACTGGTTCATCTCTTTGCCCATAGCCCATTCGCATTGGAAACGTTATTGGAATCCATTATGAAACTTTTGGAAGGATGTTGAAAAAGCAAAATGCCTAAATGAATAGACAAGCTCAATGCAATTTTATAGCCAGAGTTAATAAACTACATTTAGCAATTACTTTATGCGTGCAGTCATTTAATGAACTCGGCGAAGTTCGAAATAATAAAATTAAGAACTCGGTTCAATCGTAAGCATTTTAATGACGATTCATTTCCGGTAGAGTTTTACACATAACTGCAAAGATAATTAAGCAACGAAACTTCCAGTGTTTAACCGCGCGTCGTGTAATCTTTGCTCATATATAAAAGACACTTTGCGTGTGGGTGTGTATGAGTTCGTTCTCTATGGACTCCGAAACGGCTGGGGCGATTTTTAAAAAAAATTCACTCAAATGTACTTTATGTGTGTGAGAGTGTTTTTAACCTAGGTTTTGCCTCTGATGAGTATCAAAAATCGAGAATCGAAAAAAATCTGATTAAAGAAAGAACAGTTTGATTTTGACCAGAGTTAACACCCTTATACAACCTAATATCACGGGTGGATTTGAGAAGTTTTATCATTGCACAAGAAGAAGGACCTGACAGTAAATTCTTTGATATGATAGGGACACGTTGAAAATAAATGTATTTATTTTGAGCACAACTGAATCGTAATACTTGATTTTTGCATTTTAAACTTTAATCAAACCGATTATATAATAATAATTTCATAAAAGGTTCTCTAAAGTGCAATGCAGACTACAATGTATTGTGTAAGTCACTTCAGGGAGTCATGTGAAGCCTCTTCCCAGTATATCGCGATAAGTCCCCAACTAGAGCAGGCAATCAATGGATTTAATTGAAAAATGGGCGATTTCACAAATCCTGATGACAATAAATGTATTGGAAATGTAGAGCATTCGTTGATCCTAATGCAATCCCAGGCAACGTCGGATCTCCCTGCTAGTCATATAAAATATAATAATATAGAGTAAATGACTCATCATCATCATCATCATCATCAGTTTTACGTCTGTTTTACATATTAGCATGCGTTGGACGGCTTTATGAAGTTGAATTCCAAAATAATATAACTCTGGCCAGGTGTTTATCCCTCAGTTTATTAACTATCCCACATTTAACTAATTTTTTCAACTTTGCTTTCCCATCAACGTCTACTCTTCTGCACACGCGTCTATATATGACACCATATGTCCCCCGCTTGACAACTTGCCGACGCCAAGGTTATGTGCTGCAGATTTGTTCTCCATCGTCTTATCTTATTATGGCCGCATCATCATAGTCTCTCACACTGACAGCCATTAAGGGGAGCACACGGTCTCACAAGTATAAAATAAAACAAAACAAAACCATTCCAAAGAAAACACAACTTCAACACTTTCCGTGAATATTCATTGCAATCTGGGTGCGTGTGTGACATCATCAACCCTCTAAATGCTGAAGTTAATAACAAAAAAATACGCCCAGCCCAAGGGAGGTAATCTATATATACAAAAGCGAAAATGTGTGTGTGTGTGTGTGTATGTATGTATGTGTGTGTGTTTGTATGTCTCGCAAAAACTTTCGACAGAGGACATAATCGAAACCAAAACGAAAACATATGAAGAATTCTGGATAAGGTTATTTATAAAAAAAATGAATGATTTAAGTGCCATCAGCTATCGCCGAAACCAAAACTTATGAAAATTCTTGGTAAAATTATTTATGACAAGAAATGGAAGAACATAACAATTAAACGACCCAGATGTAAGCGTGATACACAAAAGAACACACACGCTATCGTATTAATATGTATAGATATAGATAATAATAATAATAATAATAATAATAATAATAAGAAGAAGAAGAAGAAGAAGAAGAAGAAGAAGAAGAAGAAGATTAATGATGATGATGATGATCGAACTCCAATGAGAAATGATATGAGCATAAACCAGAAGTGGTACGGGAACACGACAATGTCAAACCCCTTTGAGACCTGTGCGTACAAACAGATAAAGTCCTTGAACATTCCAAGCATGATATAATTTTCCTACACAAAACCAAAAAACAAACTTGCTCAATCGTTGACATAGCCTGCCCTTTCGATACCAGAGTGCAAGAGAAAGAACATGAAAAAATGGATATCAAGATCTAATATGGGAATTAGTTTAAACTATGGAAAATTCCCATTATAATTGTAACACAAATGATTTAATCAGATTGACGAGACAGTTTCTTTTCCAAGAAATTCCTGTTAGGAGAGTTGAGGTACAACTTCAATGGCTAAAGTCAAAGGAATTGACGTAATTGTTGAAAGAAAAAAACATCCAACTAAAAACATTCAAAAGTTAAGACTCCTATATTATTATTATTATTATTATTATTATTATTATTATTATTGGTCCCCCGATTTATTGGAGAGGGACCTATGTTGTCAGTGGCATCTGTGCGTCTTTCCGTGCGTCCGTATGTCCATTATACCAAACAATTGCCAGAGAACCGTCCATTAGTTTTTCCTGAAAATTTGCCACAAAGTGTATTTCATTAAATAGGTGTGCACAGTAAATATTTTTTTTTTCGAAAATTCCCGTTGCGTTCCCAAGGGCTCATAAATTGTCAAAAATGCCTAAAAAAAGTTTAAAAGAATGACACGTTTTGCCACATAACTTTTGATCCATTCATCAGATTTTTCTGAAACTTGGTCAAAATGTGGAGGCCATTGTTCTTAATATAAATCCAGTATGGGTGCGTCTGGCAAAATTCTTGCTCGCATACCCGGGGGCTTTTAGTGCTAAAAACGCCCCTTTTGGTGGCTCTTTTTTCATATTTCTCAACAAAAACTTTATCCGTCTGACTATATAGTGATTTTTCACGGTGATCAACTCAAATATACATGTGTTAAGGCGTGAAACTGCACCGTTATCCATTTACATTGGGATTCGGCGTCATAGGTGCTCAAAAGAGGTCAATAATGCTCCCAAATGGCAAAAAATGATACTTTTTATTCCATAACCTTTGCCCCATCCATTAAATTTTTCTACAACTTGGCGAAAATGTGAAGGCAACGTTGGCCCTTCACACTTCTCACATTCATCATTTCTTCACTATTTTTTGTGGCGTCATCTCACATGCAGCACCAGAAGGGGATCACGCACACTCGGCTTGTTATTATTATTCCTATTTACAAAGCCTCCCCACAGGACAGAGTTAGACACCAGGGTCGTTTTTTAATGTGGAGAAAAGGAACAAAAATAAAAATTGTCTCAGTCGTGAAGGATTTCTTCTCCAAATGATCATAATCGATGCCTCCGTTCAGTCTCAAAAGACAAAGGATACCCCCTGTAGGGGCAGCTGCGCATGTAATTGTGTGGCAAGGGTTGTGCAATCTCCAACCACACCTTTCTTGAATCGACACTGTTTGAGTCCAGTGGCAAGGAGAAGTCCAGGACGACTGGAAACAATGTCGAGATAAGCAGAGAGCACATACAGCACCTGGAACTTTCCAAATTGGTCACCATTTAGTACTGACCAGGTTCAACATTGCTTAACTTTGGTAATTCAGCAAGATTCCATGTGTCAACATGATTATGCCGTACGGTGATAATATGATGATGATGATGATGATGATGATGATGATGATGATGATGATAATATGATGATGATAATATGATGATGATGATGACGATGATGATAATGATATGATGATGATGATGATGATGATGATGATGATGATATGATGATGATGATAATATGATGATGAAGATGATGATGATGATGATAATATGATGATGATGATGATGATGATATGATGATGATGATAATATGATGATGAAGATGATGATGATGATGATAATATGATGATGATGATGATGATGATATGATGATGATGATAATATGATGATGAAGATGGTGATGATAATATGATGATGATGATGATGATATGATGATAATATGATGATGAAGATGATGATGATGATGATGATGATAATATGATGATGATGATGATGATGATGATGATATGATGATGATGATAATATGATGATGAAGATGGTGATGATGATAATATGATGATGATGATGATGATGATATGATGATGATAATATGATGATGAAGATGATGATGATGATGATGATAATATGATGATGATGATGATGATGATGATGATGATGATGATGATGATGATGATGATGATGATATACGGAACTTGCCAGAGAAATGAGAGGAATATGAAATATAAAGAAAATCAATATAATACCATCAATTATAGGAGCACTAGGAACAGTCCCAAAAAACTTGTAAAAAAAATTTAAGAGAAATCGGAATTAAGGGAAAGACTGAGACTATGCAACAGATGGAAATGCGAAAAACAACTAAAATCTCAAGGACAAGTCTCAAATGTGAAAACTAATCTGCATGAACTACAAACGATAACCGGCCATATTGAAACTACAGCAGAAGAAAAAGAAAAAGACGGTGGAACACCAAATAGATACAAGAAATCATTAAACCCAAGATTCCAAGTTAACTACGCACCTCCACAAAAAAATGTAGACTGGCGCCACACCAAATAGTCGTGAAGGGTCAAGAATTGAAAGACAGAGGAGAGAAAGCACTAACCAGGCCTCCACTGGATAAATGCAAAGATGTTGGGGGGCTTGGGGGGGGGGAGCTTGTTCCCACCCAGAAGCAAAACACACACACACACATAAAGAGGATAATTACCACAGCAAGAGACACTGAAATAAGAGAGAAAAATAAGGGGCAAAGGATAAGACAAGAAAAACAAATTAAGAAGAGAAACAGCTACATGGACGACTCATAAGGAGCTACTAATTAAGCTTAACAAAGATTAGCAAGATGTTTGTTCATATTACATTTAAACTTCTGCTTATCAGTACAGTCAGGGAAGCAGGTAGCAGAAAAGGGAATTCCAAAGTCAATCTGTTTGAGGGAATAAGCTATTAGAGTAGAAATCTTTCTGGCATTCAGGGACCTCAACAGTGAAGAGGGGTGATTTTGTTGCTAAGCAGGTTTGTTTCATCTTGAGTAAAAGTCGGACAACATTTCAGTTGATGTAACCTCAAGCCTTCTTCCTGTTTATCTCGTCAAACTCGGGAATCTGCACGGAATTTCAAACAAACCCCTTTATTCAATCCACATGAATAGCATGATATCTTTCCATCAGTCATGACTGGGTGGAAGTCCTAAGTAATTCACAATCCTATTTTTAGTATCGCCCACTCTGAGAATTGTACCTTCAACTTCTAGAATAGTGAACCTTACAACCGAATTTTTACCATGAACTTTATTCATTGTGCTACAGGTTTGGCATGGCTGGTTAATGTAGAGTTAAACAGAACGGTTACCAAGTCCAACAAGACACCCGAAAAAGATCGGAGGTTATATCGATCGAAACGTTACATGAATAAAATTCAGGATGAGAACAATAGTCCCAATAATTCAAAGAATATGAATTTTTAATCCTCATCTAAAGAAACCCCAGAAGCATAAGTACCATATATGTTTCATTAATGAAATTTCAACTTTCAATCTATCTATCTATCTATCTATCTATACTCCTATAATTTTTTTTCTTCTTTTTGTGTATTGTTAATAAAAATCTTTTTTTCTATTTATTTAATAAGAAAATACAACTTTCAGATATATGGATCGTGGAACTGTATTCATCTGCAAAAGATCTATTTAATTTGCATATTCTTTTAAACATTCATTTTAATTTATAATTTTAATTTATTTATATTTGCGTGAAAAGCTTATAGTAAACATAAACCTCTTTCTATATATATTATGTATGCGTATATATATATCTATTTAAAAAAAAATTGTCAACCAAATTCCTCTGTCAGTTTTTGGTCTACAGACATGAAACTTAATATAGAGAGTATTTGAACCCATGCAGAACTTTATATTTGGGTTTTAGCTGGGAAAATCGGTGCAAAAGTGTGAAAATTAAAAAATGGAATTCGCCAGGGGCAGGTCAAATGACGGCATTACGAATATGCATGCATAACGTAATAGCTATTGGTTCATGTTTTAATTTTAGCCTTGCAGAAAAATATCTTCATAGCTCAGGTATTAACATCAAAGGAAAAAGTAAATCGTAAGCTAAACGTTTTGGTTTCGATTCTCGGTGGTGGCACACAAGTCATTCATTGTACTTTTTAAATCATTACTATATATTGGGCCCAACATAATATAATAATAAATACGAAATCTGCATTAATTAAAATATCATATTTAAGCGTATTTTACGACCGGGCAATGCCGGGCAGCCTGCTAGTATGCTTATATAATTACATACCGGTAGACAAGTTATTACTTGTAGAATAACACAATATATTTATAAAAAAAAAGTTCTTAAAATTGCTTTTAACAAAATCTATTAATGATTAAGTTAGAATTGATAGTAAAATTTCTTTGTTCCTGCTCGTAAGATCTCATATTTTATGCCTGTAACAATGACAAGCTATATCAAATATAATTTCAATTATTACCTGCATCGATTTCTGCAGTAATAAAGGGAATGCATTTATAATAGGTATTCGTCATACTTAGCTGCTGCTGTTAACAGTGATTTCCAAAGATGCTGTTATAGTTATAAAATGCATCAACTCTAACATTTTCCAATTTCATATTTGAATTATCAGTTTTGATAATCATCTATATATATAAAAGCGAAAATGTATGTGTGTATGTATGTTCGCTTTTCCTCGATGTCCACGAAAGGCTTCTTTCAAAGAAGCGCTTGCTCGCTTCACAACTTTTTAAAACTTTTTATATTATCTATAAATTGTAATATCTACGAATTATCCACGGAGCTCGCCTGTCTATTTAATTTTATTGACTTTCAAACGTTGATTATTCCACATTTCCCGCATCGGCACGCGTTACATTCGGTTTTCGATATAAAAAAAAGCGAACCTCGACTCTAATCACAGGCCCAGAGCCAGTTTGGTCAATGTCGACTTCGTCATATCAGACTGTAGCTTTCATTTCGCTCCTCCTAATAAACAGGGAGCGGGTTTTTAAAAACAAACAAACCGATTTATTCAAAACTGTCCCGCACAAAATCGTAACTGCTGAATACCTATCGCCATCATGTCAATCAAAAACGCGCACCTGTTTTTTTTAAAACACTTTACTATTTTCCAACTGCACGTCGTCAACGCTTCGGGTTTTTTTCACATACCCCGAAAAACACCCGGGCAACGCCGGGTACCCCTCGCTAGTGTCATAATAAAAGGATTATATACATTAATATATACATATGCAGCAATGCACAAAGATATGCCACACATACATAATATACATATACATAATTATGTGCATACATATGCAACATATATACATACATAACGGAGCTATAAATCTCACAATGGAATATCAACATCACGTAACTAACCCAACGTCTATCACGAAACTAACCAACTAAATAGAATAAAATAAGAACTGAAGTCTTCTACGGAAATAGCTCCAAAAAGACTTGCCAAAAATGCACCAAGAATTTCCCTTGCAAAATACTGGAAGATCGCAGCATGTTTTGACAGGTGTCAAATTTTGTTGACTAGTCAGTTTGCACCGGAAATATGTCAGGTGTTCCAGTTTGCACCGGAAGTATGCGAATGGGGACCGGACATGACATGTCAGGTGTTCCAGTTTGAGTAAGCTGAGTAAATTTAGTTGAGTTGGATCCTGGACGCCGAACAAGCAAGAGAGAGGTGATGGTCTCAAATAGAGACCCCACAAACCAGCGATCGTCAGTCACTCCAGGATGCCTGGGAGTGAATAAAATATATATAAAAACACACATCGTTTTGGGTCCACGTCTTGAAACGTCTTTGTTACAGCAGGTTCCAGCTCACCCAAGGACGGTTTGCGAATCCCCAAGAAGCAGCCAGCAACAGACAGGTATGTCATCATGTATATATGTATATATGTTTATCTATTTATCTATCTGTTTATATAATTACGAGGGGCGTGCAATAAGTAATGTCCCTGACCCACTTCCAGTTGTTTGATCTAGCTGAAATTTTGCATGTGCAATGATTTATAGCTCTACGGGTTATGTGGCAAATTACAGCTCTGAACTAATTGTGGTTTCTCTTTTACAGGTGTTTGAACTGAGTCAGGTGTGAAATGGAGCCTGTTGAATGTCGAGTAGTGATTCGGTTTTTTGTATTTGAAAGGACACACACCACAGGAGACTTTTGATGAAATGAAAGAAACTTATGGTGATAATGCCCCATCATATGACCTTGTAAAACGCTGGCATCATGAATTCAAACATGGCCGGAAGTCTGTGGAAACAGCTCCCAGACCTGGTCGCCACCCTTTTGCCATTGATGAGGCATCTGTCCGTCAAGCTGAGGCTCCCATTTTGGAAGATCGGTGCATTACTATTTGCCAAATAGCCCAAGATGTTAAGATTAGTACAGCGTCTGTGGAAACTATCATTCATGACCATTTGCATATGCATATGGTGTCTGCCAGATGGATTCCCAGATTGCTCACACCATTCCAGAAGTGAGAACGCATCAAGTGCTCGAGGATGAATTTGGAGATGTGCCAAGATGAGTCAAAGTTTTTCAAAAGACTGATTACACAGGATGAAACCTGGGTCCATCACTATGATCCAGAGACCAAAGCCCAGTCAATGCAGTGGAAGCACTTGGACTCACCACCTCTAAAGAAGGTAAGGGTGCTGCCCTCCGCTGGCAAGGTCATGCTCACAGTCTTCTGGGACCAGGACGGAGTAGTGATGACAGATTTCCTGGCAAAGGGTACCACAATTACAGGAACCTATTATGGTTCAATCTTGAGGAAATTAAGGGAAGCTATCAAAATGAGGAAGCGGGGCAAGATCAGCAAAGGTACCCTGCTCCTGCAGGACAACACTCCGGTCCACAACTCGCATGTCGCCAGATCAGAAGCACGGATGTGTGGTTATGAAGAAGTTCCCCATCCTCTCTACTCTCCTGACTTTGCACCCTCTGACTTTCACCTCTTCCCAACCATGAAGTTGTTTTTGAAAGGAAAGCGTTTCCCAGATGATGCAGCCTTGATTTCTGAAGTCACGTCGTGGTTGGAGGACCAACCTGGGGTGTTCTACAAAAACGGTCTCCAGAGCTGTATCAAACGATAGGAGAAATGCATAACTCTGGGTGGTTCCTATGTAGAGAAAGACTAATAACTGTGCCAAGTTTCATTGCTCTACTGCTATGGGAAGTGGGTCAGGGGCATTACTTATTGCACACCCCTCGTATCTATCTATCTAGCAGAGTATATGTTTATATAATTATCTATCTATCTAGCGGAGTAAACAACACAGAATTTAAATCCTGACATGTTTTGACATGTATCACACTCTGTGACTGATCATTTGTACCGGAAGTATCTGAATGGGGACCGAACATGACGTGTCAGGTGTTCCGGTTTGAATAAGCTGAGTTAAGTTTAGTTGACTTGGATTTGAAACGCTGAACAAGTAAGATAGGGTAAGAAGGTCTCCCCATGAAGGAGGTGACGGTCTCAAATAGAGCCCCCCCCCACACACACACACCAAGCCAAAGATCGTTGGTCACTCAATTTCTGCTGACGGAATGCCAAGTATTTTCTGGATGAATTCACTCAGGACTATATAGATAAAGAAGGCTCTCTAGTTTGACTAAATAAAATCGCTCCACTATGATAAGAAAATGATTATAATAGCGGCTCAAGAACAAAGCTTGATAGCAAATGCTTTTAAAATGATGAGTGGTCTCAGCAATGATAACAAGTGCAGGTTCTGCCACACAGAAATGAAGAGCGTGACCTTCTTGACATCCAGCTGCAAGGTTCTGCTGGAGGATGGCTAGTATATAACATGACACAATGCACTGCATAGATATATCCACTGGCCGATGTGTAAAAGTTGAGTGCAGCAGCAAGTCCTGGGAAAATATACCAGAAATAACAGTTGGAAATAAGTCATACACCATCCATTATGACTATGCGACTCCGAAAGCTACGCACCTTGTAAATGGAGCTATTAAACCTGACATAGTGATATGGGACAAGAAAGAGAAAGAAGCAACCTTAGTAGAAGTCAGTGTCCCCCCAATGAGGCTGGGTTAAACAGAACTACAAGGAGAAAAGACCAAGATACGACATGAAAAGAAACTGGAATCTTAGGAAGATCTCTATCATTCTAATAATTATAAGAACAACTGGATTCATGAAAAAGAATTTCAAAAACTACCTGGCAAATATACGCGGTGAACCAAGTGCAAGAGAGATAGAAACAATTGCACTTAAAGGGACGGTTAGAATATTAAAAGTATCTCTCGGTTGGATGCGTGACAGAGCAAATGAATATCTGGTCATTTGGCATGATACCTGATCCTCAGCTAAAACAAAATAATTCAGTTTTTTTTAAAGTGCAATATATACAAACACACAAACACATGTTCACGTACGTATATTCATTCATTCATTCATTCATTTAATTGGCAAAGAATAAACGCACAAGCGATTGCCATTCGGAGCTTGATAATATGCCCCCCCTTGTAAAAAAGGACCTGCAAGCTGGTTTTCATACCTCAAAATGACAAATTCAAGCAAGTGATCCTAAGAGAGAAATAGACAGTTGTAGCTGGACGAGTTTTTGTTGTTTATGCTTTACAGAGAGAGGAGTAATAGATTGAAGCTCAGTCGAGCACCTGTCATGAAAATAACAGTAGAGTAGAAAAAGACGAGTAACGTCTCTTCTGTGAGAAAAAAAGGTTGTGGGGAGGAGAAGAGGGACTTCGCTTACTAACTTATTAATAATAAACATGTGAACTGTCGTTTATTCTGTTAGATTGTTTACATTTCGTCCGATAGTGACGACTAAAGATGGCGACCAGAAGCGCATGCAAAGGACACAGATGCAATACACCACCATGTTTCATTTTAGATGCAGTAGAAATAATGAAAAGGAAAAAGAGGCAACCAAAATTGGATTTAAAATTCAAGAGATAAAAAACTGTTTTCAAGACGAACAGGAAACATCTTGGAAAAAAAACGGAATCATTTTGGATGATTTTATAACTATATAAAGAAATTTCATTGCAAAACTAATCTTCTCATTTTTTGTTGTGTTGTTGAACCTTTATTATTTTTATTCTAATCTTGTGTACGTTTCACTTGTGTCCTGATACGTTCTCCAAGCAACGTTAAATTTACAATGGCTTTCGTTATTGTTTGCGTGTTACGACAGTTTTGCTAATATTGAAATCGACTGGAATGACCTCTTCCAAAAATTAAAAAAAAACAAAAAAAAAAAACGGGATTATCAAACTTGCTTCCAATAATATACATAGCACTAATTTTTGCTCACTGCACACACCCACACGCATACACCCACCCACCCACCCACACACACACACACACACACACACACACACACACACACACACACACACACATATGAATGCACACACATAGATACTCAGGCACATACACATGCATACACACATAAACACACGTACACAGACACACATACACACTCAGACATATACACACACACGTGTGTGCGAACGCACACTGCAACACACACACACACACAGACACACATATATGAATATACACACAGACACGCATGCAGTACGTAGATACACAGGTACATACACATGCATACACGCACATAGACACGCACACAAACACATGCATACACACAGACACACACGCACGCACGCACGCACGCACGCAGTGACCTGACTTGTTTGTTTTTATCGGTTATTTTTTTTTCTTTTGTATCTCATGTTTTATAAGATATTTTTTGATTGGTGAAGCGAGGCGCTCGTGACGCGGAAACAAAATCAGAGATTACTGATTGAAATATGGTTTTCAAGAAAGCGAAAGAAAACCGAGAAATGGCATGGTTTGTGAAAATACGATTTTGTTGAGACATCCGTCGATCTAATACGCGAAGAAGAACTTTAAAGCATAAGACGTTTGGAAGAGACTAACGATATACATATGTGTACACATGTGGAAAAATGACATGGTATGCATGTGTACACATGTGGCAAAATGACACGGTATGTAGGTGTACATGTGTGGAAAATGACACAGTATGTAGGTGTACATATGTGGAAAAATGACACGGTAAATGACGAAAGTCACGTGACATCGGCCTAAACATAGTGGAAATTGTATAATGAAAGTGCCAGGTCGGGGAAGAGACACGATCTGGTGGGTGAAATCATGGTTAGAAAGAGTGATAATACTAAGCCTCTTATCCCGGCAAACAGCATCTTATATGAACGTGTAGTAGCAACGTCAGCGACACTTCGCGGCTGGATATTTTGAAAGTGTTTGGGTTATAACATGATTGCTGATTGGTTCTACGAGTCAATTTCTTTTCTGGCTTGTCTAACCAGAGGCTAGCTTACCACGTTACTGAGTTTATAAAAGGATTAAACCAACGACAATTTAATGTTTCATAGTAAACATTTTTTATGCGGGGGGGGGGGTACTATAATTATTTTTTTGTATTCTTTGTTTTAATTTTTTGATAGATAATCTTCAGCAAACAATTATTTTTGTTCTTTTTTAAACAAATTATGCATTTTCTTTTTTCTTTTTTTAAAGTTTACTTTTGTTCAATTCTTTTTTCAAAGAGAATTTTAAGAAAAAGGTTTTACAAAAATGTTTTGTTTTTATTTTTACTTATTAATTAGTCAAGGAAAATTGTAAGAAAAATGTTTGTGCACCTTCAGCCACATCCGTCGATTACAGAGTCTGTCTTTGCAATGATGCATCTAACAGCAAATGTAATTCAAGAGAACGTTACAATATATTAACTAAATGCATACATACACATTATACCCACTAGAATATAACAGGGACATTTAGAAATATATACAGTAGAACCCCGGGATTCGGCATTAAAAATTAGTAACAAAATACAGTACAGTATATAATACATATGTATATAATCAAATAACGTAAAAATAAAACCTTAAGGCGGGGAAAATACAGTAACAAGGGGCCGGAAAAACATCGTATTCTACATCGTAAACTGAAAGAAACGTATCCTAGCACTACCGTATCCCGGGGTGATATTGCATGTACGTATATTATACACATAAATATATACACTCGTTGTATAGACGACTATACAACGACAATAGAACATTAATATCAATGTTGGTGAGAATAATAGTCTAGAGAAAAAATAATAATATATTAATTTTAATAATAATATAAAAATTTTAATAATAATATATTAATTTTAATTCCTCATCTCAAAAAGTGAAATCAAAGAAAAACTTACGAGTAAAAAAAATTGTAACAGAGAACGCAAATAGGCATTGGTAAAGAATGGTCACTATAGGATGTTATTACTTACGAAGTCACTTCTGAATATTGATGAGGAATACCGGTTTAGATTAAGGTTAGCCGACCAAATGGGAAAGGTTTTTCAGAACAGCAACCTCAGACTATTCACCAAAATGCTAGTATACAGAGCAGTATGCCATATGAGAAGTCTAGAGGCCTTTAAAAGAAGGTGTTTTTAGAAGGCATCACATGGCAGGACAGAGTGCTGCACACAGAGGTGTTGGAGGAGGGCAGGCAGCTGACGCGTGGAGTCCATCATGATCCAATGTCAATTCAATGCCAATGGCCGAGGCACATCATTTGAATGTCCAGCCACAGACTACCACATAGAATCGTCTATGGTCAGTTACTCCAAGACCAATGCAGATTCGATTGGCAGAGAAAGCATTTCAAGGACCACATCAAGAGATCTCTGAAGAGATGTCGAATAAACCTCTCTTCATTAGAGGAACTTGCTTCTTGTCGGATTTCTGGCGCTCATTCTGCTCACAGGGAAGGGACTGTATTGAGGAACAGCAAGTACATGACAATGCAGTGAAACGTGCAAAGAGGTATGCTCGCCAGCCTATCCCTGCCCCATTTGAAACAT
The DNA here is from genome assembly GCF_053919585.1 of Euprymna scolopes. Classification (NCBI taxonomy): domain Eukaryota; kingdom Metazoa; phylum Mollusca; class Cephalopoda; order Sepiida; family Sepiolidae; genus Euprymna; species Euprymna scolopes. The sequence goes on from NC_136502.1 coordinate 106,986,728, forward strand.
CCTTCACATGCTCGATCTGTGACTGTACCTGTGGGTCCAGGATTGAACGATTTAAAAAGTTGAAAATTTAATTGGGATAACCAGTATGATATTAATGAATCCTGAGCAACGACAGGTAAGTATAGCTAGTATATACATATGTATGCGAATTGTCATCCAATTAGAAGACAGAATGCAAAGAGCAAGGGAACCTTGTGGATACCATTAACATGAATGCTGCCAACAGTGTTGTTGTTTCTGACAAGCATGTCTCTTTGCACACTTCACTCTATGGTCTTGTATTTATTACGCCTCAATACAGTCCACTCCATATGAGCAGAGAGAGAGAGAGAGAGAGAGAGAGAGAGAGAGAGAGAGCGCCAGAGATCTCAACGGGAAGCAAGCTCGCATAGTGAAAAGGGGTATATTCGACATCTCTTCAAGGATCTCTTGGTGTGGTCTTTGAAACACTTCCCCTGCCCACCGGCACTACATCGGCCTTGGAGGAACTGACCATAGAGGATTCTACATGATAGTCTGTGACTTGGCATTCAAATGATGTGCATCAGCCATCCCTATTCCACCCGGCACCTACTTCATACGCCCGATCTGTGACTGTACCTGTTGGTCCATGATTGAACCATTTAAACATCAGCAGACTCACAAGAAGAAAATCGTCATTATCGGACAACAATAGACAACCAATAAGAAGAAAATTCCTGACAACATAATCCCAAATTCACTGAAAAGCGTTTTGTATAAAGTTCCACAAACCCACACGTGTGGGTACTTTGCGGATAGAAAAGTAAATTCGAATGAATGGTACAACTTTGTTGGCCGGGTGCATTCTGTTGTTTGTTTTCTTGCAGGAGAGGCCACGTGAAGGTTGTCAACATCCCTAAATGAAAGTGATACGACGAAACCGACTGGATTCGAACTTGATACATGTTGGTCATCAGTCCATGTCGTTATCCCCTTTACCACTGTTCTTTCTATCTCTCTCAGTCTATATTGTTTGACCAGCCCTTTTCTCTTTCTTTTTCCTTCTTTCTTTCTCCCCCACCCCACTCTCTCACACACTTACAATAGCACTTTCTCTCTCAATCCGAACCCACCCGGCACCTCCTTCAGATGCCCGATCTGTGACCGTACCTGTGGATCCAGGATTGAATTATTTAAACATCAACAGACTCATAAGAAAGTTGTCATCATCGTACAAAGATGGACGACCAAGAATAGAAGAGTTTGAAAAAAAATATAGCCTCTCCCCCCCCCAAAAAAAAAAATAAATAAATAGAATGAATCTGATTTTTCCTCCAAATAAAAACAAAAAAAAAAATAGAAAGAGAAAAGAGTGACTTTAAAAACGTAAACTGCTTCAACCATTTTTCTTTTTTTGTTGTGATTGACTTGGGATTCACTGTTAATACTTAAAACTGACTGTGTAAACATTAAAATCCTCTAGGCACCTATTCATTAAAAATAAGTGATTTTTTTACATTTTTTTTTTTTTAGACTTAGTCAAACAATTGTTACAGGCATGAATCCATCTGTAATGATGTGAGCTGTGAGAGTAAATAGTAAATAGTAGTAAAAACGGTTAAAATAAGATCAGAGTTTTTTAGCTACAGCAGCAGCAGCACATACTCGCAGCTTATGATTTTAAATGTTTTGTTTTGTAACATCATTGCTGATTGGTTGTAGCAGTCAATTTCTTTTCTGACTTGCCCAATCAGACGCCATCTTTCAGGCCAGCTGACTACTTGACTAAGTTTATAAAAGACCAAACCAGCAACACTCTCCTTTTCTTTTGGGATCTTGAACAAACAATAACAGGCATTGGCCTGTCCCCAACTTCTCTCTTGGGACTCAAAAGAACCCACCCGACCTTCGGGCCCAGGGTTCAACTAAGATGGAATACAAATAATCCAGCATGGCAACCGGACTTCAATATGGTCATAAATAAACTCACCTTCCTACAGTGCTGTCTCTAATCTTTTGTGCCTGTCCATAGACATGGACACATATTTCTACTACGAACTTAGGTACACACATAAATGAACTCTTCTTCCTTTCAATAAGCCTGTATAATCATTACGGCTAGGACAACAGGATATTCTTTTCATTGTTTTTACTCTCGAGTATATATCCAACAAAGTTAGACACAATTAATCAATCGAGAACCACATCAGTCTACATAAAAACATATAAGATATCAATGGATATATGCATATAAGGTATCAATGGATATATGCATACAAGATATCAATGGATATATGCATATAAGATATCAATGGATATATACATATAAGATATCAATGGATATTTGCATATAAAATATCAATGGATATTTGCATATAAGATATCAATGGATATTTGCATATAAGATATCAATGGATATATGCATACAAGATATCAATGGATATATACATATAAGATATCAATGGATATATGCATATAAGATATCAGTGGATATATACATATAAGATATCAATGGTTATTTGCATACAAGATATCAATGGATATATGCATACAAGATATCAATGGTTATTTGCATATAAGATATCAATGGATATATACATATAAGATATAAATGGATATTTGCATATAAGATATCAATGGATATATACATATAAGATATCAATGGATATATATATATAATATATCAATGGATATATGCATACAAGGTATCAATGGTTATTTGCATATAAGATATCAATGGATATATACATATAACATATCAATGGATATTTGCATATAAGATATCAATGGATAAATACATATAAGATATCAATGGATATATACATATAAGATATCAATGGATATATACATATAAGATATCAATGGATATATGCATATAAGATATCAGTGGATATATACATATAAGATATCAATGGTTATTTGCATACAAGATATCAATGGATATATGCATACAAGATATCAATGGTTATTTGCATATAAGATATCAATGGATATATATATATATAAGATATCAATGGATATTTGCATATAAGATATCAATGGATATATGCATATAAGATATCAATGGATATATATATAAGATATCAATGGATATATGCATACAAGATATCAATTGTTATTTGCATACAAGATATCAATGGATATATGCATACAAGATATCAATGGATATTTGCATATAAGATATCAATGGATATATACATATAACATATCAATGGATATTTGCATATAAGATATCAATGGATATATACATATAAGATATCAATGGATATATGCATATAAGATATCAATGGATATATACATATAAGATATCAATGGATATATACATATATGATATCAATGGATATATACATATAAGATATCAATGGATATATACATATAAGATATCAATGGATATATATATAAGATATCAATGGATATATGCATATAAGATATCAATGGATATATACATATAAGATATCAATGGATATATACATATAAGATATCAATGGATATATATATAAGATATCAATGGATATATACATATAAGATATCAATGGATATATACATATAAGATATCAATGGATATATACATATATGATATCAATGGATATATACATATAAGATATCAATGGATATATACATATAAGATATCAATGGATATATATATAAGATATCAATGGATATATACATATAAGATATCAATGGATATATACATATAAGATATCAATGGATATATGCATATAAGATATCAATGGATATATGCATACAAGATATCAATTGTTATTTGCATACAAGATATCAATGGATATATGCATACAAGATATCAATGGATATTTGCATATAAGATATCAATGGATATATACATATAACATATCAATGGATATTTGCATATAAGATATCAATGGATATATACATATAAGATATCAATGGATATATATATAAGATATCAGTGGATATATGCATATAAGATATCAATGGCTATATACAGATAATATATCAATGGATATATATATATATAAGATATCAATGGATATATGCATATAAGATATCAATGGATATATGCATATAAGATATCAATGGATATATACCTGAGAGTCAAAACAAGGAAAAGAATATGCTGTTGTCCTAGCCCTAATAATCATTTGTTAACGTTCTAAACAGGAACTCCTCTTAATATCAATCCTTTTTCTATGCACACATACTAACGAAAATAATCAATAAAACTGTTAAACGTTAGAATGAAACCCGTCTTTTCTTTTCTTATTCTACAGGTCAGTCCGATGTCTACGGTAAGTTGCATCATGAGAAGAAGTACGGAACAGAGAAGCAAGATCAGTTCTGCATCTTGGCTGTTTGACATCAACGCTTTTCGCTCTTCAGTATAGCAAATGTCTTCTTTTTTTTTTTTTTAGGGAGTCACCACTTATCAAGGCCGGAAGCCACCTGACGCTAAGAATTAATAATTGTAAGGTGTGACTACAGTGTAATGATTAGTAGGAGTGAAAATTGGGTGGAAATTGACTATTGAAGAGGACAGTGCATCAAGCTCAGTAATGACCATGGTATTGTCAGTTGGTAAGTAGTCCTGCGGTATTGTATTTCATAAATGGCCAGTTTTAGCAAAGTAGCTTTGCTCGTGGAATTTCCATTTAGTTTTAGGAACAAATAAAGAGTAAGGGAAATTGATGATGGTGGCTGTAGCTAGACGAGTGTTTGCCGAGAATGTTTTACAGGGGAGGGGCATAAGGTTGAAGCTCAGGCAAGCACCTGCCATGAAAATAACGATAGAGCAGAGATAGACTTGCATTGTCTCTTATGTGAGAAAGAAGCGGCAGGAAAAAAAAATATCATCCACTAGATTTCAAAGCCAGTTTTATGTCCAAGCAGGAAAGGGTGCTGCGAGAAGCTCCTCCTCGAATGTCATAACATGTTAAGATTCAAAATCCGATTTCTTTATCTATAAACTTTGGTCAGTAATTAAGCATTTTATCCTCATGCAGTCTGTCCAAAAAGTCACTGAAGGGTTGAAAATCTTTGTGATTTTACTATTAATAATTATTTTTATTTCTTTATTTCAGATATTTTACAGATAATATTTTGGAAATGAATCCTGGGTAAGTATAGCAGTGAAAAATGTACACATGTTATAAATTGTTTTACCAAATCAGGGGTCAATTGTTTTGACAACATTATCTCTCACTATGACAATGTCAAATGGCCACCACGTTCCTCAGACTTGACTTGCCTCGACTTTTTCTTGTGGGGATATCTTAACGAAACAGTTTATGTTTACAAACCCAAACCCCTGCAAGAATTGAAGGAAAACACGAGGAATGAAATAAGGGAGTTAAATCGCAATTCAGAGATTCTGCAATCTGTCATGAATAATGTTTTGGAAATAAACTGAAATGGGCAACACTTAAAAGACATTATTTTTCATGAATAAAGATTGTTTAAATTTTGCATTCTTTACAAACTATTCTCAATATCTTAGTCAGATTGTGTTGAAATGAGAGAAAGATAGCATCAAAGATAAAGAATCTATTTAAGTTCAAAATCATTCAGTTACTTTTTGGAAAGCCTGTACTATTATGCAAGATAAATTTGTATTTTTATATGCGCATTACTGACTGCGAAGGGTTCTCAGTTCTTTTATGTGGTCCTGGAGATGACCGTAAAAGACATCCAGTGGTAAGGCCCCATTTGGAGGCTGTGAAAAGTATGGCGTTTCTCTTTAGTTACCATTGCTCCCAGATCCACTTTGCCCTAAAATGGTAATACCTGTTAGGGCTTCTGGTGCTACCAGATCAGGCTGTCTGAAGATATTGGCTTCTTGACCTAAAATGTCCCAAACATTGATATTGCTATTTTTTTTTCTTTGCCTTTGCAAAACTCAATGATGTTCTTTAAAGTTAAAAACAAAAACAGCAATTTTCTTTTTGCAAAATAATCAAATCAAAGACTACGAATAAATATTTGACCATATAAAGAACTGGAAGTAAAAAATTTTTTTTCTTTTTTTTTTTCAAAATTACAGGATTTGGCATTAAATGCCTGGAAAGGGTTGATATACTGTAAAACAAAACAATCAAACCAAACACTATGAATAAATATTTGAAGATATAAAGAAATTGAAAGATAAACACTTTTTTTCAAAATTGAATCGCCCCCCCCCAAAAAAAAAGGATATGCCGTAAAACAAAACAACCAAACCCAACCAAAATATTTTCTGCAAAGAACCATGTCTTACGCTGACAAGCCCACTTCTTGAGAGAAAAGAAAATGTAGTCATTCGCAGATAGCTGTTTTGCTATATCACGGCCCTTCTATGTGGCTAGGCATGGCAAGTGTTTTCACACTGAGATTAAAAACCTGACTGCTTAGTCAGCAAATTTGGGCATTTTACCCCTAGCGAAAAAAAGCATCCATTTTCAGCTCCGATAAAGCATTCGACAAATTTGAACATAATTCTCATAAAATATCTAATAATTTCTCATATGAACTGGAAATGCATTCTTAATGGTTTTATAATTATTCTTTCGATCAAAAACGAAAAACGTAATGAAGATAAAAATCTATAAAATTGATCATTCATTATTTATCAGTGGACATAAAAATTGGAAAATGAAAAATGACGCGAGATGACTAAATGCGTATCGTTAGCTATTGATTGATGAGCATAGCTTCAAGCGTTCTTCTTAGACGCACAATTATGTGATTTGATATCCAAGTTCATATCACGCACAATGAGTATTAGACTGGGTTAGTGTTTAGGAGAAATGGAGAAAATTATAGATGTATGTTTGGGACATCTATACCTATGAAAATCTGATTTTCATAAATAAATGAGTTTATTGTGCTCATTCTTACACTGGGCTGGTTCTCAGGAGAGATTGATAAATAAAAAAAAAAATAAAGGTCATTTTGGCCAACCAAAGTGAGTATAAATTTGAAAATATATAAAGAGAAGAATTTTTGTGGAGTAAAAGACATCTTCAATTAAATTAAAAACAGTTAATGTTTCAAAGTAGAGAATCAATCAATCAATACGTTTCTCTCTCATCTATCTATCTGTCTATTATATAAAAAGAACTTTGTCCTGTCTGTGTCTGTGATTTCATTCTCTATGGACTCCAAAACGGTTGGGCCGATTTTTTTTTAAAAATTCAACACAAAAGTACCTCATGTATCTGGGAGTGTTCTTAGATAGGTTTTGTAGCAGAATGCCTTTAATAATGATCAAAAATCAATAATCAATAATTAAAAAAAACACATTAAAGATGTAAAATCCGATTTTGACCAAAGTTACCACGTTTATACAGGCTAACATCGCAAGCGCATTTGAAAAGATTTATCATCGCACAAACAAATGTGCCTGGCATATAAAATCAACAGTAGGTTCTTTTATATGATAAGGACGGGTTCAAACGGAATGTTTCTGCTTAAAGCGCAATTGAGCCATGATATGTGACTTTTGCGTTTTAAGCTTTAATTCAAGTATTATAGAAAAACTAGCAGGGAAGTCTGGCGTTGCCTGGAATTAATTGAAGATAGCTACTATGGACTTTTTCTTTTTCTCATTATACAGTATTATTTCCTTTGTTTTACTGACGTCTGCCTCCCGTTTTACTTTCTAATATAGTCAAGGAAGTTGCCGGGCCTTAGTGCTTGCATATATATATATATATATATATATACATATATGATGATTGCAACGTCTTGTCAGACGAGTGCCACTCCCTCAGACATTTAAAATCCATGAGCCCAAATGTCTGAGGGAGTATCTATACAAATATGATGTTAAAGAGTCTTAGCTTTGTACGACTGCTAAGTCTCTCTCTCGGTTCAAAATGTTGAGATCCAGCAACAAACAAGAGCAAGATAGCCAGCAACAAATTAAACTGCAGACCAGCTTAATGCGGGTACTGGTCTTCCGCTTTATGGTTTTTTAAATCAGAGATTTGCTTCTCCTAGAAAGGTTGCCTTCACCACGGCTTACGGGAGCCCTCTCTACCCCAATACACATATACACACACACAAATATACACAGTGCTAGTTGGCCGTTGACCCAGAAAAAGAGTTTATTCGCCTTATATATATATAAGCAAGGAGATCAGACGTTGATTTAATAAGGATCAATAAATTTTCTATCCTCCCATACTTTTATTGTCATCGAAATCTGTGAAAGCGCCAATTTTTTAATCAAATTGATTGATTGTCTGCTCTAGTAAGGGATCCCCTCCCCCTACTGCAGTGTACCAGGAGTAAGCTTCACATGTCTCCCTGTAGTAACTTAGTTTACAATACATTGTAGTCTACACTGCACTGTAGACAATCTAGTGTTGATTTTAGAATATTACTAAGTCTACCTATTGACCCTTAAAGGGTAAGATGAAAAATGTTCAAAATAAAAAGTGATTTTGAGATTATATTATTTTTTACTGTCTTGAGAAAACATTTTTTAAATGATGAGTGAAAAATATAAAACCCAGGAAGCCTCCAGAGCACTACTACAAAGACTAATTAAAATTAAAGAGACCCTACTAAAAGCACTACTAAAACCAAGTTTCTATCATCCCTCCTTGAGAAGAAAATATTTTTTTAAGTAAGGCCTGAAAAATAAATCGTCGAAATCCACAAGAGCACTACTAAAAGCAGTAAATATGGTTATAAATGTGATTATAGTTATGTATTGTATATTTATATTTAAATTATTTTTTTTAACACAACAGGGTTAAATTACATTTTGTTGTAAGGAAAACGCGTTACAAAAAGTTAAAATAAAAAAATATTGTTGAGCTTGTGTATGCTTTGAATAGCAGCAATGGCTTTTAATATCGGACTTGACAGAGCAGCCATGAAATAGGTAAGCAGACGAATTTTTGGAAACCGGAAGTCACAAACTGGATGGGCGGTTTAAACGCTCAAGCAAGCTGATCTGAGTTTTATAATTATATAGATTTTTAAATAATGGGTTCACATAAGTTGTAATCTCAAAAGTTCAGTATCATGATTTAATTGTGCTTTCAAAAGAAACATTCATTTTGAACGTGCCTCTGTCTTATCGAAGAACCAACTGTTAGTTTTATGAAAATATTTTCTACATAATCATTTAAAGTAAAATTAAACGTACAACAGTCAAGTATCATGGTTCAGTTGTGCTCTAAAAAGAAATATTCACTCCTGTCTTATAAAAGAATCTGCAGTTTATTTTATAGGTTGGTCTTGTGCAGTGATAAACCTTCTCAAATGCAATTGTGATGTTAGGTTGTATAAAAGTGTTAACTTTGGTCAAAATCAGGATTTCTTTCTTTAATCACATTTTTTTCGATTATCGATTTTGGATACTTATCGAATATACTCCAATACAAATTAGAACACTCCCAAACACATCAAGTATATTTGGATGAAATTAAAAAAAAAAAAAATCGGTCCAGCCCTTTTCAAGTCTATAGGGAACAAACTCATACACATAAAATTATTTTATATAATAGTAGCTATATATTATATACTAGCAGGGAGACCTGACGTTATCCAGGATTGAATGATAATCAATGAAAGTTTCATATTCCAATATTTTTATTGTCATCCAAATCAGGGAAATCACTCATTTTTCAATATAATCGATTGATTGCCTGCTCTAGTTGCGGACCCCGCAGTGATGTAGTCCATGCTACATTGTAGTCTACATTGCACTGTAGAGAACTTACTGTTGATTTTATAAAATTCTTTTTTTATATATAATGGCTTGAATTAAAGTTTAAAATGCAAAAGTCAAGTATCATGTTTCAGTTGTGCTTTAAACAGAAACATTCATATCGAACGCGCCACTGTGATATCAATGTACCTGCTGTTTATTTTATATGCAAACAACTGCATCTCAAACGCACAGACAAGTGATACAAACGTAAGCCGGTAACAGTACTTGAAAACGAGAATCACAAAATCCTATGGGACATGGACATACAAACTGATAAACCCACCCCAGCAAGAAGATCGGATGTTGTAATAATTAACAAGAAAGAAAAGTCCTGTTAAATCGTAGAATTTGCTGTTCCAGCTGACCACAGGGTGAATATCAAAGAAAAGAAGTAACGGAGCAAATACACAGAGCTAGCCAGAGAGCTGAAAGGAATATGGAAGATGAAGAAAATCAAAATAATACCTATAATAGTAGGAGCACTGGGAACAATCCCGAAAAACTTTGAAAAAAGAATGGGAGAAATTGGAACCAGAGGAATGACTGAAAAAAAACAACGAACAACAATAATGAAAACAGCTGAAATATTAAGGAAAATCCTTGAATGTAGAGACTAGCACACATGAATCACAAGCGCGGGCCAGACAGACTGCTGCAGAGACAAAACATGAAGCGCTACATGGAACAAAGAACACTGAAGATGCATACCTATAAGTTCTTTAACCCCACCCCCATCCTCCGATTACTACATCACTGCCCCCCCCCCCAAAAAAAAGAGTGAAACCGAATAGCCAAGTAGAGTTAAGGAGGAAGGAAAGACTGAGGAGTGAGCACTGACCAGACCTCCGCTGTATAAGTACAAGGAGAACTGGAACCATTGGGTGGGGAGGTTTATTGTCACTCAAATTCCAGTGAATACCAATGACTGCTGCCAATGAGAAATCAATGGCAAGCAGTTGTTGCGATAATGCAAATTTATTTGTAAATGCTATCGAAAGAGGTGGATAGCCCTGGAAATTTGGGGAGACTTGTTATCACTCAGCTTCCAGGGAACACTACAGGCTGTTTTCTATGAAATCTTTGATGAACTGTGTGAAAGCTCCTTGTGAGCCAATAATAACGATAATGTCATTCATCAAATTCTGTCTGTATTTGTTTACAATATCACGTCAGCTGGTATTTAGGTTTGACAATGAATTCCTTGGAAAATGAACTAATTAATATTTAGTTTTAAAATATGCAAATAAAGAAATGATTTGCGGCGATTTTAAATGGTGCCTCTTCTTTTATCATAAATTGAACTCATTAATAAGAAAAAATAAAAATAAAATGGTCAGGTTCACCCAGACTTGAACAGGGATCAGTCGATCTATAGTTGGGTGCTCTACCACTAAGCTATATCCCCAGAATAACTATTTTAAAATTTTATTATCTCCCTTGACCGGTGTAACGTAAAATGTTCCTCTGTGAAAATTACTCTTATCTATAAATATAAAAGCGAAAATGTATGTATTTATGTATGTGTGTTCGCTTTTTCTGTATGTCTATAAAAGGCTTTTTTCAGAGAAGCGGTCGCTTGCCTAACAACTTTTTAAAACTTTTTTATATCACATATAAATCGTAATATCTCACAGTGAACAACAAAGCTCGCCTGTCTATTTAATTCGCTCGATTTCGGGAAGATAAATATTCAACATTTGTTGCTCGCCGCATGTGGGTTAGTCTTTTTCCTATAACATCTTGGGAAGCGTTCCCGCAGTAAATGAAATACTATCCCGCAGTCGAACTTGACCTCATTAACTCATTAAAACGGGCACCTGCCGAATCCAAGTAATTAAATAAATTCAAACGTGTTTCCGTTAGCATCTCGCGGTGGGTCAATGGTTAACGTCGCACATTTGTTTTTCACACTTTAATTTACAACTTTGCCTCAACGGTTCGGGTTCGATCCTCATATTTATTTTTTTTAACCCCCCTCCCCCACACCTCCAAACACCCGAGCAACGCCGGGTACCCCTCGCTAGTTTATATATAAGAGAGAAATCTATTTTAAAATTCGGATTTTTTTTATTTTCGATACTCATCGAATGAATTTCTGTACAAAACATATCTAAGAACACTGCCAGACATGTAAATTAGCTTTGTGTGAAATTTGCAAAAGACAGGCCCAGACGTTTCGGAACCTATAAGCAAGAAACTCGCACACACACACATACACACACACATACAAAGTGACTTCTATATAATAGTAGAGATGACCAGCCATCTTTACAAGCAAGTGGTATGAATTAAAGATCTATAACTCACCTGGTCCCTCTCTTGAGTGTCCTAGGACTCCCCCATTCCAGCCATCTTCCCTCTCACTGTGACAGTCTGGGATCATGAACTGTTTGTGTTCACTTTCTTTGCCACGAGATAGACCTCCAATTTCCTGTGATACGACAGAACACAAATGCTTACTGCTTATCGCAATGGAACATCATATAAATACAGGAGCTGCACAAATACAATGGCCGACATTCAATACGCTTTAAAAGATGTTTTTGTTAGCAGAGGTATTGGAAATGCACGGTGCTACAGCTTCAGTTCTTTCATTTCTCTTTTAGTAAGCATTCTCAGAGACAACAACAGAAAACATAACATGTTCTTTTGTTGTTGTTGTTGTTGTTGTTGTTGTTGTTGTTGTAAGAGATAAACAAGTGCACGGCCTTCGGGTCAAGATCAAAGTGTAGTATCTGTTCTCTAGATGCTGTACTTCAATTTCTTGTTCTCTGTCAGTGGAGGAGAAATCCTTCACGACTGAGACAATTTTTATTTTTGTTCCTTTTCTCCACATTAAAAAAAACGGCCCTGCTGTCTAACTCTGTCTCGTGGGGAGGCATTGTAAATAGGAACAAGAGCACGTGTGGGCAATCTGCTATCCAAATTAGGTGATTCGAAATACTCCAAATGTATGCTCATTTGTTCAAAAGATAATCTGCAGCCTAAAGATATGCAAATGACCAAGCCGGTTGTGCAAAGTGACGTCACAGCAGAGATAAAAGGACACACGTGTTCGGAGAAGGAACGGTTCGACGTGTGGTGTTCGGAAAAGGAGGTGCTTGAGACATGTGGGTGACATTGTAGCCGAGATGAAAAGTCAAACGCGGCAAAAGAAGGAGAAATAAACCGTTTAAAATATTTAGAAAAATGTGTTGTTGGAAATACCATATATAAAGGCTTTTTTTTCCTTTCTTTTGTGATTTGTAAACATGACAACGTTACAATTATTATATGAGTGAAAGGAGCAATGGATTCGTTGACTGAGCAACTTTTATGCAAAGAGATGGTGTGGTTTCGAAGCTTTGTTTTATATTTCATCTTATGCAAACTGACTAGGCAGCCCTGAAGAGAGAGAGAGAGAGAGAGAGAGAGAGAGAGAGAGAGAGAGAGAGAGAGAGAGAAAGAGCCATAAAGACGAGAGCTTTTGTATTAGACAGGAAGTATGAGTTTGCAAAGATGGCTGGTAATGGTGAATATTTACATTGTAGACATTTTTGTGAGAAAGAAAGTCTAACCTTGGAAAAAATCATTCGCCTCTATCTTCCATTTATATTGTTTTTGTTTTTTTTAATTGAATTAAAAAAAAATGTTTTTTTTTTAAATGTTTTTCTAAACTTTGATATATTTTTCAACATTTTCCTTTTTAGAGGAACATTTTTTTAAAAATTATTTTGGATTGTTTGGACTGCTATTCTCATCTTATTTTTCTGAAGTTTTGAAATGAGGATTGATTATTCGTATTATTTGGATAGCTTCGGACTGCTGTTCTCATCTTGAGTGCTATTTATTATTTTAATTTGTCCAGATTTCGTATATATAGTATATATATATTTGTCCAGATTTTGTATTATAGAGTTGTGATTTCAAACGTTAAAAAAAATGTATTTAAGTGCCATCAGCTAGAACCGAAACCGAAACTGTAGCATTCAAAACTTGTGACGTTACCAACGTGACATGCATATAAACTGATTAAAAATAAAAAAATAAAAATACACTAAGATGAATGTACAAAATGTTTAACTTTTTTTTTTTTTTACAATTTGGACCGATTTTTGACTCCTTAAAAACTATTTTAACCGGCTAAAGACCCATAAAAGAACGGTTCTTAAAAAATCCTATCATTTGAGGCCTCTAGCGTTGCTCTGGGACTTTTAGTTTCAGACGAGATAGAGTTTGAAAATATGGAGGCAGACAGACAGACTGACAGGAAGGAAGACATATAGCCATTTATATATTAGATTTATTCGAAAATCGCACTCAAGATGAGAACAGTAATCCGAAGAATACAAATAATATGGGTATTCTCATCTTGGTCATTGTTTTCAAAACCCCCGACCTCCTTCAGGTGCATCTTTTCAAACTTGAAGATCCTTATTTAATTTAAAACCTATATGAAATTTTGAACAGCGTTCTTTATTTGTTTTAGTTCTTCTCATTTCATTAACCTTTATTAACTTTATTTGTTCTCATTCTATTAACAATATTGTGGTTGTTATCGTCTGTAATAAGAATTGAACCTTCAACTTCCAAAAGACTTACAAGACTGCTAACCAAGGCCTTTATCCGTTGTGCTAGGGTCGATAATAACTAAGAATACAAATTACCTAGTAATGGCTAATAAAACAAGAACAATTTGTCCATTGGATTAAATGGTGGTTTTGTTCAAAGTTCTTTATAGGTTACCAAGTTTGACACAGATTCTCAAGTTTGGACAGATGCACCTAAAGAAAGTCAGAAGTTACATCGGCCGAAACGTTGTGAAACAATTAAGATTAGAATAATAGTCCAAGTAATCTGACTTATCTTCTGATGTCAAAATTCCAAAATATAAAAACAGGAAGAGTCTGAGGTTTTGTAATGCCATAATGTTATGCATTCGCTGTGAACGGCTGTTCAAAATGCATTTGTCCAGTCTATATAAATGCTAACATCTACTTTTACTGCTGGTGCAAATACTTACACACACTGACAGCGAAGTAAAACATCACAATACAGTTGATCTACAAAAAATAATTATTGCTTTTATTTCATACGGACAAATCAGCTTTTGATTATAAATTATTACTCTGTGTTTTGACGTGTGTGAAAGGCGCATGTGGTGGAGTGCATGATTATGTCGGATGTCAGGTGGTGAAGAAATGGTGAGAAGCCTCACTCTCTGTGACGATTTTATTCATAAAAACATTTTTTCTATTAGAATGTATAATATTTCCTTTGTCTATCGTTTCAACCTTTGACCGATATCCTCTCAAATATTTTTGGATAAAATTATCCATTTTGTTAGACAATAGTGGAAATTCCTGAATTCTTCACATTGAATCCATTTGCAAGTGTACAACCCATCGAATGCTTTTTCTTGCCTGAGTTGCCTGCCATTAACCCTAAGTATAATTCATCAGCTCCCGATGCTTTTGATGTCAACGTGAAGGTGTTGAGTAACACTGAACTGTGAAATGTTTACCTCAACTTATACTATCAGGATTTGTTCCTGTGTCTTGTAGTACAATCTGATAATATACAGTTGAAGGTATATTTAACCTTATCTAATAATCGAGGCTCTTACAATGCGACTATTTCTTGAACAATTCGATTACTGTATTGTGATGAATTGCACTTTCGCGTTTTTTTATTACTGTCATACGTTATGGAACATTTTGAATGGTAAAACCAAAAGTTAGTGAATAAGACTATGCTGCACTATATGTGCAATTCTAAGTGTCTTTGCAATCACACACCAAATGAAACAATATGTCAGTGCACCCACTAATAATAATAATAATAATAATAATTCAATAAAAGCAAATACATTTTACAAGTATAATGGTTCAAGCGAACACTCTAGATTGCCATTGTATTTGCCTGAATTCAGCATTTTATAGTTCTTAATTCGTTTCATTCCCGTGCCAATTGCTGGCCCTGAGGTAGAGGCTCAGCAAATGTATTGAAAGATGGGTTCGTGGCTTGGTTCGAATCTATCTATCTATCTATATATATATATATATATATATATATATATATATATATATATATATATGATTAGTTTTTTTGGAAAAAGAATTCCAGCAGAGTGCTCAATTAAAAGGAAAATCCAAATTTTAAGAGCGTACTTATATTTTGTGTACAGAAAGACGAATATTGGCTGAAGAGAGCTCGATAAGGATACCTTAAACGGGCCTTATTATCGGGCTTGAAACCGACGGTACCAATGACCTGTCTCAACTAACAACTTTCTGTACACAAAATATATATATATATATATATATATAAGAGCAAATAGTTAATAAAACATGTTAAAAAACACTTTGAAAAAGAGTTAAAAACATATTTAATCTGAAAAAGAACCACTTAATAAGTGGATAGTCCTTAATCCGTGGAGTTTCGAAGAAATACTTTCCTTCTCATCAGAGGATAGGAATTAGCAAAATGTGGGATCAGATTTTGCATACAAAAGTATTTGATGAAACTGCAAGTAAGTCAGAGATCTTACTTGATAACAAAAAGTGAAGCAGAGGGAATATGGCAAAGAAAAAGGTGATTTCACGTGAATGGATAGTCAGGTGAAAGGTAAGGTATCCAATGAAGGTAAAATCCAAAAATCTAAGTCTAAGAAAGTTAATTGAATTTCCATTTGCACAAGTAAAATCCAAATCGCGTAATTAGAAGATGGTCCAAAATAATCCAAAAGGCCGAAATCCGTGGAATAATTCACAAATATGTACAAGGAAAAGGGGAAAAATTCCAATAATAATAAAAGAAAAATAAGATATGCTTTTAACATGGCTGCCACAAACAAAGTGTTTATATATATATATATATATATATATATATATATATATATATATATATATTCGATCCTGGCTTGAGGCGGTTGCCTATCTAGCCACACTGATGAGCTGTGAAACAGCGAGACAGTACTGTATGTGGATGACTATAATGCTCCCAATCTTGGGTTAAGCATTTCAGGAAGTGATATACAAACTGCCATTAGCGTATAAAGCGAAGCTCTTTGTGTAAACAAATCGAGCAGAGCCATTTGGACGATGTCAAAACTAAGCATTGTTAAATTCATTACCCACACAGCAGCAACCATGTAGCGTAATGGTGAGAAGCCTTGACTGTCATTGGGATGGTCAGGTTTCGATCCTTGCTTGAGGCAGTTGCCTGTCTAGCCGCACTGATGAGCTGTGAAACAGCGAAACACTACTGTATGTGGATGACTATATATATATATATATATAAGCTCTACTTACATATTGAGCACTGGTGAAGTAAATACTTAAAGTTTACGTATAAATTTATACTTTCATATATTAATTTATGGAGTAAATGAAGTAGTTTATATATATATATATATATATATATATATATATATAATATACTCCGTTCAGCTTTTATATATATATAAACAGACATGTGAAATAAAATGAAATATTGAAATAATACTAATAATAGTGTTGCCTAAAACATAAGCAGTGTTTTATGAATGACAAATGAAAAATATAAAAGTTTATAAGAACAGCATTTTTATATAAGAAATAAAAATATAAATGTTATTTTCATGCTAGTAAATGTTTAACACGTGTTTAGGTTAAGAACTTGAGTGAATCGTAGTTACAATTCCAAATGTCCAGTGTGTGAATACGTGCGTATTTGCATATTTGGCAGCGTGGCATTGTGTATGGGCGTTATTTTTGTCCTTGAAATGCATATATAGATGAAGCTTGACTGTGAATTACGGTTCAACCACAAGTCATCTCTTAGTTGTAATCCAACTTGGGCTAATTCAGACGGGGAATAGAAACAATCGATCAGGGTCCCATCTATTGATCGAATTGTATCTATCGTTTGCAGACGAAATAAACGCCTACAATGCGAATGGATCCATAAATAGTTGAAGATATTAAATTCTTCGAAGGCTAAACAGTTCTACCAACGAAACTGAATTTGGCGTTTATAGTCAGCTAACATACTTCCTAATTTCCGTTGTAGTGCTACCGGAAGCGGTGACAAGGTTCCATCGCCTTTTTCTCTCACGCCTACACTTTGCATGCATCCCTTTTTAATTACGGTTTTCAGGTCTTTCTTTTTTAATTTTTATAATTTCATAAACATATATTTATTACATAAATTTAAGTAAAAAACTTCTATTTTTAAAATTAAAAGAAAACAATTTTATTTTTATAATTTCATAAACATATATTTCTTATAAAATGTCAAATAAAATAAAAACATTTATTTTTTAAAATTTTGTTATTACAAATTTTAAAGACTAATTGTGTTATTTTTTTTCTGTATAATTTTGTCAATTTTTATTCTATATTTTTCAATAATGTCCTATTCTTATATTTTACTAGCCTTGCTGCTCGGTGTTGCCCGGGTGTTTGGAGGTGTGTGTAGAGCAAATAAAAAAATAAGTGGTAGTACACAAGCAGGCTTGAACCCGTACTGCAAAGGATGAAAAGAATGTGAAAAAAATAAACGTGACGTTTTTGCCGTGGCGTCCATCGCCAAACCGGAAGTGGTGAAGGTTTAAATTAAGGCTAGTCAATCGAAAAAATGGTGTGACTTTCGAAAATATCGGTGAAAAAAGCAAGCCCTCCTTGTAGAAAAAGTGGCCAGTTAAGGGTGGAGGAATTAATTTTTTGGGCCACTTTTTCAATATTTGTCGTCCAAAGGGTCAAGCTTCAAAAAGGTATCGTTCCCGTGAAAATCCGCCGTCTCTTTCGGAAGTTTTAGGTAGACATACGTGATGGCAGCAACTCGTTCTCGAGTATTGCCATTACTTAATATATGTCTGGGTCAAATGACGAAAACATGAGCGCAACTAGCAGCATGTGCCAGACGGTCACTTCTATGAACTTTCTATAATTTTGCACATTCACTGATGACTGGGTCAAAGCTGTGGTGCCCCGGACACCTACCAGACCAGACTCTGGAAGTTCCAGAGCCTTATTGCCATTGACACCCATCTTTGCATCAGTCCTCATTGAATGTCCATTTGTCATTTTAGCCGAAAGCCAAACTTTTTGTTATCGAGATACACACTGATTACAACATGTGTATTCCATTGCATATCAAGTAATGCCTGTGCTTGAAGCTTTTTATAGTGAGGAAAGACTTTGCGCTGAGACAATCCCACTCTCTAAACAACATGATGATTGCAACGTCTTGTCAGACGAGTGCCACTCCCTCAATCACTTAAAGTCCATGAGCCCAAAAATGACCTCCATCGCCATAGGACCATTTTAATAGACAAATGCTTGACGAAGTATCTGTACACAGATGATGTTACAGAGTCTTAGCTTTGTACGACAGCTAAGTCTCTCTCTTGGTTCAAAATGTTGAGATCCAGCAACAAGCAAGAGCAAGATAGCCAGCAACAAGTTAAACCGCAGACCAGCTTAATTCGGGTACTGGTCTCCCGCTTTATGGTTTTTTAAATCAGAAATTTGCTTCTCCTAGACATGGCATACAGGAGCCCTATCCACCCCAACACACACATACATACACACAAATACACACGGTGTTAGTTGGCCATTGACCCCGAAAAAGGGTTCATTTGCCCTTTGGAAGGTCTTGTTTTTAATCCTTCAGGGAGACTAGCCATCCTCATCACCAAACAAGTCTGGTGAGGGAACCAGTTTAGTCGCCGGTGACCCGACAGTGAGGCAGGTAGTACTGGGTTACATTGTACCAGTAGCATATAACATGACCTGACATAAAACATACATACATAGATACATAGATACATACATACATACACACATACATACATACGTACATACATACATACATACATACATACATACATACAGATGAGATTTATATCATAGATTTCAATAAATCGCTTCACAATAGAAATACTTAAGAACAGTCAAAGTGAAGGAACAACAATAAAACATAACATGCGGCCGCAGCCGGGATTGAACTCACGACATGAGTTTGTAGTATAATTCAAATCTTGTCTGTCGCTGAACGCTTAATAATTCACTAGCGATATCAAGGGTATTTTTTATCATGACGTCATCACTAGATGGGGTGCCTACTACGGCTTAAGAGAGTCCAATCTACCCCCGAGAGAAGGATAGACCACGCCAGTTCTCAACCTGGTATTTAGCTGAATACTTGATGCTTCACAAGGGATATCAAGGGTATTTCTTTATCATGACGTCATCACTAGATAGAACAAGAATGGGTGAATCAGCTATAATGTCCAACTCAGCGCTGAATCAAGATTCTTATGACGGTTGATACGAATGAAAATTGAACTCAATGACAGCCGATTTTGATGCAAAGAGTCTTTTGACTCTGCAGGGGGGGGGGAATAACTTTATTTATTTCTTATTTTCCCTATAAAAGTCTGATTCGATTTTGAGTTTATAAATAAAAACAAAAACCGATAAAAACAAACAACAAAAAAATGAAATTAAAACAACCTAAAAAAAAAACGTTAACAGATGATCATATTTTATGGAGTTGAGCCATTCTAATTAGTCTGAATTTGATTTGGATTTTTGACAAAACCCGATTTTGATCCAGTAAAAAGGACACTGGCTCAAGTTTGAATGGCAAACAGTGAGCTCATGACAGCTGCCCTAAGCACTGCATTAGAATATGGTGATACATCAAAAATAGATATTGATGAAACTTAGCTTAACCTGCCATAAAGTCACAAGCATGAAACGTCCATGGGAGATAACACTAATGATTGATCACTTTCATAACCCGTAATTCATGACAATGTGAATCTTATATATATACGGCCTCCGCTAATCGAGACAGAGATGTCTCATGTCGCGGGGTTCGAATCGTTCGACTGGTAGTAATCGTGACACCCTGCACTGAAGAATCCCGAAAGGATGAAACACTAGTGTCTGTAGGTATTTAATTATTATAGTAAAAAAATAATTAAATATATATATATATATATATATATATATATATATATATATATATATATATAATAGTGGCGCCAAAAGAAATTCTGCAAACCGAAAATTTAAGCTAAATTGAATGCAACTGTAAACAACCTATACCTTATTTGATCTGCCTTTTATTCCTCTATAATTTTATCTATTCATATTTGACTTTTAATTTAAGTATCCTAGTATTCACGTCAATTTTTAAAATTAACTTCAAATCGAGAAGGAAAAAAGAAACTCTGTATCTAGAAATGAGTTTAGAACCAGCTTAAAATATCTACCTTTTAGGCATCAAAGCATCTCTAATCGTAATGATTGTTGTTCCAGGTTATAAAACGTAACATTGTAGTCCATATGCCTCGACTTTCTGTTAGTAATCGTAAAGAGCGCATTAATCTCCCCCTTTCTCGTTTATCCAATCAAGAAATCAGCTGCAGATTGAAATAGGATGGGAAAACGGTACGAATGACTGTGCAAAAGTACCAAAACACCGGCAGTGTTTGTGATGCTCCTAAATCTGGTCGTCCTAGAGTTACTTCGTACAGGGAAGACAATGTTAGATCCGTAGCCTCAGAAACAGATTTGAAATGGCTCCCAAAATCCAACAACAGTATAATCTTGTTAAAAAGTGCTCTCCTACAACAGTTAAGAATAGATTGAAGCAGTTTGTAAGGCTGTGTTGCAAGACGCTAACCAATGATTTCTGTTAAAACAGAAAGCACCGTCTGGACTTTGTTAGATGCAATGGAGATCATGATTCTTCATATTTGTCAGAAGTGATTTTTAATGACGAAAGAAGGTTCAAT
Organism: Euprymna scolopes; assembly: GCF_053919585.1. NCBI lineage: Eukaryota > Metazoa > Mollusca > Cephalopoda > Sepiida > Sepiolidae > Euprymna > Euprymna scolopes. Next base: position 107,008,138 of record NC_136502.1, read on the forward strand.
GGCTAGGCAGTGATGGTAGGCAGTATATTTGTCAAAAAAAAGATGAAGAATTTAATCCTAGGTGCACAGTTTCAACACTGCAAGGCGATGGAGGTTCAGTTTTGGTGTGGGCCGTTTGCTTGCAAGGTCGAATTAATTCGATCAAGTACATAAATATGTTGACTGGGCATTTTCTACTCTACTTTGGCCGGAGTTTGGATGATAATCCCATCTTCATCCAGAATAATGCTCCCATTCACACAGCTGACAATGTCAAGGAGTTCCTTGAAGAGCATGATACTCTGTGTTTAAATTGGCTTGCACAATCTCCAGACCACAATCCTATCGAAAACGCATGGCATTACATCAAGCAACAAATGCGCAATGATAAAATTTCAAATCTGGAAGAACTTTGGACAAAAATTAAAGAGATGTGGGATGCCCTTTCACAGGAGTATTGCCGCAGACTAATTCAAGAGAATGCCACAAAATTTGCAGGCTGTCAAATTGCAGAAGGACTATGCTACTGAATATTAACTAATTCATTTTGTTCATGTTGTATTTGTGTTGCATTAATGTTCTAAATGTACATTTAAATAACAATTTTCAATTGTGCGGAGTTTCTTTTTGCCTTATCGGTTTTAAGTTAATTTTTTTAAATTGACGTGAACACTAAGATACTTCAATAAAAAGTCAAACATGTACCGTCATAGAGGAATAAAAGGTGAAACAAATGAGACACAGGTTGTTTAAACAGTTGCATTCAATTTAGCTTAAATCCGCGGTGTTTGAAAAAAATGACAAGTGTGGACTTTTCTTTTTGACACTACTGTATACATGTATATATGTACATGTATATATGCAAATATATGTGTACATGTATATATGTACATGTATATCTGTACATGTATATATGTACATGTATATATGCAAATATATGTAATATATATATATATATATATAGATATATATATAGATATAGATATATATATATCCCAAATCTCTTGCATGTGAGGCGAGTACCCTGTTACCTGAGCGATCATGCACAAGAAAGTCAAGTGGTTTTATGCTTTTTCTAGAGTGATTTCCATTCTTTAAAAGTCCACACCATCCAAATAATACGAATAATTAATCCTGATTTCAAAAATTCAAAAACGTACATATATAAATATATAAATTTTCTTTTAGTTATTCAAGATTTTAATATTGGTTTTAGACCATGATAATTTAACAATATATCCAATGAATGGTGAAAAATTACCAAAAAATAAAACGTATTCTTGTTACGAGATTGCACAAACAAACACGGATCGTACATGATATGGCATGAACAGGAAAATGTATGCAATTGTTGTAGTTTGCCGTTATTAATATATATTAACATGTTTTTGTTAGTTTGGAAGAAGGGCACCATGATAAACGAACATATGCTACCCCTTCAAATATACGGCATAATCACGTTGACACACCGGTTCTCGTTAGATCACAGAAGGTAAGCAATGTTGAGTCTGGTCAGTACCAGATGGGTGACCAATGTGGCAATTCCAGGCGCAGTATGTAGGAGGATGTCAACACCTCCCTGCAAGAGTGACAAAAACCTAACATCATCATCTCCCCTTATGGGGATATACATGCGACTGGAGACCGCTTGTGAATTCCATACTCCCATGAAACTTCCTCCTTTGGTGGAAGCCGGTTAAACTTGCATAGGGTTAGTGCCATTCGAGTCGGCATTAAACGACTCAAAATGGTTTGATACGCTGCAAAACAAAACAACCAACCAACCAATCACTCAAAGTGAAAGCAACTGACCAAAAGATGCCCGAAAACAAGGTTTAGAATAAAAATTCTCTCGAACTATAATAAATAATAAAGTGAATTTCCTGGATATTTCAGAGAAAACACGGGAAAACGCACATAACATTTTTAAGAGAGACAATTCTACATCACAGAAATACAAAATCAAACTACCTCAAGTCTAAAGTTCAGCAAACACCTAAAATCATCGCTAGGAATAATAAGTTGTTTTTTGTTTTGTTTTTTTTCCAAATATTTGATTTAAATAAAACGATACACAAATAAGGATTATCTACTGGCTACACCGAAATATTATATGAGAAGAACGGATAATGCATGGACTTTTATTTTAAATTCGATATTTCATTCGCCACTAGTATTTCAGGTGGACCAGGAATCACATCAACTGATTTCACAAAAAAACTCTTGCAAAATGATAGTCATGACTTCTCTCATTCGCTCTTCGAACAACAATAGCAAAGCGTAGAGGTACCTTACTATATTGATGATGATGATGATGATGATGATGATGATGATGATGATGATGATGATGATGATGATGACAGCTCATTTCCTTATTCAGTTTGTCTTCATTAAGGTTTATGGACGCTTCTACACTATTGGGACGAAATTTCGGAAATCGTAATATTGAATTTCACATGCAAGCAATGGTATCTACGTATTCCTCGTATTTTTAAGATGATTATATCCAAAAAAATTATGAAAATCGATACGGTAGAAAATTATTTATTAAAGAAAATAAAAAAATAGAATTTGATGAAAAAGATCGCAAGGCACAAAAGAGTTACAAAAGGGAGGTCATTTTCCGTTTCGATTAAAACAAGATGACCGCAATTTTTCACCTGCTAACACGACTAAAGATTTTTTTTTTTAATAATTCAATAATATTCACGTAATTTCGACCGCATAATTTGGAAGCTACCATTGTAATTTATTAGAATTGACAAAGAAAGGTAGTAGAAACCACTGTTTTTTTTTTAATCTGAAAACTGCATTTATCGACTACAAAATTTCGTCCTAATAGTGTAGAAGCGCCGGTTTATGTTACCGAAGTGAACAAAACATTTTCAAAATATTAAAAAATAGATTAATATTTTTTTAAGCAGTTCATTACTACTACTACTACTACTACTACTACTACTGCATCATCATCGTCGTCATCGTCGTCGTCTTTTAGGACGCTTTACCACCGAATCTACACGACTTTTCCAGTTCTCTTGATCTTGCATGACAGTTCACAGGTCCCAAACACTTTCCAATCCTATGTCCAGTAGAAGGTTCATTACTTCTTTGTTAAATATGACCCTCATAAATCTATATTGTATCTCGTTATTTATAATTTTTAAAATAAGATTAGCATATTTCAGAGATTTCTTTTCTGTACAGATGAGCAATATTTCATATTGATGTTAAACACAATATCAGTACTCATACAATCAAATACACACAATCTCTAATAGATTGATTGAACTGCATATCATTGCAGAAATGCTCTTTCCTTCATACACAATCACACGTTTTAGAAATCCTGTTTATCATCAAAAACATGTTTTTATCCCATTCTCTCTATTAATACCAAAATCTAACTTATTTGACTCAAAAGCAGAAGAGCTCCCATTTTGGAATTTTATAGATTTAATTTAATTTTAAATATTGAAGTTCTGAGTTCTCAATTGGATTTTGCAAGAAAATTTGATAACATTTGTTAATCATCACTTAAAGTCAATTTTTTTTTTTATGTGACAGAAATTTTTACTGGTCTAATTTCATATTCGCATCAAAATCGTTTTCAGCTCACTAAAGACGTAATCATTAAAATGTGGGATGAACGCATATCTTGCCATTTTATAAGAAACAGAATAATTCGTTTAATATCCTCGAATATTGTGAGTAACTAAAAATTGTTGTTATCGGCTTGAGATGAATAAACATTTTATCACACGATAATAATATAACACAATATAATCATACGTATAATAATATAACACAATATAATCATACATATAATAATATAACACAATATAATTATACATATAATAATATAACACAGAATATTCATACATATAATAATATAACCCAATATATTCATACATATATTAATATAACCCAATATATTCATACATATAATAATATTACTTAATATAATCATATATATAATAATATAACACAATATAATCATACATATAATAATATACCACAATATAATCATATATATAATAATATAACCCAATATATTCATACATATAATAATATAACACAATATAATCATATATATAATAATATAACACAATATAATCATACATATAATAATATAACAATATATTCATACATATCATAATATAACCCACTATAATAATACATATAATAATACACCACAATATAATCATATATATAATAATATAACACAATATATTCATGCATATAATAATATGACACAATATAATCATATATATATAATATAACACAATATAATCATACATATAATAATATAACCCAATATAATTATACATATAATAATATAACACAATATATTCATACATATAATAATATAACCCAATATATTCATACATATAATAATATAACTCAATATATTCATACACATAATAATATAACCCAATATATTCATACGTATAATAGCATGACCCAATATATTCATACATATAATAATATAACCCAATATATTCATACGTATAATAGTATGACCCAATATATTCATACGTATAATAATATAACCCAATATATTCATACGTATAATAGCATGACCCAATATATTCATACATATAATAATATAACCCAATATATTCATACATATAATAATATAACCCAATATATTCATACGTATAATAGTATGACCCAATATATTCATACATATAATAATATAACCCAATATATTCATACGTATAATAGTATGACCAAATATATTCATACATATAATAATATGACCCAATATATTCATACATATAATAATATAACCCAATATAATTATACATATAATAATATAATACAATATAATTATACATATCTTTATTGTTATATAAAAGTCGCTTTATGTGTGCACGTGTGAGTTCCCTCCATATAGGTTCTGAAACGGCTGGGCCTACCTTTTGCAAATTTCACGCAAAGCTAATTTATATGTCTAGCAGTGTTCTTAGATATGTTTTGTACAGAAATTCATCGAATAAGTATAGAAAATCGAAATAATCCGATCTTAAAAATCGCTTTTAAAGATAAAAAAAAGAAGAATTTTTACAAGGGAATATTTTATGTTACACCGGCAAAGAGAGATATTAACATTTCAACAAATCATTTCTTCTTAAAAAATAGATTTATTAGAATCTGGAGATATAGCTGAGTGGTAGAGAATTCGACTACAGATCGAATGATCCTCTGTTAAAGCCCAGGTGTACCTTACCATTTTATTTTATTTTTTTCTTATTAATGAGTTCAGTTTACAATAAAAAAAAAGAGGTGCCATTTAAAATCGCCGCAAATCATTTCTTTGTTTGCCTATTTTAAAAATAACATTATTCAGAAGTGACTTTTCCAGGGCATGCATTGTCAAGCCCAAATATCAGCTGACGTGATATTGTAAACAAACACAGACGAAATTTGATGAACGACATTATCATTATTTTTTTTTTATTTTTTTTTTGTGAATTAGTCCACCGGGGAAATTATTCCTCGTAATATATAATATTCAATAGAGGATTGATTCTATAATAATACATATGCAATTTGGATATCATGTTTAAGCGTATTATATGATTAGGCAACGCCAGGCTGCCAGCTAGTATTTATTATAGCACACTATAATAATAATGTATACTATAACTCAACATAATAATAATGTATATAATATAACACGATATAATATATAAAATATAACACAATGTAATAATAATGTATTTAATATAACACAATATAATATATATAACACAATATAATATATATATCATATAGGCACAACACACACACACACACACACACACACACACACACACACACACACACACATATATATATAATATAAATTTAGACAATAGAAGCATACAGGTTGTCATTGGCGGATGTACATCCAAGCAGTATAATATTAATACAGGAGTGCCTCAAGGGTCGATCACTGGACCATTATTATTCCTGATATTCATAAACGACCTCCCTGATAATATTGTGTCTGAGATGGGTATATTTGCTGATGATACAATGCCCTGTAATATGCATGAGGGAAGAACAGATGTACATAAATCTAAGACAATGGCAGAATCGTTAGAAAATGGCCTCCAGACTGTAGTGGAATGGGGCTGCAAATGGATTGTAACATTTAATGCTAGCAAGACTAAGCTGTTCATTAACAATTACAAGACTCCTCTCCAACCCCCTATATCCATGATAAATAGCACCCTACCTGAGAATTCTACCTTCAAACTCCTCGGCCTAACATTTGTAGGCAATATGAACTGGAACAAATACATAGAGGACATTTCAAAGGCTGCTGCAAATAAGGTGGGTTCCCTCTATCGAGCTAGAAGACTACTCACGTCTGAGAGCATCCTGTACCTTTACAAGGCCACCATTCGCCCATGCATAAAGTATTGTTTCCACATCTGGGCTGGCGGATCTACCACTAGCTTCTCTTTCTTAGATAAATTTTAAAAAAAGTTGTCAATCTAATCGGTCCCACTTTATCAACCAGCCCCTGTCTCATCGTCGCAATGTTGCATCACTGTGCCTGCTTTACAAATATTTTAATGGAATGTGTTCTGATGAACTCGTTTCACTTGTACCCCCTCGACGTACATATCCCCGACAAACCCGCTTAGCAATAAGATCTCACCCCTTTACTGTTGTTGTCGCTAAATGCAAGAAGGATTTCTATTCTAATAGTTTCTATTCTAATAGTTTCTTCCCTCGAACAGATAGACTTTGGAATTTCCTTCCTGCTGCCTCCTTCCCTGGCCGTACTGATATGTAGATGTTTAAATGCAACATAAACAAATATCTTGTTAATCTTTCCTAGATGTGGCCCCCAAATAGTAGCCCCTTACGTCCGAGTGGCGATATGCTTTGTAAGGGGTGAACATGAGTAAATATATATATATATATATATATATATATATATATATATATATATATATATATATATATATATATTATTTTTAAAATATAATTATCCACTGACACGTGTTTCGTCGTCTACGACTCATCCTGAATGAGTCGTAGACGACAAAAAAAGTGTCAGTGGATAATTATATTTTAAAAATAATATATATACCGCTCCCCATGTGGGGGTATCAAATTGGTTAAAGGGAAAATTATTCCCAACTCGCATTTAGGTAAAAATGCACTTTCGTAAATAATTGAATTCATTCAAAACGTATCGCAAAAACATATATAATATATAATATAAACACAATATAATATCTATATATATATATATATATATATATATATATATATATATATATATATATATATATAAATTCGTATTCCTGTCTGTTTGTTTGATTGTTTTTTGCTTGTTCACAATTTGATAAATACAGGGTGACCCAAAAAAACGGGCCCTAATTCTAATTAGGCCCCGTTTCTTAGTGTTTTGTTTGAATCAAATGAAACTTTGGTCATAACTAGTTTATTATATTCAAAGCATCCCATCAAAACACTAGGGTCTTTGGTCTTTTTTTGCTCCGTTCTACAGCATATGTTCTAGGTGACCTTCATTTAGCTTTTGTTTTTTTGGGTCACCCTGTATATACAAAAAGTTCCTTACTTTACTCTCTCATTTATTTCTATATATATTATGATTCTTGCAAACTAAATACAATAAAGAGATCATCTCATTTGCATATTACATTAAGAAAAATCGATTTTATTAAATAGCTGTATTTTAGTTAATATTTCTAACGAAACAATTATTATAAGTGTTCTATTTAAAATCATTATTTAATAAATTTTAAACAATAATTATATTGATGACATATTTAATTAAATTTATTTGGAATTATTATTCCAACATCGATTTTTTAAACATCTTTATTTTAGAGTTATTTGCCCCTTCGGAACATAAACAAAAAATAAAAACTATTACCTAATAAAAGAATTTCGCAATCTCAATAAATTCCTAGCTTGAAAAATTAATTCCGAGTAGATAGAAAAATGTTTGGCTTTTATTGTTTTTTTTTAAATATTAAAAAAAAAAAACACTTACGAAAAACTGAAGAAAAGATTTCATTTGTTTGTTTGTATTATTCTATAAACAGCTATACAGAAATCGGTAATGTTTTTTACGATGTGACCCACCTAAAAAATAAAGATCTACTTTTTTGGGGCCTAATACGTTTAAATCGCCTTTATAAATAATATGAAAGAAATTTTGAAAAGAAAGAAAATTAACATTTTAGAGTGGGGAATCACTTTTCCATATTAATTTAACGTAAAATGAGCACCCACATTTTGGCCACCAAGCGTTCAACGAGACATGTCATCTCTAGCATTTTTTCAAGTATGGCGGTCGAGGGGAGGGACAAAACATGACAAATTAATTTTCTTTTTGGTGGTGGTGGGGGGCGGGAATTACATTTAAAACATAAAATAACGATGAATTTAATTTTAATGAGACCACTCTGTACTTCCACCTAACAATTTCATAAACAAAACGAACCCCAAAATATGGCAAATTACATTGGAGAGGGGGGGGCATTACAATGACAAAAATTTTCATTTAATTGTTTTTGAAATTAATTTTTGGAAAGCTTTCATTTGTTTTTAGGGGTTCGTCCTACTTGGCTATATATAATATATATATATATATATTATATATAGTAATTTATAAAATATATATGGCGATTAAACTACACTGAATATTCCGCGTTTCATCCACACTAGGACTCTTTTTTGTTTATCATAAGCTTGAAGAGTCCTAGAGTGGGCGAAACGCGGCATATTCAGTGCAGCTTAATTGCCATATATATTTTATAACTTACTAACTAGCTCTACCTACGTATTGAGCACTTTTGAAGTAAATACTTAAAGTTTACGCATAAAGTTATACTTTCGTATATTAATTTTATGCGAGTAAATTAAGTATATATATATATATATTGCGGTCGCACGGGCATTCACTGCTATTTTTATTGAAACAAAAGTTGTAATGATTTATTTTTAATTATTTATTTTTTTTTGGGGGGGGGAGGAGTTTTCTTTCCAGTGCTCAATATCCCGAGAATAGTTTCTTCTCTTTGTATCCCCTCTGCCGAAATATCTGGTGGAGAGGGTATCACATACTTCTTTTTTGGGGCGATGTCTTTATCCGTTCTTTTATTTTGGGAATTGTTGTGAGGGTATCCACGTTGCCCATGATGAAAATGATTAGTATAGCAGGTGTGCTCCAAATGGAGCTTCATGTTAACCCAGGCAACGCCGGGTACCCATGCTAGTATATATATATATATATATATATATATATATATATATATATATATATGCTATAGACACAATATATATATATAATATAAACACAATATACAGTGGGTAGCAAAGTATTTGATACATTGTTTTTTTTTTCATATTTCTCAAAAAATTTGAATGAAATTTGCACTCAATTTTTGAACACATATTATCTATCTAAGAATAAAAAGCGATACTTAGTTTACAAATATTTATTGAAGGAAAATCAAATCACCCATATGGAAAAGTATTTAACACATTTACAAATATTTAGTTGCATATCCTTTGTTTTGTCTTACACCCTCCAAACGCTTTCCATAACTGTCTTACAAGCATATATATATATATATATATAAAAGTGAACGTATCTGTCTGTCTGTCTGTGTGTCTGTGTGTCTGTCTGTCTGTGTACATTTCCCTACGCAATAACTCTGTCTATTTTTAGTCTATAGACTCGAAATTTGAAATACCGGGTACTGAGATTTGGGAAAATCGATGTGAGGGTGTCAGCCAGAAATTTGGCTGTTAAGGGGTCAAATTTCAACGATTTGACCTTTAAGAACTCTACCAAACTCCTCCGACAATTTTGGGTCTAGACACTTGAAATTTTAAATATAGGTTCCTTGAACCTGGATCTAACTTAATAAAGTGATTTGAGCCCGAAACTATAAATTTTAAGGGGTCATAATAGGGGTCAAAGTTTTAAAAAATTAACCATTTTTTTTTGTTTTTTTTGCTTTTTTTGCACAGCATACACCTCCAAACACCCGAGCAACGCCGGGCACCCCTGCTAGTATATATATATAAGTGACATTGGTATAAAATGTCAGATATTTTGTTAGCTTTTTATTATTTTAATTTTTTCTTTTTTTACTGCCTTAAAATCCCGCCTCTCCCACTCAGTTTGCTATGCCACCGTCTAGTAGGTACTACCACTGCACATCGAAAAAGGGGATGGGTAAAGCAGTAACTAAAAGATAACTGGCACTTGTGCGCTAGTGCGAAAGTACAACTTTTTTGGTTTTCAGTTGGGACTTTTGGAGAGGGCATTGCAGGGGCAGAAAACTCTACTTTGTGTTTATTTATAAGTTTTTTATATTTATTTTGATTCAATAAATGTGTAACAAAAACTTTCTCAGGGGGAAAAAAATGCATTAAAAAATTTCAGAATTTTGGTTTTATTACAAAAAAAATAAATAAATCTCCAATTTGTGTTAAAAAAAAAAACTGTATTATAATTTTCTTAAATCTATTTAAAAAAACAAAACAAAAAGAAACATGCATTTATTGTTGTGAGATTTTTTAATTGCCTTTATCTGCCCCTGCTATTCACTCTCCAAATGTTCCAATCGAAAACCAAAAAGGTTGTACCTTCGCACTAGTGCATAAGTACCGGATAACTTTATACTCAGCAAATTGGAATATCACAATGAATACAGTTTTCGGTTACATCCAGGAGGTTTTTTTTTTTAGATGCATACATATATCTACATAACGTCATACATATCACATATCAGCAACCCGTTGGGTCACAACAACTATCCCTATTTATTTTACTTTGATTTCACTTGGAAAGTCATAAACTATGACATATGTTAAGATATTCTTATGGCATAATATAAATCTCTTTACTTCACTTCTATTTTATCATTTATGGGTGTTATGGAGTGAGTCCAAGACATGAATAGTGCTATTAGTGCGGAATGGCGTTGGCTTGCAGGTGCATCTGGTCGGAGGTCACCCACACACACTCCATCCCCAATATCAAAAATAGGGACGCACATGCGTTTTCGAGACAGTCCGCAGCCAACAGTTAGACAGTTAACAGTCTAGAGTATAGAGTTAACGAGGAATCGCAGAGAGTTCTTGAGTAAGACTAGAATCTTGATTCAGGATGAGAAAGCGAAAAAAAGAAGAAAAAGGCTGCGATCATAGCGTAGTATCTGTTAACTGTGGCAAGCGGGGTCAAGGGTCAAAACATTATTGTTATTGTATTCTTGTTAATTGATTTGAGCGACGGGTGGTCGCTGGATCAGTTATTATGATTAGAAGAATAAACAATTAAATTGCGAAAGAAATGATTGACGTGTGAATCGCAAAAAGAATGTGAAAATAGAAAATATATGTAAACATTATTTTGGGGTTTTGAATAAACAAATAACTAGGTGGATTAGATTGGTATGAGACACGTAATTAGGTGACGTAAGAGAACACGTGATGTAGTTAGTTTTGGAGAGATTCAGAGAGTTGAGGATTGACCACCAGAGCAGACAGACATCTAGACAAGAGTGGACAGACAGCTAGGAGCGGGCTGTAAGAATAGAAAATGTAGAAACTGCAGATCCTGTGAAAACCATTTGAGACAACTGTAATAAATTTATATTATAAAAATATAAAGAGTTGTTTTAATGGTTTCACAAATAAGAACAGTTGTCTCAATTATATGGTGCTGATCGCTTCATGGTTCGTTACGGAGCAGCAGGAAGTTAAAAGGACTCTTCAAGAAAAAAGTTATGAAGCATATATTATTATTCTTACATATGAACTGTAAAAATATCCTGTGCGATAAGTCTGATACAACATGATTCAGTTTACACGTCAATATCATGTCCTCCGGCTAACAACATACATACGATTTATTCGTTTATTACCTGTCTGTTAAAAGAACAATATCTTACATCCATTAGATAACACATGACACGTTTTAATATATCATCTCCTCCAATATAAACCAATATGCAACAAAAGATCTGAATCGATTCAGCGATGCAGAGGCCCTGTCAACGATGAGATCAAAATAAAGAGTTCTCCTGACAATAAAATAAGGTCGTGTTTTTGGAGTGCATGCATGAATTGTCGCGAGGGGGCACCAACCAGGAACGAGAAAAAGGTACTTGTCTTAATATCTTCGTATACGTCACACACACACACACACACACACCACTGTTACACACATGTACACACACAGAAGACAGACGGTCACGGTCATGTCACAATCACATAGAATATACATGCACAAGAATATGTACACCTCATCTCATCATCTCCCCACAACAGAACATGGATAATACTTCCAAGGATGGAATACTGTTGCCATATCTGAGCAGGAGCTGCTAAAAACAGCCTATCCTGCCTTGACAGAGTACAAAATAGACTTCGTGGCTTAGTGGGGGATGCCCTTTTCTCTACCCTGCAACCTCTCTCCCACAGAAGAGACGTTGCGAGCCTATCCTTATTTTATCGTTATTTCCATGGCAGGTGCTCGTCTGAACGCCAATCTTTCACGAAAAACACCCGTCTAGCTGAATCCACTGTGAAAAATTTCCCCCACTCTTTATCTGTGCCTAAATCAAAACGCGGATTCCATGAACAAAGCTTCTTTCTTAGAACTGCACGCCTGTGGAACTCTGTTCCGTCTGCTTGCTTCCCACCGAACTACAACTTGGATGTCTTCAAGTCCAACGTTAACAAATTCCTAATGAACCGTCCCCTTAAGTAAACACTTCATTAAATCTCCACACTAACGTAATGTACTTGCAATAACCCTTATCCCTGAATGGCTTCCGGGCCTTGATAAGTGGTGATCACTGTGTAAAAAAAAAATACAGAATTAAAGACACTTATTTTACTATCTAATTTACATTCGTGTTTGTAGTGTGTACAGATACTATATGAATTAGATCGCAACACTGAATAAAAGAGAGGGAGAGAGAGAGAGAGAGAGAGAGAGGGAGAGAGAGATTAAAATAAATACACAACTAGATTCTAAATTATGGCTAATTAGAAAAATTAAAACATTTTTTCAAACAGAACTCAATCCCAGCACTAAAGAATATTTTAGCATATATTTTGCATGATTAAAATATATAGAAAAATGCCTTACTTAAACTTTAGTATAATAACAAATGTTCTGTGTTATTTGGATTATTGCGAACGATACAATTTATGAATCCCTATTTCCAAAAAAAAAAAAAAAAAAAATATTCAGAAACATAATAGATGCTCTGTTTGTCGATCTAAAAACCAGTTGGCCTGTCTGTCGCGTTTACGTTTCAAAAAGCATTTTTTTGGGCTGCGATGCTTAAGTTTTAAATTACATTTTTGGTCTGTCATACTTAGGTTTGAATTAGCATTTTCTTTGATCTGTCATGCTTTAGTTTGAAATAACATTTTCTTTGATCTGTCATGCTTAATTTTGAAATAACATTTTCTTTGATCTGTCATGCTTTAGTTTGAAATAACATTTTTGGTCTGTCATGCTTTAGTTTGAAATAACATTTTCTTTGATCTGTCATGCTTTAGTTTGAAATAACATTTTCTTTGATCTGTCATGCTTTAGTTTGAAATAACATTTTCTTTGATCTGTCATGCTTTAGTTTGAAATAACATTTTCTTTGATCTGTCATGCTTAAGTTTGAAATAACATTTTCTTTGATCTGTCATGATTTAGTTTGAAATAACATTTTCTTTGATCTGTCATGCTTTAGTTTGAAATAACATTTTCTTTGATCTGTCATGCTTTAGTTTGAAATAACATTTTCTTTGATCTGTCATGCTTTAGTTTGAAATAACATTTTCTTTGATCTGTCATGCTTTAGTTTGAAATAACATTTTCTTTGATCTGTCATGCTTTAGTTTGAAATAACATTTTCTTTGATCTGTCATGCTTTAGTTTGAAATAACATTTTCTTTGATCTGTCATGCTTTAGTTTGAAATAACATTTTCTTTGATCTGTCATGCTTAAGTTTGAAATAACATTTTCTTTGATCTGTCATGCTTTAGTTTGAAATAACATTTTCTTTGATCTGTCATGCTTAAGTTTGAAATAACATTTTTGGTCTGTCATGCTTTAGTTTGAAATAGCATTTTCTTTGATCTGTCATGCTTTAGTTTGAAATAACATTTTTGGTCTGTCATGCTTTAGTTTGAAATAGCATTTTCTTTGATCTGTCATGCTTTAGTTTGAAATAACATTTTTTGTCTGTCATGCTTTAGTTTGAAATAGCATTTTCTTTGATCTGTCATGCTTTAGTTTGAAATAGCATTTTCTTTGATCTGTCATGCTTTAGTTTGAAATAACATTTTCTTTGATCTGTCATGCTTTAGTTTGAAATAACATTTTCTTTGATCTGTCATGCTTTAGTTTGAAATAAAATTTTCTTTGATCTGTCATGCTTTAGTTTGAAATAACATTTTCTTTTATCTGTCATGCTTTAGTTTGAAATAACATTTTTGGTCTGTCATGCTTTAGTTTGAAATAGCATTTTCTTTGATCTGTCATGCTTTAGTTTGAAATAACATTTTCTTTGATCTGTCATGCTTTAGTTTGAAATAACATTTTCTTTGATCTGTCATGCTTTAGTTTGAAATAACATTTTTGGTCTGTCATGCTTTAGTTTGAAATAACATTTTCTTTGATCTGTCATGCTTAAGTTTGAAATAACATTTTTGGTCTGTCATGCTTTAGTTTGAAATAGCATTTTCTTTGATCTGTCATGCTTTAGTTTGAAATAACATTTTCTTTGATCTGTCATGCTTTAGTTTGAAATAACATTTTCTTTGATCTGTCATGCTTTAGTTTGAAATAACATTTTCTTTGATCTGTCATGCTTTAGTTTGAAATAACATTTTCTTTGATCTGTCATGCTTTAGTTTGAAATAACATTTTCTTTGATCTGTCATGCTTTAGTTTGAAATAACATTTTCTTTGATCTGTCATGCTTTAGTTTGAAATAACATTTTCTTTGATCTGTCATGCTTTAGTTTGAAATAACATTTTCTTTGATCTGTCATGCTTTAGTTTGAAATAACATTTTCTTTGATCTGTCATGCTTTAGTTTGAAATAACATTTTTGGTCTGTCATGCTTTAGTTTTAAATAGCATTTTCTTTGATCTGTCATGCTTTAGTTTGAAATAACATTTTTGGTCTGTCATGCTTTAGTTTGAAATAGCATTTTCTTTGATCTGTCATGCTTTAGTTTGAAATAACATTTTCTTTGATCTGTCATGCTTTAGTTTGAAATAACATTTTCTTTGATCTGTCATGATTTAGTTTGAAATAACATTTTCTTTGATCTGTCATGATTTAGTTTGAAATAACATTTTCTTTGATCTGTCATGCTTTAGTTTGAAATAACATTTTCTTTGATCTGTCATGCTTTAGTTTGAAATAACATTTTCTTTGATCTGTCATGCTTTAGTTTGAAATAACATTTTCTTTGATCTGTCATGCTTTAGTTTGAAATAACATTTTCTTTGATCTGTCATGCTTTAGTTTGAAATAACATTTTTGGTCTGTCATGCTTTAGTTTGAAATAACATTTTCTTTTATCTGTCATGCTTCAGTTTGAAATAACATTTTCTTTGATCTGTCATGCTTAAGTTTGAAATAACATTTTTGGTCTGTCATGCTTTAGTTTGAAATAACATTTTCTTTGATTTGTCATGCTTAAGTTTGAAATAACATTTTTATTGATCTGTCATGCTTTAGTTTGAAATAACATTTTGGGTCTGTCATGCTTTAGTTTGAAATAGCATTTTCTTTGATCTGTCATGCTTTAGTTTGAAATAACATTTTCTTTGATCTGTCATGCTTTAGTTTGAAATAACATTTTCTTTGATCAGTCATGATTTAGTTTGAAATAACATTTTCTTTGATCTGTCATGCTTTAGTTTGAAATAACATTTTCTTTGATCTGTCATGCTTTAGTTTGAAATAACATTTTCTTTGATCTGTCATGCTTTAGTTTGAAATAACATTTTCTTTGATCTGTCATGCTTTAGTTTGAAATAACATTTTCTTTTATCTGTCATGCTTTAGTTTGAAATAAAATTTTTGGTCTGTCATGCTTTAGTTTGAAATAACATTTTCTTTTATCTGTCATGCTTCAGTTTGAAATAACATTTTCTTTGATCTGTCATGCTTAAGTTTGAAATAACATTTTCTTTTATCTGTCATGCTTTAGTTTGAAATAACATTTTCTTTGATCTGTCATGCTTTAGTTTGAAATAACATTTTCTTTGATCTGTCATGCTTAAGTTTGAAATAACATTTTTGTTCTGTCATGCTTTAGTTTGAAATAGCATTTTCTTTGATCTGTCATGCTTTAGTTTGAAATAACATTTTCTTTGATCTGTCATGCTTTAGTTTGAAATAACATTTTCTGTGATCTGTCATGCTTTAGTTTGAAATAACATTTTTGGTCTGTCATGCTTTAGTTTGAAATAGCATTTTCTTTGATCTGTCATGCTTTAGTTTGAAATAACATTTTCTTTGATCTGTCATGCTTTAGTTTGAAATAACATTTTCTTTGATCTGTCATGATTTAGTTTGAAATAACATTTTCTTTGATCTGTCATGATTTAGTTTGAAATAACATTTTCTTTGATCTGTCATGCTTTAGTTTGAAATAACATTTTCTTTGATCTGTCATGCTTTAGTTTGAAATAACATTTTCTTTGATCTGTCATGATTTAGTTTGAAATAACATTTTCTTTGATCTGTCATGCTTTAGTTTGAAATAACATTTTCTTTGATCTGTCATGCTTTAGTTTGAAATAACATTTTTGGTCCGTCATGCTTTAGTTTGAAATAACATTTTCTTTTATCTGTCATGCTTCAGTTTGAAATAACATTTTCTTTGATCTGTCATGCTTAAGTTTGAAATAACATTTTCTTTTATCTGTCATGCTTTAGTTTGAAATAACATTTTCTTTGATCTGTCATGCTTTAGTTTGAAATAACATTTTCTTTGATCTGTCATGCTTAAGTTTGAAATAACATTTTTGTTCTGTCATGCTTTAGTTTGAAATAGCATTTTCTTTGATCTGTCATGCTTTAGTTTGAAATAACATTTTCTTTGATCTGTCATGCTTTAGTTTGAAATAACATTTTCTTTGATCTGTCATGCTTAAGTTTAAAATAACATTTTCTTTGATCTGTCATGCTTAAGTTTGAAATAACATTTTTGGTCTGTCATGCTTTAGTTTGAAATAACATTTTCTTTGATCTGTCATGCTTAAGTTTGAAATAACATTTTCTTTGATCTGTCATGCTTTAGTTTGAAATAACATTTTCTTTGATCTGTCATGCTTTAGTTTGAAATAACATTTTTGGTCTGTCATGCTTTAGTTTGAAATAGCATTTTCTTTGATCTGTCATGCTTTAGTTTGAAATAACATTTTTGGTCTGTCATGCCTTAGTTTGAAATAGCATTTTCTTTGATCTGTCATGCTTTAGTTTGAAATAACATTTTTGGTCTGTCATGCTTTAGTTTGAAATAGCATTTTCTTTGATCTGTCATGCTTTAGTTTGAAATAACATTTTCTTTGATCTGTCATGCTTTAGTTTGAAATAACATTTTCTTTGATCTGTCATGCTTTAGTTTGAAATAACATTTTCTTTGATCTGTCATGCTTTAGTTTGAAATAACATTTTCTTTTATCTGTCATGCTTTAGTTTGAAATAACATTTTTGGTCTGTCATGCTTTAGTTTGAAATAGCATTTTCTTTGATCTGTCATGCTTTAGTTTGAAATAACATTTTCTTTGATCTGTCATGCTTTAGTTTGAAATAACATTTTCTTTGATCTGTCATGCTTTAGTTTGAAATAACATTTTTGGTCTGTCATGCTTTAGTTTGAAATAACATTTTCTTTGATCTGTCATGCTTAAGTTTGAAATAACATTTTTGGTCTGTCATGCTTTAGTTTGAAATAGCATTTTCTTTGATCTGTCATGCTTTAGTTTGAAATAACATTTTTGGTCTGTCACGCTTTAGTTTGAAATAACATTTTCTTTGATCTGTCATGATTTAGTTTGAAATAACATTTTCTTTGATCTGTCATGATTTAGTTTGAAATAACATTTTCTTTGATCTGTCATGCTTTAGTTTGAAATAACATTTTCTTTGATCTGTCATGCTTTAGTTTGAAATAACATTTTCTTTGATCAGTCATGATTTAGTTTGAAATAACATTTTCTTTGATCTGTCATGCTTTAGTTTGAAATAACATTTTCTTTGATCTGTCATGCTTTAGTTTGAAATAACATTTTCTTTGATCTGTCATGCTTTAGTTTGAAATAACATTTTCTTTGATCTGTCATGCTTTAGTTTGAAATAACATTTTCTTTTATCTGTCATGCTTTAGTTTGAAATAAAATTTTTGGTCTGTCATGCTTTAGTTTGAAATAACATTTTCTTTTATCTGTCATGCTTCAGTTTGAAATAACATTTTCTTTGATCTGTCATGCTTCAGTTTGAAATAACATTTTCTTTTATCTGTCATGCTTTAGTTTGAAATAACATTTTCTTTGATCTGTCATGCTTTAGTTTGAAATAACATTTTCTTTGATCTGTCATGCTTAAGTTTGAAATAACATTTTTGTTCTGTCATGCTTTAGTTTGAAATAGCATTTTCTTTGATCTGTCATGCTTTAGTTTGAAAT
The DNA here is from genome assembly GCF_053919585.1 of Euprymna scolopes. Lineage (NCBI taxonomy): Eukaryota > Metazoa > Mollusca > Cephalopoda > Sepiida > Sepiolidae > Euprymna > Euprymna scolopes. The sequence goes on from NC_136502.1 coordinate 107,026,827, forward strand.
AACATTTTCTTTGATCTGTCATGCTTTAGTTTGAAATAACATTTTCTTTGATCTGTCATGCTTAAGTTTGAAATAACATTTTCTTTGATCTGTCATGCTTAAGTTTGAAATAACATTTTTGGTCTGTCATGCTTTAGTTTGAAATAGCATTTTCTTTGATCTGTCATGCTTTAGTTTGAAATAACATTTTTGATCTGTCATGCTTTAGTTTGAAATAACATTTTCTTTGATCTGTCATGCTTTAGTTTGAAATAACATTTTCTTTGATCTGTCATGCTTAAGTTTGAAATAACATTTTTGGCCTGTCATGCTTTAGTTTGAAATAGCATTTTCTTTGATCTGTCATGCTTTAGTTTGAAATAACATTTTCTTTGATCTGTCATTCTTAAGTTTGAAATAACATTTTCTTTGATCTGTCATGCTTTAGTTTGAAATAACATTTTCTTTGATCTGTCATGCTTTAGTTTGAAATAACATTTTCTTTGATCTGTCATGCTTTAGTTTGAAATAACATTTTCTTTGATCTGTCATGCTTAAGTTTGAAATAACATTTTGGTCTGCCACGCTTGAGGTTAGAAATGGCATTTTCTTTGATCTTAAGATTTGAAGAATTTTGCAATGTTGAAGTAAGACAATTCGAGCATCTGGGAGATTAAACACTTTATTGCAGTTCTGAATATTTTAGATGAGGTTTGATTTTTTGTATTACTTGTTCTCATCTTGAGTGTTATTTGTGTAACGTTCCCATCGATGTAGCCTTCGACCTTCGTCAGGCATGTTGGTTCTGTCCATCCATAGCCCTTGAGCCCCTGGAGGGGCATAGGCCATCTACAACTTTTTGTAGATGCTTTTGTATCGAGGAGTTCTTTTTACAGGGTGAGAGTGCTGGCCCCACGCCCAACCTTCCCAGAAGGTACATACAGCGCCTAGCCTTCCCAAATTGTCACCCATCTGGTACTGGCCAGGCTCAACGTTGCTTAACTTCGGTGATCTGGCAGGAACCAGTGTTAACGTGATTGTGCCGTACAGGCATGTTAGTTACCATCCTGGAAAAGAAAAAAAAACTGCAAGAATACGAAGCCATTTACGGAGCCAGTAAATTTACCCTTTCTTTTCCAAGATAGCAACCAACATGTCTGACGAAGGTTGAAAGTTACATCGGCCGAAACATTGCACAAAAAGTTATTTTTCTTTCTTTTTTTCTTTTTTTTAATTAAGTTTGAAAAGGCATTTTTACATGCATCCGCGTATTTTATTTAGAGACTCTGACTGTCTATACATCTGTAACAATTTGAAAGAGCATCTTTATCACTAATCGCACAGATTGAATGGACGTATCTTAAAAATGGATTCGTCTTTGTATTCCAATGCAACATTGAACATTGTACGGGGAAGGGAAACATATCGAATAGAACAGACGCGCGAGGGGAAACAGAACAGATTTTGTATTTCTTTTCTTTTTATTGCTCCAACTCAATCGAATATAATAATAGAAAGAAAAATGTTTGAATGAAAACTATAAAGAAACGAACACTTCTTTAAAAACCTAGGTGTGCCCAATGCATCTATTAGGTAGGTAATTAACCAGCATTCTACGGCTTAAAAGAAAGGACCCATCCCAGACAAGCCAAGCAAGACAAAGAGGCGAATATATTTCACGGCAAGATGGCTAATTAACATATGGACACCTATTTTTGAGTTAGATTGATTTTCTTCTTTCTTTTACATCTAGTCGTATGTGCGTCAAATTTTACAAACATAAAACGACATTATTTAGATCAGGGGTTTCAAAACAACGGCCCGTGAGCCAGATCCGGCCCGCCAAAGTCTTTAATCCGACCCGCCAAAATCATTAATCCGGTTCACCAAAATCTTTAATCCGGCTCACGGAATTCTTATGGAAAATGTAAAAATATTCAGGAAAATTAAAAAAATTGAAATAAGTGCAATTTTTATTTTTGTTCAGAAAATCATTCAATGAATTTTTTTTTTTGGTTTTGGAGAGAAAAAAAAGTAAATCTAAAGAGCAAACCAGTATAAAACACGTTCAGATCATTATTATTATTATTATTTTTTTTTTGCATGTATAGCTCTAAAAAATCAGCAATATTCCACTCGGTTCCTTTCGAAAACTTTGGAGAACCTTGACGTAGACTATGAAAACAATTGAACACTAGACCAGCGCTAAATTCGTTATACATGTAAGTATATTAAATCCGTCAACATATTTCAAGCATTAAACATAAATTGTTTATATTATTTGTATTGATCGAACTATTGTTCTTATCTTGAGTGATATTTGTGCAACATTTCGGTAGGAGTGTTAGGGATTGACAGAGATGCAAGGTGGAGGGTCAGGCGACTCAAGGAGGCAGCACATATGCTCAAAGAAAAAAGAAAAAAGAAAGAAAAATTACTTTTTGTGCAATGTTTCGGCCGATGTAACTTTCAACCTTCGTCAGACATGTTGGTTGCTATCTTGGAAAAGAAAGGGTAAATTTACTGGCTCCGTAAATGGTTTCGTATTCTTGGAGTTTTTTTTTCTTTTCCAGGATGTTAACTAACATGCCTGTACGGCATAATCACATTGACACACCAGATCACCGAAGTTAAGCAACGTTGAGCCTAACCAGTACCAGATGGGTGACAATTTGGGAAGGCTAGGCGCTGTATGTACCTTCTGGGAAGGTTGGGCGTGGGGCTAGCACTCTTACCCTGTAAAAAGAACTCCTCGATACAAAAGCATCTACAAAAAGTTGTAGATGGCCTATGCCCCTCCAGGGGCTCAAGGGCTATGGATGGACAGAACCAACATGCCTGACGAAGGTCGAAGGCTACACCGATGGGGAACGTTACACAAATAACACTCAAGATGAGAACAAGTAATACAAACAATCAAACCTCATCTAAAATATTCAGAACTGCAATAAAGTGTTTAATCTCCCAGATGCTCGAATTGTCTTCCTTCAACATTGCAAAATTCTTCAAATCTCTCCATGACACACTGCGGCACAATTTCTTATTTTCATCAATTTCTGTGAATACGTTATGAATATAATCTTTTAATTCCTCTACTGTTTTTTGGTTTCTTTTCATATACCATGTTCTTTACAGCATCCGAAAAAATCCTGGTAGGATCTTTCTACCGCTCCAGTATGTATCTCACTACTGATGCAATTCTCTACCTGTATAAGAGGCAAGTACGTGCAAGGATGGAGTACAGCTGCCACATCTGGGCAGGAACTGCTAGAAAAACCTTATCCTGCCTTGACAGAGTTTAGCCAAGTGTGAGATACCCTTTTCTATTCTCTGCAACCTCTTTCCCATTTCTCGTTATTTTCATGGCAAGCGCTCGTCTGAGCTTCAATATATATGCCCCCCTTCGCCAAACTTTCACGACCTCCCCAAAAAAAACCCGTCTAGCTGAAACCATTATAAATAATTTCCCCCACTCTTTATCTGTGCTTAAACATAAACGTAGATTCCATGAACAAAGCTTCTTTTTAAGAACTGCACTGTTTGCCTGCTTTCCAGCTGACTACAATATGATCGTCTTCAAGTCTAACGTAAACAAGTTCTTGATGAGCCATCCCCTTAAATAATCCAATTTACCAATGATTACTACGATATTGACTAATGGACACTCATTAACTCTTATCCTCGAGTGTCCTTTTATAAGTGGTGACTCCTTTGTAAAAAAAAAAAATTAAAAAATGGAATCCATTGGTAAAGTGGACGTGGTGATCATTCGATGCTGACCATTCTTCCGAACCAACACTGTACAAAAACATGGTTAAGGTAGTTTCTTACTCTAAGCGTATAATATGGTGGTGCTCTATCTTAAGCTGAGGAATGTTTTATAATGGTTGTATTTAACAAGTAACTTATAACTTATGGTTATACAGGGTGGAACAATAATTTTTTTTGCCCTAAAGAAGACAACACTACACACACAAACACACACACACATCTTACCCTATGCACCCAGTTGACCAAGTACCAATGAGCCCCTCACCCCCACTCAAGTAAGATTAAAAAAGGAAAAACATGAGAAAAAACAAAGATAAATAGAAACACAAGCAGAGAGAGAGAGAGAGAGAGAGAGAGAGAGAGAGAGAGAGAGAGAGAGAGAGAGAGAGAGAGAGAGAGAGAGAAACATAAGACAGCAGTGACCACAGTCCAGCCCAATGAACCAGTAACAAAAATTGAACATACGAATGAAAAGTAGAATCATTTACACATGTTTCCATCTCTCGGAAACATTTCAAATGAACTACGAAAATGTTCTTTTACATTTTTAACACATCTTGAATATATTCTAAACATTTTTAATACTTTCTGAAGAGGACGCTTCACAGAACGTCTGAAATGCGTTAAAAACGATTTCAATGATTTAAAAACATTATTACAATGATCTAAACATAATTTTCAATAAAAAACCAAAACACGGAATAATAAAGTAATGTTAAAAAAATACACATTGTTGGTGATCACCCCCTTATTTATATATATATATATATATATATATATATATATATATATATATATATATATATATTTATATATTTACTAGCAAAAGTACCCGTCGTTGACTGGGTTCAAAAACAGCCTACAGAAAATGGACTCTGATTTATGAAAGTATGATAGGTTATGAAAAGGAAGTGTTGTAAAGAGATAGCTTCGAATTTGGGGGTATCAAAACCAAAGCAAAATATGATGACAGTAAAAATAAAATAGATAAACCCCATAATTTATTATACCATACCTGTTCACACTGAAACACTTATCACAATATTCTGTGGATCTATATTAAAAAACCTTGTTAAACTGTGTTAGGTATTTCCATTCTATGGAGGTCAGGTGCGAACGAACACCCCATAATTTTATTATACCATATTTCTTCAAACTGAAACATAATTATCAAAGTATACTTACGCAGATAGATATGAAAAGTCTTTATTAAAGTTTGTGCCTATTTCCATTCTATGGAGGCCAGGCACGAACGCAGACCCCACAATTTTATTATACCATCCCTATTTGAGTTAAAACATATTTATCAAAGTATTCTTATGTATATCTATATCAAAAACACTTGTAAATGTTTTTTTTTTATTTTTTATTTCCATACTTTGTGGACCAGGTGAGAATGCAGACCCCACAATTTTAATGAACCACCGTTCTGCCAGATCAAAGGTGGGGAGTTGGGCAGTAAGATGTCGGTTCACGTTACACTTGAACTTCTGTATGTCAGAAAGGGAATTCCAAAGTCTAGCGATTCTGAGGAAGAAACTACTGGAGTAGAAGGCTCTCTTACATCTAGGGATCTCAACTGTGAAAGGGTGGGACTTTGCTGCTTGTCAAGTTTGTCAGGGGTATTTACGTAGAGGGGTACAAGTGCTTGCAGTTCGTGGGAAGGCTAGGTGCTGTATGTACCACTCTAAGTCGTAGAAATTTACAGGTTAGTATCTAGGGGTGCGTTTAACTCACGGGAGGAGATACACCTCCGGATCAAGACGGAAAGCAAGGGGTCGCCGACGCTGCTAAAACAAGTATATTTGTAACTCGCATTGTGTTTATCAATAGTAAATCGTCTAAGGTCGCTAAGATACTGAGAACAGATAATACACTTTGAAATATTTATTTGCACAACGTAAAAAATATTCTGGGAAAATTTTTTAAAAAATGGAAATGTGGGAAAATAGTGTGGTGTTTTTTTTTTGTTTTTTTTTTTCAGAAAATGATTAAAAAGATGAGGTTTTGGAGAACCAGTTTCACTAAAAAGCAAAGTTAGTGAGCAAAACAGTATACAACACATCTAGGTGAAAGAGTCATCACTTATCAAGGCCTAGTGGCCACTGGAGGATAACGGCTAATGAGTGTACAGTAGTCAATGGGAAAAATTGTCGTAGTAATCGTTAGTAGTGGGAATTGAGTAAATTGGATTACTAAAGGAAATGACTCATCAAGAATTTGTTCACATTGAACTTGAAGACAACTATATTGTAGTCAGCTGGAAATCAGGAAAACCGAACAGAGTTCCATAGGTGTGCAGTTCTAAGAAAGAAACTTTGTTCATGGAATCTATGCTTAGGTTTGGCCACAGATATATATTTTTTATAACATATTTTTATTTTGGCCTTCCTAGCTTAAAAATATCAGCAATATGACCCTCCATTTGAAAACTTTGGCGACGCCTGCTGTAGAGGATCTGCAGCCTGGAGCTGGTTGATTCCTCTAGTTTATTTATTGATTTAGGTCAAAGTAACCGGTGTCTATTTATTCAGCATTGCAAAGTTAAAAAAAAATTTTTTTTGTTTATATATACGTATTTGGAAACTTTATGCAAATAATAATATTTTCTCATTTAATTTAAAATTTTGGCTCTAAAACGTCAACAATATGCACCCCCCCACTCGTTCGAAAATTTGAGGGATCCTCGGTTTAGATCAAGTTAACCGGTGTCTATTTATTCAGCATTTTCATCGTAAACTTTTTTTTTATTTTTTATTATTTTTTTTAATATTTTGAAATTTTATGCAAATAATATTTTGCTAATTAAATTATTGATCGGACCAAATTGTCATAAAGCTGTAACTTATTTTGTTAAATTAATGCTCTTTTAATTTTCTCTATAAAATTATTGCATGTAATTAGACAACAAAAAAAAAACAACATTTATGCATACCTTCAAAAATGATCTTAGTTGAATTTGAACGGAATCAACTTTTGAAACAGCTTGACCACTAAGACTGCAGATTGTCAGAAAACGTCAGATCAAAATAAATAAGACTGTAAAATGGATGATGACGATGATGACGATGATGATGACCATGACGATAATGATGATGATGTTGATGATGATGATATAGCGTCCAGAATTTTCAATCTTGGGTTCTTGTCCAAAATTCCCTCTATATTAAAAAAATAATAATAATAAAAATAAAGTATTGAAAAAATGTCGGTTAAAAGATCAGACTCGTGCAGTATTTTTATTATTTTAAATAAATATTTATTTAAAATTTCTAATTTTCGCCTTATACCAAACCTTCGTCAGGAATGTTTAGACAATAGTTCGTTTTTTCTTATCAACCATGGTGGTGTTTTTGACAGCAGTCTCTAGTTTTCGAAGATAGAGTTTATATTGTCCAGTTCAGTGTTTGCACTTGACCATGTGCACATGTTTTAAAATTAATAAAAATCCACTGTTTATAATCACAATGAAAATGAAATTGAAAACATTTCAGTTAAAAGATTCGACTTTCCAGTCTTTTATTTTTTTTTTAATAAATATTTATTTATTTAAAATTTATAATTTTCGGCTTTGTATTATATGCCTATCATATTCCAAAAATCACATAAATTGATAAAGTAGTTATATCTTTATTTAAAAAATTATCATTAATGGGAATTCATAGGCCTTACATTGTAAATCTACTAACTATGAACTATTGTTGAGTTATCTCTCTTGATTTTTTTTTAGATGTTTTTTTCTCCAAAATGTTGGGCGAGACATTCACTCCTCGGATGCTCACAAAATTTGATTTCTGTTCTCATCTTCAATGGTATTAACCTCCGACTAACAAGTGCATCTTGTCGAACTTGAGAATCTGTACAGAATTTCGAATGGAACCTTTTATTTAAGCCACTGCAATAGCACGCTCTCGTTCGGTCAGCTATGACTGTGTAGAGGTCATAAGTCTGGAGGTTAGAAGTTCAATCTTAAGATCGGGCAACAAAATACAATTGTGAATAACTTAGGACTCATATGCAATTATGGCTGACGGAACAAGAGCATGTTATCATCGTGAATTCAATAATGAGTTCCGTTTGAAATTCCGTACTGATACCATAGTTCGACAAGATACAACTGGAGAAGGTCGGAGGTTATATCGACAGAAACGTGATGAAAATAACACTTAAGATGAGAACAATAGTCCAAAGAATCCAAAAAATAAATGAACAGCAGTTTGAAAAGCGTCCAACAAACCCTAACCCTAAAACAACTCGTGAGAGAACACACACCTGCCTTTCTAGTCATACTCACATTAGCAAAAGCTTAAGACGTTCTAAAAAATAGTTCAACCCAAATATCTCTCGACGACTCACTTTATCATCATACAAACTTTTAAATCCCATAGAATTTCTAATGTTTCATAAATGAAACAAATAATTTATTTCTATGGATTAATAGGGAGACCCGACGTTGCCCGAGATCGAGTGAGGATCAAAGAATGTTCCACACTTCCAATACTTCGGTTGTTATCGAAATCGGTGAAATCGTCCATCTGTCAATCAAATCGATTGGATTGTCTGTTCTAGATTGGGACCAACGGCGATACACCGGGAGAAAGCTTATATATTATATGCCTCCCAAGTGTTCGATTGAGCTTAAGCCTATCAGCCTGAAGGTCACTCGAGGGTAAGGGTTTATGAGTGTAATGATCGCTAGTGGTAGTAATTGATTATAATTTGATTATTTAAGAGTTTATATTGAATTTGAACACGACCATGTTGTAGTCAGCTGAAAAGCATCCCCACGGTATAGAGTTCCACAGGCAAGTAGTTCTAGGAAAGAAACTTTGTCAATGGAATTTACATTTAAATTTAGGCACAGATAGAGAGTGAGAAAAACTGTTGACAGCCATTATCAATACACAAGCAGAAAGGATAGGCATATATATATATATATATATATAGATATATATATATATATATATATATTATAAGCTCTATTTCCTTTTCGGTTTTATTGAGCTTTTACATCTGGCTGAGTTTATTTTACTTGTAAATATTAACTCTTTAATATTTATAATGTATTTTAAGTTTACCATTTTGATTACCTTGGTAAACTTATTGTAATTTATATATATATATATATATATATATATATATATATATATATATATATATATATATAAATATATATATATATAAATAAATATATATATATATATATAAATATAGCATCAGACAAGGCCAAACTATTTGCCAAGAACTTTGCAGCTAACTCTACCCCCTGCGACGAAAGGCATCAACTCCCTGTATTTCCTCCTACAACAGACAACACCTTATCCAACATAAAAATATCTGTGCACGAGGTCGCCAAACTAATCAAGAACCTTGATTCCAGTAAAGCAACTGGCCCAGACGGCATTCCAATTGTAGTGTTGAAAAAGTTTCGACCAGAACTTGCCCCCATACTTACAAAACTGTTTAAGCGTTGCCTTAAGGAGAAGTGCTTTCCGACACCCTGGAAAATCTCGTCAGTATGCCCTGTATTTAAGAACTCAGGTGATAAGTCATCCCCCTCTCAGTACAGACCAATAAGTCTCTTGTGTGTCATGAGTAAGTTACTGGAATCCATATTAAATAAAGAAGTAGTCAACCACCTCAGCAGAAATAACCTTCTTAGTGACATGTAATATGGTTTCCGTTCTGCTAGATCTACAGCTGATGTGCTAACAGTTATATCCCATAGGATTAGTGAATCTCTTGACAAAGGCTTCCTTTCTAGGGCAATTGCTCTTGACATATCAAAGGCCTTCGATAAGGTTTGGCATAAGGGCCTACTTCACAAGATTTCCGGCTGCGGTATAACTGGAAATGTTTTCTCAATAATTAAATAATTTCTCTCTGATAGGTCCAGAGTAGTAGTTGACGGGCAGAGATCAGAGGCCCAAAGTATTAATGCTAGAGTCCCCCCGGGGTCCATCCTGAGCCCAACTTTCTTCCTGATCTACATCAATGATCTCCCAAAA
>NC_136502.1:107044084-107049084 GCF_053919585.1 Euprymna scolopes
AACTTTATGTGCATATGTATATATTAAAAGGTTTGACTCATATCCAGGTAACCTACATCTAAAATTTCAAGTGTTCAGACTCAAAATTGGCGGAGGAGTTTGGTAGAGTCTGCAACGGTCAACTCTTTCAACTTTGACCTCTTGGCAGACAAAATTTTCGCCCAAAAGCTGGTTAAAAAGCTTGCTGCATGTCTGAATACTTTTTATGTAAAATTTCAAATGTTTAGACGCAAAATTGGCTGAGTAGTTTGCTAGAGATCACAAAGGTAAAATCTTTTGAACTTTGACCCCTTGGCAGCCGAATTTTCGGCCAAAAACCAATTAAAAAGCTTGCCCTATTTCTGAATACATTTTATGTAAAATTTCAAATGTTTAGACCAAAAATTGGCTGAGTAATTTGGGTAGAGCCTGCAGAGGTCAATTTTTTAAACTTTGACCCAAATTATGGCCCATTAACATTTATTGTTTTGGACTCAAATCAAATTAAAATGTTTGATCCATGTCTGAGTAACTTGCATCTAAAATTTCAAGTGTTTAGACCCAAAATTGGTGGAGGAGTTTGGTAGAGTTTTCTAAAGTCAAATCGTTGAATTCTGACCCCATTTCCCATTTCAGCCAATTTTCTGGCCGAGAACCGATTAAAAAGATTTTCCCAAATCTCAATACCTCTTATGTCAAATCTCGAGTCTGTAGACTGAAAATTGGCAGAGTAGTTTGATAGAGAAATATAGACACACAGACAATTTTACTTTTTCAGATATATAGATTGTTTGAATATTCAAATATTTTTCCATGGTGTTTGGTTTTGGTTTGGTTATTTTTGGTTCTATGGTATGTCAAACTTTTGGGGGTTTATTTAATGGCGAATCCAGTTATTTTTTGGGGAAAAAAAAAGTTTTTATGCTTGAAATTCTTTAAATATTTAAATATTTATTCATGGCGTTTGGTTTGACTGTTTTGTATATGGAAAACTTGGTTTTGTTTTGCAGGACATGATTGAGTTTTGCAAAGGAAAAAGAAATGATAGCATCAGTGTTTGGTGCATTTTAGGTCAGAAAGCCAATAGCTTCAGACAAGTGACATAGAGAGAGAAAAAGGAAAGAGAAGAAGAGAGAAAAAGATGAAGTGTAGGCGAATCGTATGCATCAGCGTGCACATTTACATTGGTTGACAACATATCATCTATAATATAAATCTCTCCTGTCTGTTTAAATGTATGTATGTATGTATGTATGTATATCTGCCTAAACCATAAAGCGGAAGACCAGTACCCGCATTAAGCTGGTTTGCAGTTTAATTTGTTGCTGGCTATCTTGCTCTTGCTTGTTGCTGGATCTCAACATTTTGAACCGAGAGAGAGACTTAGCTGTCGTACAAAGCTAAGACTCTGTAACATCATATTTGTATAGATACTCCCTCAGACATGGATCATGGATTTTAAATGTCTGAGGGAGTGGCACCCGTCTGACAAGATGTTGCAATCATCATATCTGCCTAATACATGACCCACCGGCGTGTGGAGTATGCTCTGGTGCCCAGCAACCTAAGTCCCAGTTATGGATCAAATGGCATGGTGGGTGGAGAGGGCTCCCGTAAGCCGTGATGAAAGCAACCTCTCTAGAAGAAGGAAAACCCTGATATAAAACCTGTGGCGACTGCTGCTTCCAATGATGTTGACTTGCTCTTCTTTTTCGTTCAATGTGGCAGTTGTTTAGAGAGTGGGATTCTCTCAGTGCAAAGTCTTCCCTCACTATAAAAAGCTTCAAGCACAGGCATTACTTGATATGCAATGGAATACATACTTTGCAATCAGTGTGTATCTCGATAATAAAAAGGCTGGCAAACGGACATTCAATGAGGACTGATGCAGATATGGGCGTGAATGGCAATAAAGGCTCTGGAACTTCCAGGGTCTGGCCTAGTAGGTGTTCAGGGCACCACAGCTTGGACCCGGTCATCAATGGGTATGCTGGACTGTAGAAGATTCATAGAGATGACCGTCTGGCACGTGTTGCTAGTTGCGCTCATGTTTATGTCATTTGAACCAGAGATATATTAAGTAATGGCTATACTCGAGAACGAGTTGCTGCCATCATATCTGCCTAAAACTTTCGACAGAAGCGACGGATTTTCACGTGATTGGTATCGTTTTGAAGCTCGACCCTTTGGACGATGAATATCGAAAAATTGGCTAAAAATATTAATTCCTTCACCCTCAACTGGACACTTTTCTACAGGGAGGGGTCGCTTTTTTTCGCCGATATTTTCGAAAGTCATCCCCTCTTTTCGATTGACTAGCCTTAATTTAAACCTACGTCACTTCCAGTTTGGCGATGGGCACAACAGCAAAGACGTAACTTTTTTTTCACATTCTTTTCCTCCTTCGCGGTACGGGTTCGAGCCTGCCTACTACTTTTTTTTTGCTCAATATACACCTTCAACCACGCGGGCAACGCCAGGCACCCAGACTAGTTGAAAATATAAATCACAAGAGCACATTGAATAATCAAACGAATTTCAAACAAATTCAGAAAATAAATGTTGTGCGAGTTTTTTTTTGTTTTTTTTCGTGTCTGTGGAATTTGAATGTAACAAGAAAAAATATTTTAGAGAAAGTTGTTGGGGAATGGAGCGAATGAAAGCGACCGATGCCTTCAGTGTTATCGAAAAGCTTGTTTGCTTCTATATCTGAAAACCTTCAACGCTTCTTCCCTTGTAGATCTATTCAATCTGTTCATGAACAGAGCAAATCAAAGATTAACAAGATGAAGAAAATTAGTAAACAGAATTGAACAAAAGTGCCCTTTTCCAAAGCTGCCAATACGACTGAAGAATTGGAGACGATGTTCTGACTATGTAAGAACAAACATAAAAGACCGTTTTCAATGTTAAACATCTGTTATTGTACAATGGACCACAGCTATATTGTGTTGATGGATTATAATAATAACTTATTACTAAAGAAGATTTGGTACCTGTCTGTTTAAATCGGAAATTGTACTCTTATTTCGATTAATTGTACCTTTATACTATTTCTTAATACTCAATTTTTTATACTGTCTTTTAATACTTCATTCTTTATATTATCTTTTAAAACTTGATACTTTATACTGTTTTTAAGACTCAATTCTTTATACTGTCTTTTAATAATCAATTTTTTGTACTGTCTTTTAATACTCAATTCTTTAACCATCTTTTGATAATCAATTCTTCATACTGTCTTTTAATAATCAATTTTTATACTGTCTTTTAATAATCAATTTTTATACCGTCTTTTAATAATCAATTCTTTAAACCATCTCTTAATACTCAATACTTTATACTGTCTTTAAATACTCAATTTTTATACCATCTTTTGATAATCAATTCTTTACACTGTCTTTTAATAATCAATTTTTTATACTCCCATTTGGTAATCCATTCTTTATACTATCTTTTAATAATCAATTTTTTATACTGTCTTTTAATAATCATTTCTTTATATTATCCATTAATAATCAATTTTTATATGCTCTTTTAATACTCAATTCTTTTTCTGTCTGTTAATACTCAATTCTTTATACTGTCTTTTAATAATCAATTATTTATACTGTCTTTTAATAATCAATTATTTATACTGTCTTTTTATAATCAATTTTTTTATACCATTTTTTAATAATCAATTCTTTATACTCTCTTTTAATAATCAATTTTTATACCATCTTTTAAAACTCAATTCTTTATACTGTCTTTTAAAATACAATTCTTTATACCATATTTTAATAATAATTTCTTTATACTGTCTTGTAATAATCAATTTTTCATACCATCTTTTAACAATCAATTTTTTATACAATCTTTTAACAATCAATTTTTTATACAATCTTAACAATCAATTTTTTATACCATCTTCTAATAATCAATATTTTATACTGTCCTTTATCACTCAATTCTTTATACTGCCTTTAAATACTCAATTCTTTATATTGTCTTTTAATACTCACTTTTTATACTATCTTTGAATACCCACTTTTTATACCGTCTTTTAATACTCACTTTTTTATACTATCTTTTAATGATCAATTTTTTATACAATCTTTTAATAATCAATTTTTTATACCATCTTCTAATAATCAATATTTTATACTGTCCTTTATCACTCAATTCTTTATACTGTCTTTTAATACTCAATTCTTTATACTGTCTTTTAATACTCGCATTTTATACTATCTTTGAATTATTATTATTATCATTAATAATAATAATAATAATAATAATAATAATAATATTAATAATAATAATAATAATAATAATAATAATAATAATAATAAGCCCTATTATTATATAAGAGGAACTTTGTCAGTTTGTGTGGGTGTTTATGCCCTATACACTTGAAAACAACAGGACTAATTTTTATAAAATTTTACATGAAACTACTTTATGTGCCTGACAGTGTTCTTAGATAGGTTTTGTATCAGAATGTCTTCGATAAGTATCGATTATCGAAATAATCCGATTAAACAAATTGACAGGTGATTTTAACCAAAGTCAACACCTTACAATGCCTAACATTAAAAGTGTAGTTTAGAAGTTTTATTAACACACAAGCCGAACGGCCCGACATATAAAATCAACAGTAGGTTCTTTGATATGACAGAGGCGCGTTCAAAAGGAATGTTTTTGTTTAAAGCACAATTGCATCATGATACTTGACTGTTTATTTTAAACTTACATTCAAGCCATTCTATTTATAAAAATAATTTTATAAAATCAACGGTAGGTTCTCTACAGTGCAATGTAGACTACAATGTATTGTGAACTAAGTCACTGTGTGGAAGTATGTAACGCTTCATCCCGGTGACCAGGATAAGTCTCTAACTAGAGCAGGCAATCCATCGATTTGATTGAAAAATAGGCGATTGCACTGATTTCTATGACAATAAAAATATGGGAGTGTTAAATATTCGTTGATCATCATTCAATCCCGGGCAATGTCAGGCCTACCTGCGAGTGCTAAACTA
>NC_136502.1:107054084-107056584 GCF_053919585.1 Euprymna scolopes
AAATGTGTAGTATACATGTCATATCATATGGATTGTCATATAAATGTATACTATACATGTCATATCATATGGATTGTCATATAAATGTATAGTATACATGTCATATCATATGGATTGTCATATAAATGTATAGTATACATGTCATATCATATGGATTGTCATATAAATGTATAGTATACATGTCATATCATATGGATTGTCATATACATGTATAGTATACATGTCATATCATATGGACTGTCATATAAATGTATAGTATACACGTCATATTTTTTTTTATTACATTTTCCCCCCAAACAAGGCACATTGTCACTTTGGTGTAGGGGGCTACTATCAGGGGCAATAACTACTGGGGTACTATGTAGGGATTTGGGCAGCAAGATATCGGTTCACGTTGCACTTGAACTTCTGCACGTCAGTAGAGTTGGGGAAGCAGGGACCTGTAATGGAATTCCAAAGTCTAGCGGTTCTGGGAAAGAAACTACTGGAGTAGAAAGATCTTTTACATCTAGGGATCTCTACAATGTGGGGGTGGGATTTTGCAGCCTGTCGCGTCTGTCGAGGGTGTTCACGTCGTGGGGGCACAAATGCTTGCAGTTCGTTAGTTAAATGTGGAGAACTGGGACCCCTCATGCATTCTCTTTATTATTGTGCCATAAGATAAAGAACGTTGATTAACGATCCGTTTTTGGTGACGATTTTCTGGAGGTTGAAGATTTACTCGAAATGTTTTATAAGTTTCCGAGTTCGGACAAAAAAGTCGAACGTCCGAAAAAAAAAATCCACCTGAAGGTCAGAGGCTACATCAACTGACACGTTGGGAAAATAACAATCACGAGAATAGTGATCCATACGATCCAAATTAGTAATCGTCATCTAAAGAATTTCAAATATTTTAAGATTAATCTATATATCTATAAAAGTGAACGTGTCTGTGTGTGTGTCTGTCTGTGTATCTGTCCGTCTGTGTGCCTGTGTGTGCACATTTCCCTACGCAATAACCCTGTTAATTTTAAGTCTACAGACTCGAAATTTGATATACAGGGTACTGAGAGTCAAAGTTCAACGATTTGACCTTTGAGAACTCTACCAAACTCCTCCGACAATTTTGGGTCCAAACACATAACATTTTAGATATAGGTTCCTTGGACATGGATCTAACTTAATAACTTGATTTGAGCTTAAAACAATACATTTTAAAAGGTCATATTAGGGGTCAAAGTTAAAAAAAATTGACCGCTTTTTTTTCTTTTGCTTAGCATACACCTCCAAACATCCGGGCAACGCCGGGCTGAAATACTAGTGTTAAAAAACCCCAAATAAATAAAGATTGCATTCGGGTAGGGGAGGATTATCGAATGGTATATTTAACAGAATTTGATCCGTGCATATTGATATTGATTTAGTACTGTATACTAGCAAAGTCTCGATCTTAACCTTTAGCCTTGAATAGTGTGCACCATCCCATCATCATGTCAGATTTGGCCATGATCGGTCCACTGGTGTAAGCTGTAGGAGAGTATATACACATAGTCTATGACCTTGACCTTTGACCATAACCTTGAAAAATGGTCTGCACCATCCCTAGGTGGGGGACCATCATCATGCCAGGTTTGGTCATGATAGGTCAACTGGTGCGGGCCGTAGGAAAGTTATACACACGGACACATTACACACTCACGCGCATGCGAACGATATTACTTTATATATAGAGATGTTCTGATTTTTTTTTAAAGAGTGGGTCGATAAAATGGAAGAAAGGAAGGTGCCCAAAGAGGCTTAACAGATAAAATAATAAACCGACTCCAACTCAGTATATACAAATTGTTTGAAAACTTGCCTAATAGGTTGGTATGTTAAAGTATAGAGGCCTGAATGAATGTACATAAATTCTTTACAAAACCTTACGAATAAATGAAGCTGTCTCCGTGAAAAGGAAGTCGGGGTGTTGTTATTACGACCATGCTTCGAGTCTAGAGTCTCTTCTGATTATTTCTCCGCGTCTACTCAAGTGTTACCTACAACATTTTATTGCCAGAATATGATGTCTGGCTTAGAGCCAGATCAAAGACAAACCAAGCTGACTGTCTGGCTTATTGTACACTCCAGTTAAAACATTTCCCCACGATTTATTTTGCTAGAAGTCAGGAATTAGTCATTGCATTATTTATGATGTAAACAAGATCCCTCCCCTCCATTTTTCAGAGGGACGGATTTCCAGTTTAAAATATCTCAGTATTTGCTTTGGAAAATGCAGTTTTTTTTTTGTTTTTTTTTTTTGTCTGTTCTCCCTTATTTCACGAAAATTACAAAATTATAAAAACTTTGCAAACTTATTTAATATGATCCTTCGGCGCTTCCGCATTACACGGACGGCGGCAGTGTTAGGGGGCGATAACTCCAATTTTTTCATGGTCAAATAACACGGCGAATAAATAACAAACAAGATGGAGTTTTTGTTCGAACACAAAACCAAAACATTTATTATATAAAAATGTAT
>NC_136502.1:107061584-107164084 GCF_053919585.1 Euprymna scolopes
AACAGTCTGGCAATGGCATCTATCGAACGAGATATCGTTCAGTCTTTGGATTCTTTACAATTTATTCGAGACTTTACTACCATCGAAGTACGAAAAGTTGATTTTTGTTGAAGATTTATGACATCTGCATGAATATGTTTGTATAAATTTCAGTTATTTGTTGATATAAATACATATATAAATACAGGTAGTTTTTTTTTAAATGAATTGCGTAATTTTATTTTTTTCGGTATTTATTTTTTATTTTTCTATTTCATTTGCTGCCACCAAATTCACTTCGCTCAGGGCCTCCAATTACCTAAGGCCGGCCCTGCTTCCACGAATTCTGTTATAGGTAGTATGTCGACTATGACTACATTATTACATCTGCAACATAATACAACTATAATTATGAAGTACAGCTATGATTATAGTACAACTATAATTATGAATTACAACTATAATAATAGCACAAATATAATAATAGTACAACTATGATTATAAAGTACAATTGTAATTATAAAGTAAATTATAAAACATCTATGAGTATGAAGTAAATTATAATTATACTGCTATGATTTTAAAGTACAACTATAATAATAATAATACAACTATAATTATAAAATACAACTATAAAAATACAACTATAATTATAAAGTATAACAATAATAATAGTATAGCTATGATTATAAAGTAAAACTATTATAATAAGAACATCTATAATTATAAGGTTAATCTATAATAATACAACAATAATTATAACTAACTATATAACTTATAATTGTAACTATAATAATAACACCTATAGTTATATGGTGCAGCTATAATTCTACAACTATAATTTTGAAATATAATTATAATGATACAGGGTGGCCCATTTTAAAGTAGCCCTGTCTTTCTAATCTTTCTCTTAACGACCAACTGACACCACAAGAAAAAATGCAATTCTTTTTCCAACAAGATGGCGCTATATGCCACACGTCTCGCAGATCACTAGAAATGAAAGTAACTAATGTACATAGAACAATATCCTTTAAAGAAAAAGCGTGGCTTAAGGAGTATATCACATTTAATACAGAAAATAGAAAGAAAGCAGAATCCAACTTTTAGAAAGATCTATTTAAACAATCTTCGGAAAGACAATGGAAAATGAAAGAGATCGAAATGAAGTAGAATTATTTAATAATGAACTTATAGTACCTATTTACTATGCCTCCCCACGGGACAGAGTTAGACACCAGGGTCATTTTTTAACGTGGAGAAAAGGTACAAAAATAAAAAATTGTCTCAGTCGTGAAGGACCTCTCCTCCACCGAAAGAGAACAAGAAATGGAAGTGCAGCATCTGAAGAAAAGATACCACACCTTGATCTTGACCAAAAGGCCAAGAAGTAAGTTCCTAAATTCCTAATCTCTATAATCTTTAATGAAGACCTAGTAGCCCTAATCTCTAGAAAAGGAAGTGTACTATTAAATAAACCTTTATATCTTGGTCAAGCAATCCTTGATCTTTCTAAATTATTAATGTATAAATTCTATTATGATATCATAGAAAAAGTATGGCCAGAGAATGGAGAATTATATTCTGATACAGATCCAATAGTAATATCTATAACCTCTAATGAAGATATCTACAAAATGATGAAATAAACTAAACTTACTACTAACTTCCCTAATAGTCAGGTTCCTAATGGCACAATTTTAACGTTTGTGGGAACTTTTTGGAGATTTGCAAATCTATACATTTTTGGAAAGGTTATTGTCTAAGGAATCAGAAATGGTCAACCCTCTATCTCTTTTTACATGCTGGACTGCCATTTCTCTTTTCCCTACTTTATTTCTCTTTTTCCACGCACATAGTCATCAACGACTGAACTGAACACGTGTTCCACCTAAACCATCTATAACCTCTAATGAAGATATCTACAAAATGATGAAAGAAACTAAACTTACTACTAACTTCCCTAAGGAAATCCTTTATATCTAAATAATGAATCAATAGAAAATGTATTTGATACCTCTGCTTATCCTAAAGATTCCCCTTTCTACTCAGAAAAGAATAAGAAGGTTGTAGGAAAGTTTTACGATTATTAACCCTTATCTTCGAGTGGCCTCCAGGCCTTGATAAGTGGTGACTCCTTTGCAAAAAAAAAAAATTTTTTTTAATGCAATTCTTTTTCCAACAAGATGGCGCTATATGCCACACGTCTCACAGATCACTGACACAAGTTCATGACATGTTTGCGTAATAGAGAACAATAAGCAAAGGGCTATGGCCACCACGTTCCCCGGACTTGTCATCATCTTTGAGGGGACTTTAAAACAAAAAGTTTATGCAAATAATCCTCACAATCTAGACCAAGTAAAGGAGAACATTACAAACGCTATCAGAAGAATCACCAGAGAAGATCTACAGGCAGTATCTCAAACGTTGTTAAACGTGCCCAGAAATGCATAGATGTCAACAGGGAACACGTCCAGCATCTTTTATAACATTACAAGTAATTTAAACAAGAAATAATGTTCCTCCTCTCTACTACAGGTTGTCTCAAAAGAAGCTGATGATTAAAAAAAAATTCATGACTTTCTTAATTTTCTATATTTAAAAAAAAAATTCAGATCATGTAGAGTAACCCTTCCAAGGTCATCACGAGTCCTTACTCTACCGAGAAGCGGATATTTATCGTAGAGTTGTATTTTCGGTTGAATGAGTTAATATCAGAAACTCAAAGAGAATTTCGACGAAACTTCGACACAAGAAATTCCCCTACTCCCAATGCAATAAAAACCAGCCACAATAAATGCCCTTAAAACAATATAGAGGAGAAAATTAAGGCCATAAGCCCTGAAACATTTAGTGATGTGCTGGACAATGCCATGCAGAGAGCACAAGAATGTAAAAATGAAAATGGTGGACATTTGAGTAACATCATTTTTCATAACTAAAATTAGACCTTGTGAAAAACATACCCTAGATTAAGTTGTGTAAATAAAATTAGAATAAGTAGACTATGATATCTTACTATATCGCAAACCATCACGGAGAGGTTCATTCACCTACATATGAAAATTGGTAAGCATAACTTAAATATTGAGGAAGTTAATTAAATTTAAAATCTGTCAGCTTCTTTTGGGACATCCTTTTACATGGGCTATCCTGTACAACTATGCTTATAAAATACAATCATAATAATACAACTATAATTATAAAATACAATTATAAAATACAACTATGCTTATAAAATCAATTATAAAATACAACTATAATTATAAAATACAATTATAAAATACAACTATAATTATAAAATACAACTATAATTATTAAGTTCAACTTTTCTATTTTATCTATACACATATTTAGTTCATTGCAATGTGAATGCTATTTATACCATTTTCAGTCTTTCAAATTTCCAAAATAATGTAACGGTTTAAATCTGAAAAAATATTAAAATAGCTGTGTATTATGTAATTTATAGCTAGTTATTTGTAGGGAAAAAATCGTATGATTCATTGTAGAATTCTGAAGAATCCATTGTACAATTGTTTTATTAAAAAAGTCAAGCTGTTTTTTTTTTTTGTAATATTTGAAGAGATGCATCTATCTTAACAACGAAAAAATTAAAATAACTTTATTTCAAAATATAAAAAAAGGTGTTTAAAGCATTATTGAAATCAATAAACCATACTGCAGACATTTAACAGGTAATTCTATCATCCATAATTTAAAAATTAGATACAGTAGAACCTCGGGATACGGTGGCCCTAGGATACGGGTTTTTCAGGTTACGATGTGGAATACGATGTTTTCCGGCCCCTGGTTATAGTATTTGCCCTTTTTTTTTTTTATTTTTTTTTTTACACAGTGATCACCACTTATCAAGGCCCGGAAGCCACTCAGGGATAAGGGTTATTGCAAGTACATTACGTTAGTGTGGAGATTTGATGAAGTGTTTACTTAAGGGGGCGGTTCATTAGGAATTTGTTAACGTTGGACTTGAAGGCATCCAAGTTGAAGTCCGGTGGGAAGCAGGCAGACGGAACAGAGTTCCACAGGCGTGCAGTTCTAAGAAAGAAGCTTTGTTCATGGAATCCACGTTTTGATTTAGGCACAGATAAAGAGTGGGGGAAATTTTTCACAGTGGATTCAGCTAGACGGGTGTTTTTTGTGAAAGATTGGAGAGGGGGGACCAGAGATTTAATACGGTGTTATTTATAATTAGGGCTGGGACAACAGCATATTCTTTTAATCGTTTTGACTCTGGAGTGTGTATCCCTTGATATCTTATATGCTTTTATATAGTGGTGTGGTTCTCGGTTGATTAACTGTGTCTAACTGTGCCAGATATATACTAGAGAGTCAAAACAATAAGAATATTCTGTTGTCGTAGCCCTATTTATAATGTATGCATTATGTTATTACTAGGGCTATGACAACAGCATATTCTTTTCATAGTTTTGACTGTTGAGTGTGTATCCCTTGATATCTTATATGCTTTTATACAGAGTGGTGTGATTCTCAGTTGATTAACTATGTCTAACTTTGTGGTGTTCGAACATGTTTTTTTCCTCATATACACACACCCACATGTACGCACGCACATACACACACACACGCACGTATATAAAACTTCCACGTACACACACATGCACGCTCGCGCGCATGCAAACATGCACACATTGGTGACGTCACTTCCTTTTAAGTGAAATCCAGACATGTGCAGTCAGAACACTGACCCCCGTATAAAAGTCAACAACGACGTTCAACTTCCTCTTTCTTCTCTTTTGCCTTGGTTCGTCAACCAGACAAGTTCGCGTCCACAGCTTGTGGCCTGAAGACACTTCCACGTGGCCGACTGCTACCATGCATGCACAGCTTTACTGAGGTCAACCCTCTATCTCTTTCTTTTTCTACATGCTGGACTGCCATTTCTCTTTTCCCTACTTTATTCCTCTTTTTCCACGCACATAGTCGTCAACGACTGAACTGAACACGTGTTCCACCTAAACCATTTATTTTCAACAGAAAATAAACCACATGTTTATTTTATTCAGCAATTGCGTTTTTTTTTCTTCATTCCATTCATTTCATTATTTTCTTTTGTAGCGAGTTAGGATTATTATATCCTGGTTTGCAACAGTGGGATATATACTCGAGTCAAAACAATGATAAGAATATCCTCATGTCATGGCCCTAGTTATTACATATTATTAAATGTTATTATATACATGTGTATAATATACTGTACTGTATTTTGTTACTTATTTTTAATGCCTATCCCAGGGTTCCACTGTATATATAAATTTCACAGTTAAAATATTTACTTTTTAGATTAATTTTAACAAATTAAGCTAAAAGTCATATCCGTAAAAATACATTTTAAAGTAGTGTCTAAAAATAAATGAATTTGAATATCCACAAAAGAAATGGAATTTTAAAGTTTCCAAAACAATTTTCTTTCAACTAGTTTTCTTAAAAATAAATAATTTTCTGTCCTGAAAAAATCATTTTTAAAGTAGTCTCCATAAAAGATGGTCATTTAAAATTTGTGTCGACAAAGAGAGCCATTTTAAAGTAGTATCCAAAATGAATATTATATTAAACTGGTGACCAGAAAGAATATCATTTTAAAGAAGTGTCCAGAAAGTCATTTTAAACAGTGTCTACAGAAGATAATCATTTTAAAGCAGTGACCACAATGAATGTCATTTTAAATTAGTGTCCACAAAGACGGTTATTTTAAATTAATGTCCATGAAGAGATCCATTTTAAAGTAATGTTCAAAAAGAGAGTATTTTAATGTCCACAAAGACGGTAATTTTAAATTAGTGTCCACAAATGGAACCATTTCAAAGAAGTGTCCACAAAGAATACGATTTCAAAGAAGTGTCTACAAAGTAGAGTCCACAAAAATGATAATTTTAAATTAATGTCCACGAAGAGAGTCATTTTAAAGTAGTGTCCTTATAGAGACCTGTGTCAAATTAATGCCCTCAAAGATAGACATTGCAAAGCACTGTCCAAAAAATATCATTATAAAATAGTGTCGACAAAGATAGTAGTTTTAAAGTAATGTTCACAAAACAATAATTTTAAAGTAGTGTCCATGTAAAAGGTCATTTTAAAGTCGTGTCCACAAAGAGAGTAATTTTAAAATAGTGTACACAAAGCAGGTCATTTTAAGATAGTGCCCACAAAGCAAGTCATTTTATAGTGTCCAAAATAAATATCATTTTAAGGAACTGTCCACAAAGAGAGTTATTTTTAAGTAATGTCCACAAACATAATCGTTTTAAAATAGTGTCCAGAAAGAATCATTTTAAAATAGTCTCCAGAAAAATAATAATTTTAAAATAGTCTCCAGAAAAATAATCATTTTAAATAGTGTCCAGAAAAATAATCATTTAAAAATAGTGTCCAGAAAGAGAATCATTTTATAATAATGTCCACAAAAAATCATTTTAAAAGAGTCTCCAGAAAGAGAATTATTTCAAAGTAGTGTCCACAAAGAGATTTCTTTTGAAGTAGTGTCTTCAATGTGAGTCCGATCGGAGTTCTGAAACCCCAGCCGCAGATGTGACACCTGATGGCAGGAAATCTGGGTAGTGGCACCCGTAGTTGCGCTCTTTTTGCTTCCTCTCTCGGGCAGTCCGTCGATTTCGATGATGATGGATTCAGCAAGAGCACGACCATCATACTTCAATCGCCTGAGTGCAGAGATCATGCTGCAGCTTCATCAAACCTGCCGGTACACCCTCACTCCATCGACACAGGACTTTCACCTCAGCCTAGGCAAAGTAGGAATAAGCAGCTTGCCCAATACTGCTAGCATCTTCTCCGCTGAAAAGCTAAAGTACAGAGGCAAGGACGAACCAAGACAGTCTGCACACATGCAATCAGCCGCATCCGATGGCTGAGGCAGACCAGAGTCGAGTTGTACATCATCCTTGCTCACCGCGTCGGCACTGCGGTGCTGGTGCATGTACAAAAGAAGAAAAGGGAAAATAGAGCAAATAAAAAAGGACACCATGTGCTTGCAGAAGAAGAAAGAGCACAATCGAAAAAGATGGATGTATAAAAAATGGCTGTCTTCAGACAGCGTATAGGTGGGTTGAATTTGCTTTCTCTGAAGGAACAAGTTTCACAGGAACATCAAATTCACAACTCTGACCCAAATTTAAAATACAAGTCCCCTTAAAAAATTTTTGGAAAACAAATCTCCCTAAAAACTTTTTTTTAAATACAAGTCTCTAACAAAACAAAAATAATAACAGTGGCATTCATCCCACGTGTGTAACATAATGCATATGAATGCATATAAAAATATCAGCAGCAGCCGAATGGTAGATCGCAAGCGATTGTATTAGCAACAGGAGCAGCATTTGAATGCATATGCAAATTGGCAAGTGTGCTCAGGCTTGCGTCTAAAGGAAAAGAAAAGGACACCACGTGGTCAAAGAGAAACAAAGTTAGGCCGAAGGAGGTGGACGTGTAAAATGAAGACGAGAAGAAAAAGTGCGGCTGAAGAAGATGGACATATAAGAAATGTCCGTCTACGGCCGGCGTGTAGTGGAACAGAAGTGGGAGACTTTTAAAGTGGTGTTGAGACGAGGAGAAAGAAAAACAGTAATAAATGACTTGAGTTAAAAAAGAAAGAAAATCCGAGTTGGATTTATTTTTTATTTTTCTTTGGTTGTCCCCTTGCAACGTTACAAGTGGGTTGAGCTGGCTTCCTCTGAAGGAAGAAGTTTCATGGGAATATCAAATTCATAAGCGCCACCCAATCGCATGTACATCCTGGTCAAGGCAAGAGAGATGGCTACATTAAGTTTTACAGTTCTAGCAGGGAGGTATTTACGTTCTCCTCCAGACGAGGTCAAATATTGCTAAATGGTCACCCATCTAGTTTTTATCAGACACAATGTTGCTTAACTGTAAGCTGGTGTTGAGATGAGGAGAAAGAAAAATAGTAATATACGACGTGTTCAAAAAAAAAAGAAAAGCTGAGTCAGATTTATTTATTTTTTTGTTCGTTCCTTTTCGACTGTGCCAGACAGTGTAGGGGTCCGAGAGAGATTTGAACTGTAATGAACACTGTTCAAGCATAATGGGCATGTTACACATGCAGCTATTCACCAAGCCGAGGAATTACTCCACAGTATAATCCTCATTAACTCTCTGCTTGATTGGCACTATAACAGTGCGCATATGAGCATGTGGGAAAATATCAGCAGGAGCTGTAGGTTAGCTGACTTGTAAAGATATTAGCAGCAGCAGCAGAAAAAAGCACATATGCAAATTAGGAAATGTGTGCGGACTTGTGTGTCAAGGAAAAGAAAAAAAAAATATAACGTAGTCGAGAGAAGCAAAGTGTGCGTGAAAGAAAATTGAACCTGTAAATTTGAAAACAAGAAATGGCTTGTGTGGTCAGAGAGAAAAAACACACATGCCACGTGAGATAAATGTGTGATCCTGCAGTGGTGGCAAGAAACTTTTAAGCTGGTATTGAGATGGCAGGGTTTTGTCAATCTCGTGCCAGACAAAATGAACAGTTAGAAAATATAAAGAAACAGGCATTGTTTGGAAAGTAAACGATTTTTGCTAAAACAGAAAAAATGCTGAATTGTATTTTTGTTGCTTTCTGTTTTCTATTGTTTGTTTGTTCCTGCTACGTTACAGTACAAGCATATCGGTGAGCAGCTGAGCACGTGAAAGACAACCATCCAGTAGGACTTGGCTGTGCTCTCAGATTCGTAAGTAGTCAGTCTTCGATGGTGGAATCCTGATTGCAACCTTACTCAAAACCTCTTTTCATGGACCGCCATTGTCCAGGCAGGCCAGAGAAGAAGCTGGCCAACCCTGACTAGGATGAACACTGTTGCAAGAGCAAATATATACAGACACTACACTACAACCCCCAAAAAGGTGCTTGTAATCCCTGTGAATATGAACTTATGACTAAAGAACAGACACTGCATAATCACTTCAACCAAAACATAAAGGAGATAATGCCTGGGAAGATGGTCATAATACACATGTAAGCTGGCTCATCCAACTAGAATGAATTCTATTGCAAGAGTAAGTACATATAGTCATTACCCCCCCCCCAAGTGCTGGTAATCCCTAGGAATCTGGTCTCATAACCATACAATAGATACTACATGATCATTACAACCAAAGCATGGAGGAGATAATGCCTGGGAGAATGGACTCAATACACGTTGAAGCTAGCTCAACCTGACTAGGATGAACACTTTGTGGACCTTGCAAGAGCAAATGCATACAAACACTACACTACCTCCTACCTCCAAAAAAGACGAAGCTGGTAATCCCTAGGAGTATGACCTCATGATCACAAAACATACTACGTTATCACTACTGCCAAAAACAAGGAGAAGATATTGTACTGCACTGAAGTAGTACTCACTCTAAGCAGATTGGACCACCTTCCTCCAAAGGGGAAAGTTACATGGGAGCATGAAATTCAAAAGTTCTCCCCAGTTGCATGTATATCCCCGTTAGGAGAGATAACGACGTTAGGTTTTTGCAGCTCTTGCAGTGATGTGTCGACGTCCACCTACATACAGTGCCTGGTATTCCCAAATAGTCACTCATCTAGTACTGACTAGGCTCAATGGTGCTTAATTTCAGTGAACCAAGGAGATAATGCCTTGGAGGATATTCTCAATACAAGTTAAAGTTGGCTCAATCCCACTAGGATGAAAGCTGTGGAAAGATCAAATAGACACAGGTAGAATCGCATCGATAAAGATGCACGGATGAAAAAAAAAATGGTTGGTTTAATTATCCTCTGATTAAGGTTTTAAAAGGTCACATTTTGTGGTTGTCAGCTTAATCCAATCGCTACCAAAAGATCAGCATAATCTGTTATTTAGTAAAAGAAAATGAAAAGAAAACTATATATCAATATAATTATAAAACTTTGTGGACCTTGTTTGCTTTCTTGTATCTTGTCTTCGATGATAGAGCGATTCCATGGATGATAGGTGAATTTACGATATATATATATATATACATATAAACATATACATACATATATATATACACACATATATATATATACATATATATACACATATATATACACACACACACATATATACATATACACATATATATATATACACATATACATATATATACACACATATGCATATATATATACACATATATATACACATATATATATATATACGCATATACATATATATATACACATATACATATATATACACATATACATATATACACATATACATACATATATATATACACATACATATATATATATATACACATATACATATATACACATATACATACAGTGATGATCATATTTATTGGCACGGTAAAATAAAAGTTAAATTTTGTCTAATAAATTCTAAAAAAGGGATTAAATTAAAGAAAATAACAAAGTATATTATGTATTTTTAACTGGCCTTTCCGATGCAGCAATCGGATTTTAGAAAAAATAAATAACAAAGGAACAACAAACATAATTGCAAAAAACTCTTGTTCAAAATTATTGGCACGGCTTTGTTTTTCTTTTAGTATCAGTATAATATCAATCAATTTCCGGTTTACGTGCTTTCTGAACTTTTTTATAGCCATATTATGCTTGTTTAACGCTAATTCAGTGAATAATTTTTTTCAGATAATTTTTAGATAGCGATTTATTTAAACTATTATAAGTGACTAAATTATAATTTTCAATCGCCATGGTTAAAACTAAGGAACACAGCGAAGACGTCAGGAAGCTTGTTGTAGCATGTCATACCAATGGGGAGGGCTATGATAAGATTTCAAAGAAGCTAAACCTTCCCAAATCCACTGTTAGAGCCATAATAAACAAGTTCAAATCGCAAGGCCACGTTATGAGTTTAGAGGGTAGAGGGAGAAAAAGGATTCTTTCCCCAAGAGATGAACGGAAAATTGTTCGACAAGTAAAACAAACCCCAAGGATCTCTGTTGGGGAGATTGTTGATGAACAGAACACCTCTGGAGTGAATGTATCTCGACATACAGTTGGTAGAGTTTTGAAGAGAGCTGGTTTAAAAGCATGTCGTCCGAGAAAGACTCCCTTATTGAAGCATATGCACCTGAAAGCAAAGCTAGCCTTTGCAAAACGTCATATTGATAAAGTTGTTGCATTCTGGAAACGTGTTCTATGGACTGACGAAACGAAAATAGAGTTATTTGGCCATAATAAAGTGTCTTATATTTACAGAAAATCTGGCGAAGCTTTCCTGCCTAAGAACACCATACCCACAGTGAAGCATGGTGGAGGCAGTTTGATGTTTTGGGGATCCTTTGCTGCCTCTGGACCAGGGCGACTTGTTAAGGTCACAGGTAGCATAAAAAAGGAAGATTATGTTAAAATATTGGATGAAAACCTGAAAGACTCTGCTAAAGAGCTCTCACTTGGTCGTCGTTGGTGGTTCATGCAAGATAATGACCCAAAGCATTCGGCTAAACTGACTAAGAAATGGCTTGAGAACAATCATATTAATGTTTTGGAGTGGCCATCAAAAAGCCCAGACCTTAATCCAATTGAAAATTTATGGAGAACATTAAAATTGAGGGTAATGCAAAGGAAGCCTAAGAATCTTATTCAATTGGAGGATTATTGTCAGGAAGAGTGGGCTAAAATTACTACTGAAGAGTGCAACGACTTGGTTGTAAACTATGAAAAACGACTGAGGAAGGTAATCAAGGCCAAAGGCTATACAATTGATTATTAAATAAATCGTGCCAATAATTTTGAACAAGGGTTTTTTGCAATTATGTTTGTTGTTCCTTTGTTATTTGTTTTTTCTAAAATCCGATTGCTGCATCGGAAAGGCCAGTTAAAAATACATAATATACTTTGTTATTTTCTTTAATTTAATCCCTTTTTTAGAATTTATTAGACAAAATTTAACTTTTATTTTACCATGCCAATAAATATGATCATCACTGTATATATACACACATATACATATATATATATATATATATATATATATATATATATATATATATACACACATATACATATATATACACACACATATACATATACACACTTGTACATATATTTCAACATTAGAGCGGTTGTCAAAGAGATCAGAATAATGCTCAGTCCAACGAAGGAGAACATTGTTAGGATCCTTTATAAGGGCAATTCCATCATTTGAGAGTTGGGGAGATGTAGATAGTGTTTGAGGACCAAAAGCTTTTTTAAGCAAATGGTACATGCGTTTGAGGTCTTTACAATCAAAAGCCATCTGGACTCAATAGATTGTTAAAGTATATTTGTCCATCCGTCATTCCAGAAAGCCAAAGTGGCTTTGGTCCGGACAGAGGAACCACGGATATGATCTTCTCTGCTCGGCAGTTGCAGGAGAAATGTACTGAACACCGTGTTCCGCTTTATCAGGTTTTTGTTGATTTGACTAAGGCTTTTGATACGGTGAACAGAAGTTCCCTATAGATAATTCTGGTGATGTTGGGATGCCTACCTCAATTTCTACGATTACTCAGGGAGCTCCACACTAATATGAAGGCTCGACTGAACTTCAATGGATGCCTGTCGGAACCCATATCGGTTTACAATGGTGTGAAGCAGGTTGATATCCTAGCACCTACACTTTTTTCAATTTATTTTGAAATTATGTTATTTTATGCCTTTAGGGAATGTTCTCTAGGTGTTTATTTGCGTTTCAGAACCACAGGTAGGGTCTTTGATCTTCGTCGTTTTCATGCTTCTACAAGGACCTTTCAGCACCTGGTTTGTGAATTGCTTTATGCGGATGACGCCGATCTCGTGGCCCATGGTGAGAGGGACATGCAGGGTATCATGGATCTGTTTTCGGGGGCCTGTGCGTCTTTTGGGCTTACTATTAGTCTTAAGAAGACTAAGGTCATGTTCACACCTCCACCCGGTAGTTTGTATGAGGAACCAAATATTTTTGTCAACAACCAGAGACTTGCCGTGGTTGACACATTTGTGTATTTGGGTAGTACTCTCGCCAGAGATGGAACCCTGGATGCTGAGGTCAACTATAGGATACAGCATGCCACTAAGGGTTTTGGTGGCTTAGAGAAGCAAGTATGGTCTGACAGAGGTATAACTATTCATACAAAGATCAGTGTCTATAAATCTTGTATTTTACCATCCCTGCTTTACGCTTCTGAGGCCTGGACAACTTATGGTAGACACATAAAAGTCATGGAGAGAGTGCACCAGAAATTCCTGAGACACATTCTGGGCATCAGGTGGAGCACTTTTATATCTGATGTGGAGGTTCTCATGCGGGCTGATGTACCTTGTATCGAGAAGTTGATTATATGCAACCAGATGAGGTGTGCTGGACATCTGACAAGGATGGACGACGATAGATTGCCAAAGCGCCTGTTCTATGGTGAAATTACACAAGGAAAGCGTCCACAACATAAACCGAGGAAACAATTTAAGGATAACATCAAAGATAATTTTAAAGCTCTTGGTATTGAGGTGTTCAGTTGGGAAAGTGCTTCCAATGATCGTAAAAAGTGGCGCTCCTTGGTCTATCATGGCTGTGATAGTTTTGAGAAGAAAAAATATGAGCATGCAAAAATGAAGGGTAATATCCGGAAGAAAAATCTGTCAGATATATCAGGTCTGTCGGAGGATTTCATGCAGAACCACACCTGTGATTTATGCGGTAAAATGACTTTATCCGGAGCTGGCCTGGCTAGCCACAAGCGTTCACATGGAGATCAATCTTTCTTTGATGGGGTAAACTTTGCAGGGCACAGATGTTCTGTTTGCTCTGTGGTCTGTAAATCGAGTGGAGGCCTGAAGTGTCATATGAGCGTCCACAGTAGAGCAGCACCAGTTGGCATCCCTCGATCTCAGTTTAAGTGTGACCTTTGCAACAGACTGTGTAAAAGCAGGGATGGTCTGAAGAGCCACCTTCGTTTGCACAGAAAATAGGAATTGATGCATTCTTGATCACATCTCCACATGTATATATGTGTTTGTGTGTATAAGTGTGTATAAGTGTGTATATGTGTACATAATTATAATATGAAAAAATATATATATATATTTTCAGAAATACATGAAAATAATTGAGTAATCAACAATAAAGCAAGGGAAAGATGGTCTTCTTCTGTCAAGAAGTGACAATCACCACATATATTTATACACATATATATATATATATACACATATACATATACACACATATACATATATATATACACATATACATATATATACACAGATATACATATATATACACACATACATACACACATATACATATATATACACATATACATATACATATATATACATATATACATATATATATACACATATACATATATATATACACATATACATATATATACACATATACATATATATATGCACATATATATACACATATACATATATATATGCACATATATATACTCATATACATATATATATGCACATATATATATACACATATACATATATATATGCACATATATATACACACATATACATATATATATGCACATATATATACACATATACATATATATATGCACATATATATATATACACATATACATATATATACACATATACATATATATACATACACACATATATATATACTCATATACATATATATATACACATATACATATATATATACATGCACACATACATATATATATACACATATATGGCAACAGTATTCCATCCTTGGACGTATCTGACTCTTATATAGATAAAGAACTGCATCAGCAGTGAGATATCTACTGGATCGATAGAACGATCCAACCATTTTTCCAGCGGCCTTGGCAACAGATTTGATGTACGTATTCCATTTAAGATCAGGAGTAAAGGTCAAGCCCAGAAGCCTGTCAAAACTTGAGGCCTCCCCAAAACGAGAGCCATTCATTTTAATTGATGCCAGATGGGGATCATAACGTTGATGGTGTAAAGATAGAAGCTTGGTTTTAGATGCATTAAAAGTAACCAGTCACTCCTTTCCCCATTGTACAACGTAATCAAGATCAGAGGAGAGAGAATCGGAGAGAACTTGGTCGTTTACTGTCTTAGATGTGCTACCATAGATGGTAGTGTCATCAGCATAAATGTCTACAAATGATGTAAGGATGTGATTTGGAAGATCATTAATGTAGATCAGGAAAAGAGTTGGGCGAAGGATGGACCCCTGAAGGACTCCAGCATTTATACTGTGAGCTTCTGATTTTTGCCCATCAACTACTACTCTTATGAACCTATCAGAGAGAAATGATTTAATAATGTATATGTATACATATTCATATATATATACACATATACATATATACATATATATATATATACACCGATACATATACATATACATATACATATATATATCTATATATATATATGTACACATACAGATACATATATACATAACTCTGTACAGTTCATTCCACTACTGAAAAATTATAGCGCCAATACTCTCTTGATTATCATATTGTACCAACAATATCGTAGTGATTTCAAAAGTTAAAAAAATATGTATACGATATGGGTGCTATCAGCTAGAATCAAACCCAAAACAATTAGCGCTCCATTCATTAGCATTTAAGCTAACAACAGATGGATATCAAAACTAAAAACTGTCATTAACGTATAAATGTATATAAATATAGAAGATACACATTAAGTCAATTCATCTACTAAGTTCCAATTTTTTCTCAGTTTACACTCCTTAGCATGTTGTTTTACCGGCTAAATTATTTGTTCCACGGATCCACATCCCTATATATATATATTTCGTATGTGATATATGACCGTCTTCCTGTACACCCTCGCCTAGAAATCCTGATGATGTCCCCTGAAATAGGGACGAAACGTTGATTTTATTTTTGTTTTTACTCTTTTAGGTTTTTCCTTTTTATTCACATAACGTCTAAAGTATCGTTTATATCTTGCTTTATTTTATTCACACACACACACACACATATATATATATATATATATATATATATATATATATATATATATATATGCTTCAAGCAAAATAATATATATATATATATATCTAAGTTTCTAGTCTGTATATCAAAAATTGACAGAGTTTACTTTTATATATTTAGATAGATAGATAGATAACATTAGAAATGGCTGAAAAATCGACCCCATGACGAATCCTAGCCGAATTGACCCTTACAGTATTAACATATTTTTTTTAATTTAAGACATAACATATGGGGCAATACCAGTCAAGACAATACCAACTCTGTGGTGATTCGAGACAATGAAGTAATTTTGCCAGGCATCGGATTCTTATCTCCAGCTGGAAAATAAATGTCTTCATATTGTTATGTAATCCTTTGTCTTCGTTCGTCATTTCAACCAAGGTAATGTGTTCTCTTCTATTATTATATATTATCACGCTGTCTCATTCGTATTGTATAATGAATTTTATATGAAATGAAACTCCTTCGAAAGGGTTGACTGTATTCTCTTCATCGATAATTAATCTCTCCTCTGTCCTGTTTAAGGAACTATTAATTAACATATCTCTCTGCTACTGTCGCTATTATAAATGTCATCTCGTCCCTGTTCTGTGCCTCCTCCATACGACAGTATAACAGTTGTGGTAGCAGGGTTAGTTAGGCAAAGGAAAACATAGGAAGAACTGATAAAAATAGGCTTCAGAAAAAGAGGTATGAATAAAAATCAGATTGGAAGTAAGTTTCTAAAAGCCATCCAACACATGCCAGCATGTAACCTACGATGACAACAACAATAACTAGTTTGATGCTCATATTTGCATTAAATCATTAATTCATTACGGTGTATCGAATGGCCATTATGATACCTAGTTTGCTGCATCTTATAACAAAGATCCATACAAAATTTCAATCAGATCGGCTCAGTAGTTTTCGAGAAAACTTTGAGAGAAAATATGGTATTTTGGTGACTAATCCCTCTTACTTCCTAACTGTACATCGAATGGATGCCATGATACTTAGTTCGCTGCACCTTATTATAACAAAGATCCATACAAAATTTCAGCCAGATCGGCCCACTTGTTTCTGAGAAAAAAATAGAACGGACAGACAGATACAGACTAAGAGAAGTAAAATATAGATAACAGTAAATCTTTGTAATAATTTTTTTCCCTTGTTTTTTTTTTTTTTTGTTTGTTTTCATATCAGATGATGACAATACGTTTTGTCTTGTTCCTCGTCTTCATCATCCAGATATTGGGAAGTATTTCAAGGTGCCCTGGGAGATCTTGGGAACAGTTTCAAGGTCCACAGAAAGATCTTGGGAACAGTCCCAAGCTCCCTCCAGGGAAATAGTAGAAGCAATTTGAACAGAGTCGATAAAGTCAATGCAACAAACCGCAGCAGGAGAATAGCACGACTAATGAGCAAAAAGTGGTTGAGGCCAGAAAGAACTTGGAAACAACAGAATCTCAAAATAACAAACTTAAACATTACACAACCATTTTTATTCACCAGAGATTTTATATATTTTTTGGTTTTTCTTTTTGAATCCTTCGAGATGAAGCTTCATCATTTGTGTATCCGTCCTTTTGCGAACTGTTATCCTCATCTTCAGAGTTCACCACGTTTTGGCCGACTATTCCTCTGGCCTTCTTCAGTTCAATAGAGAAAATGGAAATTATTGTAACCACATAAAAAAAAAAGATAAATAAAACTTTGTTATTTGTTTGAAACAGGAAAATTTTTTTGCTGCAGCACTGAATGAAACTCTACAATTTACACTGCGATATGTATTCAGTTTATTGCGAACTGTTATTCTCTTTTTGTTTCGCCATGTTTCGGCCAACTCATCCTCTCAACTGACCTTCTTTGGGTGGTTAACCGCAACGGGATAGGAATGTTAAGTCTTGTAACTCTCTCCGTAGTAATGACTGCCTTCCATAGTTGTTGTTGTCTCACCACATTTTTAGTCAACTAATCCTCTGGCCTGCTTTGGGTAGGATTGAAACTGCTATCTTCAGACAATGATTGCCTATAATCTTAGAGATTCAACGCCTCTATCCACTGCGCCATGGTCCCCAAATGTTAACCGTTTCAAGTGGATGCTGTATGGCCATTATCTCAAATAGTCATCCTTCGGTCGTCTCTATCTACATATATTCCAGCAGATAAACAAAGTCCGTTGGTGCTCTGAACACTCTACCATCAGTTTGGTTTTCGGTGTTCCTCAGAAATAGATGGTCTGTTTGAGTTCAGTTAAACTTGTATTTGAATTGAGTCGAGCTTAGAATTCTGGTTTACAAGTTTAATAAAGAAAACGTGAATTATTGTAACCACATAGAAAATAATTCATAAGATGAATAAAACTTTGTTATTTGTTTGAAACTAGAAAATTCTTTTGCTGCAGCACTGAATGAAACTCTACAATTAACACTGCGATATGTATTCAGTTTACTGTGAACTGCTATTCTCTTCTTGTTTCGCCATGTTTTGGGCCAACTCATCCTTTGGCCTTCTCCGGGTGGTTAACCGCGACGGGATAGGAATGCTGAGTCTTGTAACTGTATCCCCAGTAATGACTGCCTTCCATAGTTGTTGTTGTCTACCACGTTTTTAGCCAACTAATCTTCTGGCCTACTTTGGGTAGGATTGAAACTGCCATCTTCAGACGATGATCACCTGGAACCATAGAGACTCAATATCTCTATCCACTGCGCCATGGGCACTGAAGAAGGGCAGAGGAATAGTTGGCAGAAACGTGATGAAACAATAGCAACTATGAGGATGAGAATAATAGTCTGCAAAAAATCGATACGCGCCATAGACTTTGTTTCTTATAAACGACCATGAAAAAAAAAACACATAGAAAAACAGTTATATACTGCTTGAATATTGCTGTGATATGAGTCAGTTTATTTGTTATGAATCTCTGGGAATCTTCCGTTATAATTATGTTTATTATTATTATTATTATTATTACTATTATTCATATTATTATTATTAATAATATTATTCATATTATTATAATTATTTTTTTAATTATTTTTATTTATTATTTTTTTTATAGCATTTTCACCCCAAACAAGGCACATTGTCACTTTGAAGTAGGGGGCTACTATCAGGGACATAAGCTACAGAGGTACTATGTAGAGAGTTGGGCAGCAAGGTGTTGGTTCACATTACACTTGAACTTCTGCATGTCAGTACAGTTGGGGAAGCAGTGTTCCGGAAAGGAGTTCCAAAGTCTTGCGGTTCTGGGGAAGAAACTACTGGAGTAGAAGGCTCTCTTACATCGAGGGATCTCTACTGTGAAAGGGTGGGATTTAGCTGCTTGTCGAGTCTGTCGGGGGTATTTACTTTGAGGGGGTAGAAGTGCTTGCAGTTCGTCAGAGCATTCACCGTTAAAGTACTTGTAGAACAGGCAGAGGGATGCAACATTTCGTTGATGGGACAGAGGCTGAAGCTTAGATGACAGTCCAGGACCTATTAGGTTGGTGATTCTCTTTTGGATTTGTAGCAGATGCACCAGTTCCAATTTGACAATAATATTCCATACATGAGCGAATGGTGGCCTTATAGATATACAGGATACTTTCGGGCGTTAGTAGCGTTCTAGCATGGTAGAGAGAACCCACCTTCATCGCAGCGGTCCTGGCAATGCTCTCAATGTAATTGTTCCAACTCATGTTTCCTGTGAATGTTAGGCTGAGGAGTTTAAAATATGTACTTTCAGATAAGGAGTCTTTGACCATTTCTATTGTTGGTAGAGAAGGTTTTTGTAATTATTGAAGGAAACCAGTTTAGTCTTGGCAGCATCTAATGTGACCATCCATTTTTGTCCCCATTCCACTACAGATCGGAGGTCATCCTCTAGTGTTTTTGCCATTTCTTTAGATATGTGTTCATTTGTTTTCCTGTCGTGTCTGTTATAGAGCGTGGTGTCGTCAACATATATACCCATCTCACAATTTTGTAAGGGAGGTCATTTATGAATATTAGGAATAATAGAGGTCCAAGGATAGACCCTTGAGGCACTCCCGCATTTATATCATATTGTTTACACGTACGACCGTCAATGACAACCTGGATTTTTCTCTTATCTAAGAAGGATTTAATTATGTTTATTATTGTTAATATTATTTTTATAATAATAATAATTATTATTATTGATATTATCTTTATAATTTTTATTATTATTAATATTATTTTTAT
Organism: Euprymna scolopes; assembly: GCF_053919585.1. Lineage (NCBI taxonomy): Eukaryota > Metazoa > Mollusca > Cephalopoda > Sepiida > Sepiolidae > Euprymna > Euprymna scolopes. The sequence continues at coordinate 107,081,775 of NC_136502.1, forward strand.
TAATATTATTTTTTATTATTATTAATATTATTATTTTTATTATTATTATTATTTTTTTCGTTAACTTCACAGCGTTGTGATGTTTTACACCGTTTTTTTGTTTTTGTTTCGTTTTTTTTTTTTTTCACTCAAGAGCGGGCTTTTAGTCAAAGAGTCAGTTGGATGAAAACCACCTGGCGTAGGATGTTTGCCAAGCCAAGCAGAATTGACTTCTGGAGTACGGTGATGTTGTACTTGATTCTTAAGGAGTTCAACTGTTTCTCAAGATCATCTGGAATAGAGCCAAATGCACTTATGATGATTTGCACGATGGAAATTTTCTTGTTCCACAACTTGGCAATCTCCACCCTCGGTTTCTGATCATTTTATGGTTTTCCAATCTTTTTTTGCCTGTTAAGTTGATATCATTAGCAAACCACATCAATAATTTGGCATTCATTGGTCTTTTTGTTCACAACTACAATATCTGGTTTATTATTATTATTATCTTAATTATTATTTTTATTATTATTATTATTTTTATTATTTTTATTATTATTGTTATTATTATTTTTATTATTATTATCATTTATTATTATTATTATTATATTATTATTATTATTACTATTATTTTTATTATTATTATTATTATTATTATTATATTATTATTACCATTATTTTTATTATTATTATTATTATTATTATTTTATTATTATTATTTTTATTATTGTTATTATTATTATTATTATTATTATTATTTTTATTATTATTTTTATTATTATTATCATTATAATTATTATCATTATCATTATTATTATTATTATCATTATCACTATTATTTTTATTATTATCATTATTATGATCATTATCATTATTATTATTATTTTCATTATCATTATCATTATTATTATTATTTTCATTATCATTATCATTATTATCATTATCATTATCATTATTATTATTATTCACTCACTAGGAGTTTTCACGCAGGTCAAGAAAAATTTCTCTTTGATAACAACCTGTGGTGTTCCCTTAAGTCTGAGTGACAACGAGTCTCCCCAGATTCCCAGTACTCTCTACATTTTTTGATAACATTTGCAAATTAGTTTGCATTATCACAACAGTCATTTACCATAGATTTCTCATTGGTCTTCACTGAAATATTGGTAGCACAAAATCTCCCCAAGAGCTCAGTCCTCTTTGCACTCATCCAGTGGAAGTCTGGTTAGTGCTTTCTCTCGGTCTTTCCATTCTCCTTAACCCTCCTCGAGTATTTGGTGTGATATCAGTTGATGCCGTTACTTTTGTGTGTGTATGTGGAGGGGGAATAACTCACAATTATGCAGTTTCAATTCCCTTGATTCCATGTAGTGTTTCTTTTTGTTTTACATCTGAAGCAGTTTCTATATGTCCAGCTTATGCTTATGGTTCATGTGTATCAGTCTCCGCATTCAAGGGTTTTCCTTAATATTCCAGCCGTTTCCATTATTGATATCCGTTGTATCTTCTCAGCCATCTCTCTGATTCCAATCTCTCCCATTCTCTTTTCAAAGTTTTTTGGAATTCTTCCTAGTGCTCCTACTATTAGTGGTGTTATCTTGACTTTTTTCATGTTCTGTATTCCTTTCAGTTCTCTGGCTATTTCTGTAATTGCTCTGCTTCTGACTCTCCTTGATTTTCACCCTGTGAACTGATGGGACGTTTTCAATTTAGCAGAACTTTTCAATTATTCATGCTAAACAAGGCATATTACCACTTGGATGTAAGAAGCTATTTGGGACCATGTCTACAGAAACATTATGTAGGGAGGTGAGCAGCAAGATTTCTGTTAACATCTTAAGTTTCTACATGTCGATACTGTGAAGGAAGCAGGGAGGAAATTCCAAAGTCTAGCAGCTTGAGGGAAGAAACTATTACAGAAGGCTTTCCAGCATCTAGGACCCTACAACAGTGACTACAGGGTGGAACTATAAATTTCTCGCCTTAAAGAAAACAACACTACAGCTTTATTTTTAAACTTTTATTGAAAAATCAATTCAGGTAACTTGATTATAGTAGTAGAGCTGACATTTATTCAATGTAACCGCCTTCAACCTCAATCACCGCCTTGATATGGGTCCAGAACTGGGAGCTTGCCTTTTCCACAAGTGTCGACAGGAGCATGGTGAATACTTGGCGGATGGTGACGATCAATCTGGCTTTGGTATTGTGGGAGGTCATGTTGGTGATGTTCTTGACATATGACCAAACAAAGTAGTCCAACAGGTTCAGGTCGAGGGAGAAGGGGGGGGCAATGAAAGAAGGGGACAAAGTCATAGCACTCCTTCTGAAGCCAAGCCTGAGTCTCTTTGCCACACTCAGGGTCTGCTAGTCACCACCTGATTGCATCAGGGGATCACCAAACTCTTCAGCACATCCAGGTACACTTTGGTGTTGACTTTCAAGCCGACTTTGAAGATGTGAGGTGGTATGATGTGACCCTCACTTGAAACAACACCAAAAACCATAACCGTGACCAGAAACTTTGGTTTCATCATCCTGGGCATGTCCCTGTTACTTGTGGCAATCAAGCGATGCATTTTGAGGGTCCTGGCAATGGTCCTGTTGTCATAACTTGAATCAGTAAAGAGCAGGAGTTGTACAGTGGCGCATCTCCAATCTCGTTTGTTTAACATTGTGTCACTTTCAAACCTGATAGAAAGCTTCTATCACTCTTGGGATTTTGTATACAACTGGCCAACTAGTAGATGATCTGCAACAAAAACAGAAAACCGGTTTTTATCAAACGGAAATGGAATCATGTCGTCTTTTCTAGGGCGACAATAATATCTTTCCACCTTGTACTTTACAAAATCTTAAAGAATATTTCATTGTACAGTTCAAATTCTGTTAAATATTTCATCCGATAGTTCTCAAATGTGTCCTCTTAGACATTTTTAAAATCATTATTTTTAATGTATCCAATTCAATCTTAAAATTCATACGGTTGCCATTTTTTCCAACATTTGTGATGGACTTTCGTCTTAATAAGAGTTTTCTATTAAATTAGTTTCAAATTTTTTGTTTCTTGGTCAACCCCAATATTTTTCACGATTCTTTCGAAAATTACTTTTTCTTATTAGAAAATAAATGTTTGAATTACTATATCGACTGAACAGCATATTATTAAATTGTATATATTATTAAATTGTATATATTATTAAAATGTATATAATTATTAAAATGTATATAATTATTAAAATGTATATATTATTAAAATGTATATATTATTAAAATGTATATAATTATTAAAATGTATATAATTATTAAAATGTATATATTATTAAAATGTATATATTATTAAAATGTATATATTATTAAAATGTATATAATTATTAAAATGTATATATTATTAAAATGTATATATTATTAAAATGTATATATTATTAAAATGTATATAATCATTAAAATGTATATATTATTAAAATGTATATATTATTAAAATGTATATATTATTAAAATGTATATAATTATTAAAATGTATATAATTATTAAAATGTATATATTATTAAAATGTATATAATTATTAAAATGTATATATTATTAAAATGTATATATTATTAAAATGTATATAATTATTAAAATGTATATATTATTAAAATGTATATAATCATTAAAATGTATATATTATTAAAATGTATATATTATTAAAATGTATATAATTATTAAAATGTATATAATTATTAAAATGTATATAATTATTAAAATGTATATATTATTAAAATGTATATATTATTAAAATGTATATATTATTAAAATGTATATATTATTAAAATGTATATAATTATTAAAATGTATATAATTATTAAAATGTATATATTATTAAAATGTATATATTATTAAAATGTATATATTATTAAAATGTATATATTATTAAAATGTATATATTATTAAAATGTATATAATTATTAAAATGTATATATTATTAAAATGTATATATTATTAAAATGTATATATTATTAAAATGTATATAATTATTAAAATGTATATAATTATTAAAATGTATATATTATTAAAATGTATATAATTATTAAAATGTATATATTATTAAAATGTATATATTATTAAAATGTATATAATTATTAAAATGTATATATTATTAAAATGTATATATTATTAAAATGTATATATTATTAAAATGTATATAATTATTAAAATGTATATAATTATTAAAATGTATATATTATTAAAATGTATATAATTATTAAAATGTATATATTATTAAAATGTATATATTATTAAAATGTATATAATTATTAAAATGTATATATTATTAAAATGTATATATTATTAAAATGTATATATTATTAAAATGTATATATTATTAAAATGTATATATTTATTAAAATGTATATATTATTAAAATGTATATATTATTAAAATGTATATATTATTAAAATGTATATAATTATTAAAATGTATATAATTATTAAAATGTATATATTATTAAAATGTATATAATTATTAAAATGTATATATTATTAAAATGTATATATTATTAAAATGTATATAATTATTAAAATGTATATAATTATTAAAATGTATATAAGTATTAAGATGTATATATTATTTTAAATTACTGTTCGATTTTATTATCCAATAGTATCGATTAAACACGAAACTTTCAGATGATATAAAAAAAATTTAGAATAAATTATTTAATTTTTTTTTGTGGTTTCAGTTTTTTCTATTTAAAAATCCTCACATCCGTTTTTACTTTGATCTTTTAATGATGTTCAAATAAAAAAAATATCGCACAGAACAAACATGGTGACCAGTGAAAACAATGCAGAATACATTGGATAATAAAGGTCTTAATATAAATAAAAATATAAAAAGATGTGCATGTTCTCGTCGAGTGTTCACATTATGGGGGAACGATTTACGGGAACGCTGTATTAGAAACTGAGCAACTCTTTTTTTAAATTTTTTTGATAATATTGTAGATTAGTGCCTAATCGATAATAATCCATTAAAAAAAAAAACATATTAGGGTGCAGTATATAGATTCACCGTACTTTTTTTGTGTTAACAGCCTTAAAATATCTGTAAATAATAATTGATATTTAACGGTGAGACATCTTATAAAAAAAAAATGTGGAAATTGTGGCGTTATAAATTTTAAGATCCTCCTCCCCCCAATGTTTGAAGTGTTTCTAGTTATTTTTAAAATGTTTAGAACTTATGGACCCGCACCTCGTTCCATCTTTCCTTCCCCTGCCACCAAACTTGAAAACAAAAAATGCTAACGATTACATGTCTCATTTACCACTACGTGGCCCAGAAGTTGGTGCTCATTTTGCATTAAATTTATATAGGAAACTGATCCCCGATTCTAAAATGTTAAATTTTTATTATTATTTTTTTTAAAATTCCTTCTTTCATATTATCTTTAAAAAGCCATTGAAACGTATTAACTAAAAAAAAAGAAAGCAGATTTTAATTTCTTTTTAATGGGTAAACTACGTTGAAATAGATCATAAAAAAATAAGAAAATTTTATTTTAAAACTAGCAAGAGAAATAAAACAAACATAACAGTAACATAACCCGATGGAACCGAAACTGCAAGAAATTTCATAAAGCATAACCTGCCCCACCCCCACCTCCGTGCCAAATGTGAAAGAATCAGCCTCCGATAATATTCCACATCAAATATGTATGAACGGTCAAGGAGGATGGAAAAACCAAGGAGAGAAGGCACTGACCAGACCTCCACTGCATAGAGTATTGGTATCTTAGAGAGGCTTATTGCCATGCAAACTCCAAAGAAGACCAATAGTTGTTCCTATTTACTTGGCTCCTCATGAGGGCAAAGTTCGAGGGCAGAGTTAGACATAAGGTCGGTTTTTAATGTTGAGAAAATCCAGCTTCCCAAAAAGGGGCACTTCAGGATAGGAATAAAAATTTAAATTGCCTCAGTCTAGAAGGATTTCTTCTCCACTGATCGAGGTCAGAAAAGGCGAAGTGTTGTATCAAAACAGATACTACACTTTGTTCCTAGCCAAAAGGCCAGGTTGCTAGCAAGTAATAAATGCTAACTTGTGATAATGCTAAATCATTTGCGATGGTGATCGAAAGATGTGGAGATTCCTGGAAATCTGAGGAGAATTGTTGTTCCTCAGATTCCAAGGAACATCACCGGATATTGCCAGTGGGTAATCACTGATGATGCCCTGGTGTGAGAACTTCAAGCGAGTTGGTATTTCGTTTTATAGAAATCGCTCCAGGCAAGGTGTGAAGCCACTTGATGTAAAAAGCTAACAAGAACAGACGATGATCATCGAAAAGATAAGAGATGCTTATTGACGTTAGTCTTGAAAAGACAAAGTTTATAGGTAGGAGGAAAACAGTCAGCAGAAAAGGAGTTCAACAATGCTGCGGTTATTGGAAAGAAACTACTGGAATAGGAAGCTGTATTACAATGATGCATCAAAATAGCGAATTGACGAAGATCACTAGACCAGCACGTCAACCGAGCTGGATCAAAAGAAGCAGGGAATAGATCAATCAATTCTGAAGAACACAAGCCATAATAGTATTTATAGAAAAGACTAAGACTAGCAACATCCCGTCTGTGAGAGAGAGATTGCATAGAAGAAGAAACAATTAATTCAAATAGAATGTCTGATGAAGATAAAAAAAATGATAGCAATAAAAGAAATATAATAGTATGAATTCTATAAAAAAAAACGAATGGTTTTTTAAAGGATGAATCTTTTAACAGAAAAAAAAATTCTCTTGAAATATCAAGTAATGGTGGTTTACTCTTTCATATTTCTTTTCTTTTTTTCCTCCCAATTCTATTATTTTTTTCCCAATAAAGCATGAATTTGATTATCTTCTGCCATTCATTTTTCGATTCAGTATTTAATCATTTATTTAATATTTTCTTCATAAACGGTGGATGCAAAAAAATAAAATAAAAATAAAATAAAATACGGAGAAAAAGAAGGAAAACAGTTTTTTAAATAAATAATAAAATCGATAATTATCATTGAAAATCAAATTGAAAAGGATTATTCAAAAATTAATATAGTCTAGTTGATTCTTTTTTTTTTTTTTTTTTGTCTAGCATCGCATATTCAAAGATGAGAGTAGAAACATGATATAGATTGGAAAAGCACCGATCGTTGTACATCATAGAATTCACTTCAAAGGTGATAATGTGGAAGCTATCTATCTATCTATCTATTATATAAAAGGAATTGTGTGTGTGTGTGAGAGAGAGAGAGAGAGAGAGAGAGAGAGAGAGAGAGAGAGAGAGAGAGAGAGAGAGAGACAGACAGACAGACAGACAGACAGACAGACTTCGTTCCCTGTGGATTCTGCACGGCTGGGCCGATTTTTATGAAATTCCACATAGATGCACTTTATGTATCTGGCAATGTTTTTGAATTTCAGTTTAAAGTGCAAAAGTCAAGTATGATTGTTCAATTCTGCTCTAAACAGAAATATTCACTTCGAACGTGCCCCTTTCATATCAAAGAACCGACTTTTAGTTTTATGTGTCGGGCCTTTCTGCTCGTGTGATAATAAAACTTCTCAAATGCACTTGTGATTTACGCGGTATAAGGTGTTAATTTTAGCCAACATTGATTGTCAATTATCGATATTTATCGAGGACATTACATGCCAGGCACATAAAGTACCTATGTGTGAAATTTCATAAAAACCGGCATAATCGTTTTCGAGTATTATATATATATATATATATATATATATATATATATATATATATATATATATATATATTATATATATATTATATATATATATTATATATCATATTATATATATTATATATTATATCATATATATCATATATATATATTATTTATATATTATATATATATATTATATGAACAAATGATTAATAAAACATGTTAAAAAAATCTTGAAAAAGAGTTAAAAACATATTTAATTTTAAAAAGGAAGAACAAGATAAGTGGATAGTCCATAATCCGCGGAGTTTCGAAGAAATACTTTCCTTCTTATCAGAGGGCAGGAATTAGCAAAATGCGGGATCGGATTTTGCATGTAAAAGTATTTAATGAAACCACAAGAAAGTCACAGATCTTACTTGGTTAAAAGAAAATTATTTCTTATTATATATTATATATATAGTATATCATAGATATATTATATATATATTATATATATATATTATATATATTATATAATATATATATATTATATATATATTATATATATATTATATATATTATACAATATATATAATATATATTATATATATAATATATTATATATAATATATATAATATATTATATATAATATATATATATAATATATTATATATAATATATATATATTATATATATATTATATTATATATTATATATATAATACATATATATATCATATATATATCATATATATAATACATATATATATCATATATATAATACATATATATATCATATATATATATATCATATATATAATACATATATATATCATATATATATCATATATATATAATACATATATATCATATATATAATACATATATATCATATGTATAATATATATATATAATATATAAATATATAATATATATAATATATAAATATATAATATATATAATATATATAAATATATAATATATATAATATATATAATATAATATATATAATATATATAATATATTATATATATGATATATTATATATATCTAATACATATATATAATATAGATAATATATATATTATATATATAGAATATATATTATATATATATGATATATTGCATATATATATATTATATTATATATCTAATACATATATATAATATAGATAATATATATTATATATATAATATATATGTCATATATATAATATGTATATATAATATGTAGTATATTATATATAATACATATATATAATATATATAATATATAAAATATATAATATATATTATATATAATACATATATATAATATATATAATATATATCATATAATACATATATAATATATATAATATATATATAATATATATTATATTATATATATAATACATATATATAATATATATAATACATATATATATAATATATATGATATATATATAATATATTATATATTACACATATATATTAAATATATAATATATATATAATATATATATAATATATATAATATATATATAATATATATTATATTATATATATAATACATATATATAATATATATAATACATATATATATAATATATATGATATATATATAATATATATTATATATTACACATATATATTAAATATATAATATATATATAATATATATATATAATATATATAATATAAAATATATAATATATATAATACATATATATAATATATATGATATATATATAATATATATTATATTATATATAATACATATATATAAAATATATAATATTTATATAATATATATATAATATATATATAGTATATATAATACATATATATATAATATATGATATATATATATAATATATATTATATTATATATAATACATATAGATAAAATATATAATATATATATAATATATATAATATATATATAATATATATAATATATATATAATATATATAATATATAAATATATAATATATATAATATATAAATATATTATATATATATAATATAATATATATTATATCTATTATACAGGGTGTCCGTAAAATTACTATACAGTCTTACAAGTTACTATACAGACACCCTGTAATATATTAACTATTAATACAAATATAATACAATAAAACAATAAGACTGTATATTAACTTTACGGGCACCCTGTATATATAATATATATATTATATATATATTATATATATTATATATATATATATTATATATTGTATATTATATATATTATATGTTGTATATTATATATTATATATATTATATATTATATATATATATATTATATATTATATATATTATATATATATATTATATATATATATATTTTATATATATATTATATATATTTTATATATATTATATACATATTATATATATTATATATATGTTATATATATATTATATACATATTATATATATTATTTATATTATATGTATATATTATATATATTATATATACATTATATATATTATATATTATATATAAATACATTATATATAATATATATATACATTATGTATATTATATATATACATTATATATAATATATATATATATACATTATATATATTATATATATACATTATATATATAATATATATATAATATATACATATAATATAAATAATATATATAATATGCATATAATATATGTATAATATATATATAATATGTGTAATATATATAACATATATATATAATATATATAATATATATATAATATATATAATATATATCTATAATATGTATAATATATAAATATAAAATATATATATATAAAATATATGTATATAAAATATATATATATAAAATATATATATATATAAAACATATATATGTATAAAGTATATATATAGATTATACATATATAATATATATATAATAAGTATATAATATATATATAATATATATATGAAATATATATATATATATATAAAATATATATATAATATATACAACATATATATATATAAAAAATATATATAATATATTTATATAAAAATATATATATAATATATATAATATGTATATATAATATATACATATAATATAATATATATATAATATAATATATATATGATATATAATATATTTACAATATATATAATATATATAATATATATAATATATATAATTATAATATATATAAAATATATAATTATAATATATATATAATATATAATTATAATATATATATAATATATAATTATAATATATATAATATATATTATATATATAATATATATTATATATATTATATATTATATATATATTATATATATAATATATATATAATCATAATATATATAATATATATTATGTATATAATATTATATATATATTTTATATATTATATATATTATATATATATTATATATATATTTTATATATATTATATATATAATATATATATAATCATAATATATATATAATATATATTATATATATAATATAAATTATATTATATATATTATATATATTATATATATATTTTATATATTATATATATGTATTATATATATTATATATATATATTATATATATTATAAATATTATATACCTATATTTTATATATATTATATCTATATATATTACATATATTATATATATATGTTATATATATTATATATACATATATATTATATTATATATACATATATATTATATTATATATATATTTTATATATTATATATATATATATTATATATTTATTATATATACATATATATATTATGTATATATATATATTTTATATATATATCGTATATATATTATATATATATTATATATACATATATATATTATGTATATATATATATTATATATACATATATATTATATATATATATTATATATACATATATCATATATATATATCATATATTATATATATGTATGTAATATATGTATTCTATATATATATATATCATATATTATATATATGTATATTATATATATATATATTTCATATATATTGTATATATTATATATATAATTTATATACATACATCATATATATATCATATATTATATATATGTATGTAATATATGTATTATATATATATCATATATTATATATATATGTATATTATATATATATTATTTATATGTATTTTATATATATAATACCCAGCATAATTACTCAAACAGAAATGACATGTACACGTCCCTGGCTACATTTAATTATGGAAGTAAATATAACAGCTGGCGGTGGTTACAAAGTCGCAAGGCATGCTGAAGCCAGCGACGTAATTCACCTATCGGAAAATGTAAATTGAATGAGGGGTTTATGAATTAGGAACAACCCCACAGTATTTAGGATTTCATTGCTGAGTGACAACGGTCTGGAGACTTTCCTAGCAAGCCAAGAATTCAGTGGCCCAAGGGTAATCAGACAGCTACATGGACGAAATTAGAATAGGGGCTATGTTTTTTGCTCATCACCCACCTTAAGTGTCCTATTGATCAACAAATGACATTTTTTACTCGGGTTATGTATGATGTTATGTGGAGTGGTGTGCTATACATAAAATAAAAAGAACAATGACCAAATAGACGATAGAAAAGAACCGAGAATATTGACGAGTTGATTAGAAGGTGCCCCAGATCATGAAAGGTTGGAAATACAGAATGTCATAAATGATATTCTTAAAAGGATTCTAATGATCTCCAGGGCTGAAAACCAGAGAAAACATCGAAAGAAAAAAAGTGCCGGCCATGTAACTCATTCCACACAAATCGTTATGCTTTTGCAAAGAAACTTTTTGTGGAATCAAAAAGTGGTAAGTTTGATGAGAGTCATTTGAAAATTACATATTTGTATAAATTGAATGGTATCCCAATACCTCCTCCAAAGGACTTACCAAAACTGAAAAATCCGATGGTAATGTCCAATGATAGCAGAATAAAACTGAGCAAAATCCGAGATTTTGTGCATAAAACCTGCACTGGTAGCGCCCAAGGCATGAATGGGATATCATACAAGTTATATAAAAACTGGCCACGTTTCCTCAAGAGACTCACTCTCCTCCTTCAGCAGGTTTGGAGGCAGGGTATTGTACCACCGGAATGGTTTCTTGCTGATGGCATTTGGATATCAAAGGAAATGCAATTGAAAGATATCACAAATTTTCGCCCCATATTCCTCCTAAATGTAAAGGGAGAAACATATTTTTCGGAATTCTTGCTCTTCATATGACAATCTTCCTGGTGAGCAATCAACGTATAAATACTTCTGTTCAGAAGGCTGGGATACCCGACTTCCCCGGATGTCTGTTCAGAAGGCTGGGGTACCTGGCTTCCCCGGATGTCTGTTCAGAAGGCTGGGGTGCTCGGCTTCCCCGGATGTCTGTTCAGAAGGTTGGGATACATGGGTTCTCCAGATGTCTGGAACATTCACAGATGACATGGAACTTGAAGCTATCGGCCAAAAAGTATAAAACGGAATTACATGTGATATGGCCGGATTTTACAAATGTATATGGTTCAGTTTCGCACCACTTAATGCGAATGGCCCTTAACTTTTTAACTTCCCTAGCAAGGTTGGTGAAATCATAATGAAGTATTTCAATTCAACCTTTATGAAATTAACTGTAAAAAATTATACCACAATGGCATTATATATACGTCAAGCTGGATTTGGTCGAGAGTGAAGACTTTAGCATCAGCATAAACAGACGTTATAATTTCTTCTTGTGGATCTGTTTTTTTTTTTTTTTGTGTGTGTGTGTGTGTGTGTTTTTTTTTTTAATTCCCTAACCGATGGCAAAAGCTGCCTGGTAGCATCAGGAGTAGTAGTACCGCCTTGAGCTACTGAAACTGTGTAATCACCCTGGTTTGCCGGCAGATAAAGGCAAAGTATCGCCCATGTTTTCACATATTTTATGATGATAAAAATAAAAATAACATTTTATGAAAAAAAACGTTGGAGACAAATTTTATGATATTTTTATAGCAGTTTTCAAGAGAAAATAGAACGGACAGATAGACAAAGAGAAATATAGATAGACAAATTTTAATATCGTATTGCCGTATCAAAAGTGTTACAATCAAGCAACATAATTATACGCAAATAACATCAACACACAATTCTGGTGAGGCCTCATTCTGGAGCGTTAGTGAGAATCGCATTTTTGTCAATGTTGACGTCTTCCATTATTTGGTATGAAAGCTAAACATTCGAATTCCGTGTTTCATTGGTTTTTCTTTTACATATTTTTCTCCTAGGAATTTTAATAACTTTTAGCTAAAAAAAACCCTCTGAAAATGAAATCAATTATCAGCTTAGAGTTTACACAAACAAAGAAGAAACTCTAAATAAGAGTTTGGTCACATCTTTGAAAATATTTTGTAAGATTAATTTGAAAATATTACAAAACTGAAAAATATGAAATATTTTTTTTAAACCAATAAAAACATTTTTTTGAAACTTTTGGTATAATATCTCTTTTTCAAAGAAGACTTGATTTTTTAATTTGTTTTTTCTCTTTATGTTATACTAGCGGGGGTGGCAGGCGTTGCCCCGGGTGTTTGTAGGTGTGTTTTGAGCAAAAAATGTGGTAGTAGGCAGACAGACTCGAACCCGCGATGCGAAGGCAGAAAAGAAGGCGATAGAAAACCTGGTATCTTACTCCTACTTCATGACGCGACTGGAAGTGTAAAGCGTTCAAATTTAACGTAGTCAATCAAAAAGATGACTTGCAGAAATGACGTTGCTTTTAAACCTCCCACAAAGGTCGTTTTTAATGTGGGGGAAAAGCAGCTCCCTCAAAAAAGGGGGGCACCCTAGCAGTATTCAAATAAATAATACTTGTCTCAGTATGAAGGGTTTCCCCTACATTGACGAAGGACCAATTATAGAACAGATATTACCCGAGTGAAGGCTGGAAGTTGGTGCCAACGTTCGATTAGTTTCACTTTATTTATATGAAAAAGACAAACAAACAGTAGAGACGACCGCAGGGTAGGAATTTTTTAAACTCAATCAAAAGAAAGATAGAGACGATGTCCGTTTGCGAATCTGAGATATTACGATCTAGGAAGTATAAGAAAAATTCTCCCAGAATCTAACCGACGCAAGCAACCCCAGCCAAAAAGCCTTTCGTAGACATACACAAACACGCGTGCCCATTTTGCCCTTCATATATATAGACTAGCGGGGGGGGGGGGTACCCGATGATGCCCAGGTGTCTTGAGGTAAATCAAAACTCCGGGGTGGGGGGTGTTAAATAATAAAAAAAAATGTTTTGGTAGGTAAGTATGAGAATCGAACCCGTACCCTTGAGTTGGAAATTAATGTGTGAAAAAAAAAAAAAAACGGGCAACGTTACCCATTAGGCCACCGCGACATACAACGTACATACGTTTGAATTTATTTATTGAACTATAAAAACAGGCGTGCGCAATAAAAGTTAACTCTGCTTCTTCCATTTGACCTAATTAAGAAGGTCAAATAGAAGTCACGCAGTTGTTTACCCAAATTTGACTGTTTTTTTCCCCAACAGATGTTGGGGAGAGGGAAACCAGCTCCCAATTGTCCAGATTGAATAGCAATTGTCTGATGTACAACATTGATCAAAGCTGATTGCTTCTGGACATTTCCCGGCGCAATGCCGAGGATTTGTTAACTTTGAATTAGTTTCGCTTTTTATACGAAAAAGCCTCATCAACACGCGAGAAGCCAAAATAGCAATAATTTTGTAAAGGTCGACGTAAATAAATCTAGATGCGACGCGCTTTCCCAAATCGTACATATTATTATTTAGGACCCATATAAACAGTTGTAAGCAATCGTAACGACCTCGGAACCGTGTGCGAGAAAAGCCTTTTGAAGACATACATAAAATGGTCACACACATTTTGCCTTTTATATAGATTATGCTGAGGAAACATCAGATTGCCTTGCTGATAGTCGATTTAAGAAATTGACTATTATTATTATTATAAAAGTAAAATATTAGATAATGAACATTATTAGTGTTTTGTTAACTGTTATGTAGAAAAATGTATGCAGAGAGGATGGTTGAAACGAAGGCATGTTTAGTAAAATATTTAACTTAGAACAAAGAGATTCTGGAATTTGTCCACGACGGGAATGTAGGGTTCCAAAGAGCAGACATGGCATGGAGTTGTTCAACATGACTAAATCAAGTATCGGAAACGTGTTTGGAAGTCACATGTCAGGTCATAGAAGTAAGTGACATAATAGGATTTATTAGTTTAGATATATAGAAATTAGTTACAGAGTTTAAAGTCCGGAGACAGAAGTCCTTGGGAGAAGTCGAGGAGAGACAGTTCAAACCTGAGGAACTGTTGAAAGGGGAATAGAACAGAGAAGCGTCCAGTCTTCCAATATGGAGAGCATCGGTTGAATAAAATTGAAAATACAAGTTGATTTCTTGAAAGGATCTTAAATTTCAGCTTGGCCATTTCACCGAACAAGATATGAATGAATGAAGGGATGGTTTTCTGTTGGCAAGATAATAACCCTAAGACTGTGTCCGTCCCCATTTGTGTATTAAATGTTATATGTTGGACTGTATTGTATGTCACACACACACACACACACACACACACACACACACACACACACACACACACACACACACAAGAAACAGTTTGGAAGCACTAAACGACAGCGAGAAACAGCAAGAAATATGTACACCTGATTATACACACTTTATTACATGAACATTGAATATACACTGTTACACCCTCCCACTACGTAACATTTATTTTTCTGGTGGTATTAACCCTGGGGGAGAGTCAACCCCACATCGAGAGAGAAAAAGCAGGATATACCCAGTGTTGTTTTAAGTCTAAAGTTGATGTGTATGTACATTGTTTGACAATGTTTTTTTTAAAGAAACAACAGTTTTATTTGAAAAAGGCGTATTACATAAAAGTCCCCGAAAATAAGAAAAGATTTTAATCATTTAATAAAATATTTCATAATATTTTTAGTTTTCTAACATTTTAAAATTAACCGTACAAAATGTTCTCAAAGATTTGACCAAACTAGTATTTTAAAATTAACCGTACAAAATGTTCTGAAAGCTGTGACCAAACTTCTATTTTAAAATTGACCGTACAAAATGTTCTCAAAAATGTGACCAAACTACTATTTTAAAATTAACCGTACAAAATGTTCTTAAAGATTTAACCAAACTACTATTTTAAAATTAACCGTACAAAATGTTCTCAAAGATTTGACCAAACTACTATTTTAAAATTCGTGCCGAAGCACACACTACACATCGACTTTATACTTACAGCAACAGTCAACAACACCAGATATATCTATTTTTTACTTTCTCTGCAAGGAGCTGAGCCTTCCAAGTTAATAATAACAACCTTCTGTCTAACAAGTATGTTACATGAAAGAGCTGTCCCCTTGTCATGTAAGTAAGAAGACACTAGATAAGTGAAAATGACATTAGGATAAGGTTAGAATCAAACCCTGTAGGCAAGTGTTAAAGATAAGGGAAAATGAAATGTTAGAAATAAAGTCCATTGTTAATTCTATTAGAAATAGTTAAATATTGTTAATTCTATTAGAAATAGTTAAATATTGTTAATTCTATTAGAAATAGTAAAATATTGTAAATTTTATTAGAAATAGTTAAATATTGTTAATTCTATTAGAAATAGTTAAATATTGTTAATTCTATTAGAAATAGTTAAATATTGTTAATTCTATTAGAAATAGTGAAATATTGTTAATTCTATTAGAAATAGTAAAATATTGTTAATTCTATTAGAAATAGTTAAATATTGTTAATTCTATTAGAAATAGTTAAACATTGTTAATTCTATTAGAAATAGTAAAATATTGTTAATTCTATTAGAAATAGTTAAATATTGTTAATTCCATTAGAAATAGTTAAACATTGTTAATTCTATTAGAAATAGTAAAATATTGTTAATTCTATTAGAAATAGTTAAATATTGTTAATTCTATTAGAAATAGTAAAATATTGTAAATTCTATTAGAAATAGTTAAATATTGTTAATTCTATTAGAAATAGTTAAATATTGTTAATTCTATTAGAAATAGTTAAATATTGTTACTTCTATTAGAAATAGTTAAATATTGTTAATTCTATTAGAAATAGTTAAATATTGTTAATTCTATTAGAAATAGTTAAATATTGTTAATTCTATTAGAAATAGTTAAATATTGTTAATTCTATTAGAAATAGTAAAATATTGTTAATTCTATTAGAAATAGTAAAATATTGTAAATTCTATTAGAAATAGTTAAATATTGTTAATTCTATTAGAAATAGTTAAATATTGTTAATTGTATTAGAAATAGTTAAATATTGTTAATTCTATTAGAAATAGTTAAATATTGTTACTTCTATTAGAAATAGTTAAATATTGTTAATTCTATTAGAAATAGTTAAATATTGTTACTTCTATTAGAAATAGTAAAATACTGTTACTTCTATTAGAAATAGTTAAATATTGTTAATTCTATTAGAAATAGTTAAATATTGTTACTTCTATTAGAAATAGTTAAATATTGTTACTTCTATTAGAAATAGTTAAATATTGTTACTTCTATTAGAAATAGTTAAATATTGTTACTTCTATTAGAAATAGTTAAATATTGTTAATTCCATTAGAAATAGTTAAATATTGTTAATTCTATTAGAAATAGTTAAATATTGTTAATTCTATTAGAAATAGTTAAATATTGTTAATTCTATTAGAAATAGTTAAATATTGTTAATTCTATTAGAAATAGTTAAATATTGTTAATTCTATTAGAAATAGTAAAATATTTTTAATTCTATTAGAAATAGTTAAATATTGTTAATTCTATTAGAAATAGTTAAATATTGTTAATTCTATTAGAAATAGTAAAATATTGTTAATTCTATTAGAAATAGTTAAATATTGTTAATTCTATTAGAAATAGTTAAATATTGTTACTTCTATTAGAAATAGTTAAATATTGTTAATTCTATTAGAAATAGTTAAATATTGTTAATTCTATTAGAAATAGTTAAATATTGTTAATTCTATTAGAAATAGTTAAATATTGTTAATTCTATTAGAAATAGTAAAATATTGTTAATTCTATTAGAAATAGTAAAATATTGTAAATTCTATTAGAAATAGTTAAATATTGTTAATTCTATTAGAAATAGTTAAATATTGTTAATTCTATTAGAAATAGTTAAATATTGTTAATTCTATATGAAATAGTTAAATATTGTTAATTCTATTAGAAATAGTTAAATATTGTTAATTCTATTAGAAATAGTTTAATATTGTTAATTCTATTAGAAATAGTTGAATATTGTTAATTCTATTAGAAATAGTTAAACATTGTTAATTCTATTAGAAATAGTAAAATATTGTTAATTCTATTAGAAATAGTTAAATATTGTTAATTCTATTAGAAATAGTAAAATATTGTAAATTCTATTAGAAATAGTTAAATATTGTTAATTCTATTAGAAATAGTTTAATATTGTTAATTCTATTAGAAATAGTTAAATATTGTTAATTCTATTAGAAATAGTTAAATATTGTTAATTCTATTAGAAATAGTTAAATATTGTTACTTCTATTAGAAATAGTTAAATATTGTTAATTCTATTAGAAATAGTTAAATATTGTTAATTCTATTAGAAATAGTTAAATATTGTTAATTCTATTAGAAATAGTTAAATATTGTTAATTCTATTAGAAATAGTTAAATATTGTTAATTCTATTAGAAATAGTTAAATATTGTTAATTCTATTAGAAATAGTTAAATATTGTTACTTCTATTAGAAATAGTTAAATATTGTTACTTCTATTAGAAATAGTTAAATATTGTTACTTCTATTAGAAACAGTAAAATACTGTTACTTCTATTAGAAATAGTTAAATATTGTTAATTCTATTAGAAATAGTTAAATATTGTTACTTCTATTAGAAATAGTTAAATATTGTTACTTCTATTAGAAATAGTTAAATATTGTTACTTCTATTAGAAATAGTTAAATATTGTTACTTCTATTAGAAATAGTTAAATATTGTTAATTCTATTAGATATAGTTAAATATTGTTAATTCTATTAGAAATAGTTAAATATTGTTAATTCTATTAGAAATAGTTAAATATTGTTAATTCTATTAGAAATAGTTAAATATTGTTAATTCTATTAGAAATAGTTAAATATTGTTAATTCTATTAGAAATAGTTAAATATTGTTAATTCTATTAGAAATAGTAAAATATTTTTAATTCTGTTAGAAATAGTTAAATATTGTTAATTCTATTAGAAATAGTTAAATATTGTTAATTCTATTAGAAATAGTAAAATATTGTTAATTCTATTAGAAATAGTTAAATATTGTTAATTCTATTAGAAATAGTTAAATATTGTTACTTCTATTAGAAATAGTTAAATATTGTTAATTCTATTAGAAATAGTTAAATATTGTTACTTCTATTAGAAATAGTTAAATATTGTTAATTCTATTAGAAATAGTTAAATATTGTTAATTCTATTAGAAATAGTAAAATATTGTAAATTCTATTAGAAATAGTTAAATATTGTTAATTCTATTAGAAATAGTTAAATATTGTTAATTCTATTAGAAATAGTTAAATATTGTTACTTCTATTAGAAATAGAAAAATATTGTTACTTCTATTAGAAATAGTTAAATATTGTTAATTCTATTAGAAATAGTTAAATATTGTTAATTCTATTAGAAATAGTTGAATATTGTTAATTCTATTAGAAATAGTTAAACATTGTTAATTCTATTAGAAATAGTAAAATATTGTTAATTCTATTAGAAATAGTTAAATATTGTTAATTCTATTAGAAATAGTAAAATATTGTAAATTCTATTAGAAATAGTTAAATATTGTTAATTCTATTAGAAATAGTTAAATATTGTTAATTCTATTAGAAATAGTTAAATATTGTTAATTCTATTAGAAATAGTTAAATATTGTTAATTCTATTAGAAATAGTTAAATATTGTTACTTCTATTAGAAATAGTTAAATATTGTTAATTCTATTAGAAATAGTTAAATATTGTTAATTCTATTAGAAATAGTTAAATATTGTAAATTCTATTAGAAATAGTTAAATATTGTTAATTCTATTAGAAATAGTAAAATATTGTTAATTCTATTAGAAATAGTTAAATATTGTTAATTCTATTAGAAATAGTAAAATATTGTAAATTCTATTAGAAATAGTTAAATATTGTTAATTCTATTAGAAATAGTTAAATATTGTTAATTCTATTAGAAATAGTTAAATATTGTTAATTCTATTAGAAATAGTTAAATATTGTAACTTCTATTAGAAATAGTTAAATATTGTTAATTCTATTAGAAATAGTTAAATATTGTTAATTCTATTAGAAATAGTTAAATATTGTTAATTCTATTAGAAATAGTTAAATATTGTTAATTCTATTAGAAATAGTTAAATATTGTTACTTCTATTAGAAATAGTGAAATATTATTAATTCTATTAGACATAGTAAAATATTGTTAATTCTATTAGAAATAGTTTAATATTGTTACTTCTATTAGAAATAGTTAAATATTGTTAATTCTATTAGAAATAGTTAAATATTGTTAATTCTATTAGAAATAGTTAAATATTGTTAATTCTATTAGAAATAGTTAAATATTGTTACTTCTATTAGAAATAGTTACATATTGTTACTTCTATTAGAAATAGTTAAATATTGTTACTTCTATTAGAAATAGTTAAATATTGTTAATTCTATTAGAAATAGTTAAATATTGTTAATTCTATTAGAAATAGTTAAATATTGTAAATTCTATTAGAAATAGTTAAATATTGTTAATTCTATTAGAAATAGTAAAATATTGTTAATTCTATTAGAAATAGTTAAATATTGTTAATTCTATTAGAAATAGTTAAATATTGTTAATTCTATTAGAAATAGTAAAATATTGTTAATTCTATTAGAACTAGTTAAATATTGTTAATTCTATTCGAAATAGTTAAATATTGTTACTTCTATTAGAAATAGTTAAATATTGTTACTTCTATTAGAAATAGTTAAATATTGTTACTTCTATTAGAAATAGTTAAATATTGTTAATTCTATTAGAAATAGTTAAATATTGTTAATTCTATTAGAAATAGTTAAATATTGTTAATTCTATTAGAAATAGTTAAATATTGTTATTTCTATTAGAAATAGTTAAATATTGTTACTTCTATTAGAAATAGTTAAATATTGTTACTTCTATTAGAAATAGTTAAATATTGTTACTTCTATTAGAAATAGTTAAATATTGTTAATTCTATTAGAAATAGTTAAATATTGTTAATTCTATTAGAAATAGTTAAATATTGTTAATTCTATTAGAAATAGTTAAATATTGTTAATTCTATTAGAAATAGTTAAATATTGTTAATTCTATTAGAAATAGTAAAATATTTTTAATTCTATTAGAAATAGTTAAATATTGTTAATTCTATTAGAAATAGTTTAATATTGTTAATTCTATTAGAAATAGTAAAATATTGTTAATTCTATTAGAAATAGTTAAATATTGTTAATTCTATTAGAAATAGTTAAATATTGTTACTTCTATTAGAAATAGTTAAATATTGTTAATTCTATTAGAAATAGTTAAATATTGTTAATTCTATTAGAAATAGTTAAATATTGTTAATTCTATTAGAAATAGTTAAATATTGTTAATTCTATTAGAAATAGTAAAAGATTGTTAATTCTATTAGAAATAGTAAAATATTGTAAATTCTATTAGAAATAGTTAAATATTGTTAATTCTATTAGAAATAGTTAAATATTGTTAATTCTATTAGAAATAGTTAAATATTGTTAATTCTATTAGAAATAGTTAAATATTGTTAATTCTATTAGAAATAGTAAAATATTGGAAATTCTATTAGAAATAGTAAAATATTGTTAATTCTATTAGAAATAGTTGAATATTGTTAATTCTATTAGAAATAGTTAAACATTGTTAATTCTATTAGAAATAGTAAAATATTGTTAATTCTATTAGAAATAGTTAAATATTGTTAATTCTATTAGAAATAGTTAAATATTGTTAATTCTATTAGAAATAGTAAAATATTTTTAATTCTATTAGAAATAGTTAAATATTGTTAATTCTATTAGAAATAGCTAAATATTGTTAATTCTATTAGAAATAGTTAAATATTGTTAATTCTATTAGAAATAGTTAAATATTGTTAATTCTATTAGAAATCGTTAAATATTGTTAATTCTATTAGAAATAGTTAAATATTGTTAATTCTATTAGAAATAGTTAAATATTGTTAATTCTATTAGAAATAGTTAAATATTGTTAATTCTATTAGACATAGTTAAATATTGTTAATTCTATTAGAAATGGTTAAATATTGTTAATTCTATTAGAAATAGTTAAATATTGTTACTTCTATTAGAAATAGTTAAATATTGTTACTTCTATTAGAAATAGTTAAATATTGTTAATTCTATTAGAAATAGTTAAATATTGTTAATTCTATTAGAAATAGTTAAATATTGTTAATTCTATTAGAAATAGTTAAATATTGTTAATTCTATTAGAAATAGTTAAATTGTGTTAATTCTATTAGAAATAGTTAAATATTGTTACTTCTATTAGAAATAGTTAAATATTGTTACTTCTATTAGTAATAGTTAAATATTGTTACTTCTATTAGAAATGGTTAAATATTGTTAATTCTATTAGAAATAGTTAAATATTGTTACTTCTATTAGAAATAGTTAAATATTGTTACTTCTATTAGAAATAGTAAAATATTGTTACTTCTATTAGAAATAGTTAAATATTGTTAATTCTATTAGAAATAGTTAAATATTGTTACTTCTATTAGAAATAGTTAAATATTGTTACTTCTATTAGAAATAGTTAAATATTGGTACTTCTATTAGAAATAGTTAAATATTGTTACTTCTATTAGAAATAGTTAAATATTGTTAATTCTATTAGAAATAGTTAAATATTGTTAATTCTATTAGAAATAGTAAAATATTGTTAATTCTATTAGAAATAGTTAAATATTGTTAATTCTATTAGAAATAGTTAAATATTGTTAATTCTATTAGAAATAGTTAAATATTGTTAATTCTATTAGAAATAGTTAAATATTGTTAATTCTATTAGAAATAGTAAAATATTTTTAATTCTATTAGAAATAGTTAAATATTGTTAATTCTATTAGAAATAGCTAAATATTGTTAATTCTATTAGAAATAGTTAAATATTGTTAATTCTATTAGAAATAGTTAAATATTGTTAATTCTATTAGAAATAGTTAAATATTGTTAATTCTATTAGAAATAGTTAAATATTGTTAATTCTATTAGAAATAGTTAAATATTGTTAATTCTATTAGAAATATTAAAATATTTTTAATTCTATTACAAATAGTAAATATCGTTAATTCTATTAGAAATAGTTAAATATTGTTACTTCTATTAGAAATAGTTAAATATTGTTAATTCTATTAGAAATAGTTAAATATCGTTAATTCTATTAGAAATAGTTAAATATTGTTAATTCTATTAGAAATAGTTAAATATTGTTAATTCTATTAGAAATAGTTAAATATTGTTAATTCTATTAGAAATAGTTAAATATTGTTAATTCTATTAGAAATAGTTAAATATTGTTAATTCTATTAGAAATAGTAAAATATTTTTAATTCTATTAGAAATAGTTAAATATTGTTAATTCTATTAGAAATAGTTAAATATTGTTAATTCTATTAGAAATAGTTAAATATTGTTAATTCTATTAGAAATAGTAAAATATTGTTAATTCTATTAGAAATAGTTAAATATTGTTAATTCTATTAGAAATAGTAAAATATTGTAAATTCTATTAGAAATAGTTAAATATTGTTAATTCTATTAGAAATAGTTAAATATTGTTAATTCTATTAGAAATAGTTAAATATTGTTAATTCTATTAGAAATAGTTAAATATTGTTACTTCTATTAGAAATAGTTAAATATTGTTAATTCTATTAGAAATAGTTAAATATTGTTAATTCTATTAGAAATAGTTAAATATTGTTAATTCTATTAGAAATAGTTAAATATTGTTAATTCTATTAGAAATAGTTAAATATTGTTAATTCTATTAGAAATAGTTAAATATTGTTAATTCTATTAGACATAGTTAAATATTGTTAATTCTATTAGAAATAGTTTAATATTGTTACTTCTATTAGAAATAGTTAAATATTGTTAATTCTATTAGAAATAGTTAAATATTGTTAATTCTATTAGAAATAGTTAAATATTGTTGATTCTATTAGAAATAGTTAAATATTGTTAATTCTTTTAGAAATAGTTAAATATTGTTACTTCTATTAGAAATAGTTACATATTGTTAATTCTATTAGAAATAGTTAAATATTGTTACTTCTATTAGAAATAGTTAAATATTGTTACTTCTATTAGAAATAGTTAAATATTGTTACTTCTATTAGAAATGGTTAAATATTGTTAATTCTATTAGAAATAGTTAAATATTGTTACTTCTATTAGAAATAGTTAAATATTGTTACTTCTATTAGAAATAGTAAAATATTGTTACTTCTATTAGAAATAGTTAAATATTGTTAATTCTATTAGAAATAGTTAAATATTGTTAATTCTATTAGAAATAGTTAAATATTGTTAATTCTATTAGAAATAGTAAAATATTGTTAATTCTATTAGAAATAGTTAAATATTGTTAATTCTATTAGAAATAGTTAAATATTGTTAATTCTATTAGAAATAGTTACATATTGTTACTTCTATTAGAAATAGTTAAATATTGTTACTTCTACTAGAAATAGTTAAATATTGTTACTTCTATTAGAAATAGTTAAATATTGTTACTTCTATTAGAAATGGTTAAATATTGTTAATTCTATTAGAAATAGTTAAATATTGTTACTTCTATTAGAAATAGTTAAATATTGTTACTTCTATTAGAAATAGTAAAATATTGTTACTTCTATTAGAAATAGTTAAATATTGTTAATTCTATTAGAAATAGTTAAATATTGTTACTTCTATTAGAAATAGTTAAATATTGTTACTTCTATTAGAAATAGTTAAATATTGTTACTTCTATTAGAAATAGTTAAATATTGTTACTTCTATTAGAAATAGTTAAATATTGTTAATTATATTAGAAATAGTTAAATATTGTTAATTCTATTAGAAATAGTTAAATATTTTTACTTCTATTAGAAATAGTTAAATATTGTTGATTCTATTAGAAATAGTTAAATATTGTTGATTCTATTAGAAATAGTTAAATATTGTTAATTCTATTAGAAATAGTTAAATATTGTTAATTCTATTAGAAATAGTTAAATATTGTTAATTCTATTAGAAATAGTTAAATATTGTTACTTCTATTAGAAATAGTTAAATATTGTTACTTCTATTAGAAATAGTTAAATATTGTTAATTCTATTAGAAATAGTTAAATATTGTTAATTCTATTAGAAATAGTTAAATATTGTTAATTCTATTAGAAATAGTTAAATATTGTTAATTGTATTAGAAATAGTTAAATATTGTTAATTCTATTAGAAATAGTTAAATATTGTTAATTCTATTAGAAATAGTTAAATATTGTTAATTCTATTAGAAATAGTAAAATATTTTTAATTCTATTAGAAATAGTTAAATATTTTTAATTCTATTAGAAATAGTTAAATATTGTTAATTCTATTAGAAATAGTTAAATATTGTTAATTCTATTAGAAATAGTTAAATATTGTTAATTCTATTAGAAATAGTTAAATATTGTTAATTCTATTAGAAATAGTTAAATATTGTTAATTCTATTAGAAATAGTTAAATATTGTTAATTCTATTAGAAATAGTAAAATATTTTTAATTCTATTAGAAATAGTTAAATATCGTTAATTCTATTAGAAATAGTTAAATATTGTTACTTCTATTAGAAATAGTTAAATATTGTTAATTCTATTAGAAATAGTTAAATATCGTTAATTCTATTAGAAATAGTTAAATATTGTTAATTCTATTAGAAATAGTTAAATATTGTTAATTCTATTAGAAATAGTTAAATATTGTTAATTCTATTAGAAATAGTTAAATATTGTTAATTCTATTAGAAATAGTAAAATATTTTTAATTCTATTAGAAATAGTTAAATATTGTTAATTCTATTAGAAATAGTTAAATATTGTTAATTCTATTAGAAATAGTTAAATATTTTTAATTCTATTAGAAATAGTAAAATATGGTTAATTCTATTAGAAATAGTTAAATATTGTTAATTCTATTAGAAATAGTTAAATATTGTTAATTCTATTAGAAATAGTTAAATATTGTTAATTCTATTAGAAATAGTTAAATATTGTTACTTCTATTAGAAATAGTTAAATATTGTTAATTCTATTAGAAATAGTTAAATATTGTTAATTCTTTTAGAAATAGTTAACTATTGTTAATTCTATTAGAAATAGTTAAATATTGTTAATTCTATTAGAAATAGTTAAATATTGTTAATTGTATTAGAAATAGTTAAATATTGTTAATTGTATTAGAAATAGTAAAATATTGTTAATTCTATTAGAAATAGTTAAATATTGTTAATTCTATTAGAAATAGTTAAATATTGTTAATTCTATTAGAAATAGTTAAATATTGTTAATTCTATTAGAAATAGTAAAATATTGTTAATTCTATTAGAAATAGTTAAATATTGTTAATTCTATTAGAAATAGTTAAATATTGTTTATTCTATTAGAAATAGTTAAATATTGTTACTTCTATTAGAAATAGTTAAATATTGTTTCTTCTATTAGAAATAGTAAAATATTGTTACTTCTATTAGAAATAGTTAAATATTGTTACTTCTATTAGAAATAGTTAAATATTGTTACTTCTATTAGAAATAGTTAAATATTGTTAATTCTATTAGAAATAGTTAAATATTGTTACTTCTATTAGAAATAGTTAAATATTGTTAATTCTATTAGAAATAGTTGAATATTGTTACTTCTATTAGAAATAGTTAAATATTGTTAATTCTATTAGAAATAGTTAAATATTGTTACTTCTATTAGAAATAGTTAAATATTGTTACTTCTATTAGAAATAGTTAAATATTGTTACTTCTATTAGAAATAGTTAAATATTGTTACTTCTATTAGAAATAGTTAAATATTGTTACTTCTATTAGAAATAGTTAAATATTGTTACTTCTATTAGAAATAGTTAAATATTGTTAATTCTATTAGAAATAGTTAAATATTGTTAATTCTATTAGAAATAGTTAAATATTGTTACTTCTATTAGAAATAGTTAAATACTGTTACTTCTATTAGAAATAGTTAAATATTGTTGATTCTATTAGAAATAGTTAAATATTGTTGATTCTATTAGAAATAGTTAAATATTGTTGATTCTATTAGAAATAGTTAAATATTGTTGATTCTATTAGAAATAGTTAAATATTGTTAATTCTATTAGAAATAGTTAAATATTGTTAATTCTATTAGAAATAGTTAAATATTGTTAATTCTATTAGAAATAGTTAAATATTGTTAATTCTATTAGAAATAGTGACATATTGTTAATTCTATTAGAAATAGTTAAATATTGTTAATTCTATTAGAAATAGTAAAATATTGTTAATTCTATTAGAAATAGTTAAATATTGTTAATTCTATTAGAAATAGTTAAATATTGTTAATTTTATTAGAAATAGTTAAATATTGTTAATTCTATTAGAAATAGTTAAATATTGTTAATTGTATTAGAAATAGTTAAATATTGTTAATTGTATTAGAAATAGTAAAATATTGTTAATTGTATTAGAAATAGTTAAATATTAATTCTATTAGAAATAGTTAAATATTTTTAATTCTATTAGAAATAGTTTAATATTGTTAATTCTATTAGAAATAGTTAAATATTGTTAATTCTATTAGAAATAGTTAAATATTGTTAATTGTATTAGAAATAGTTAAATATTGTTAATTCTATTAGAAATAGTTAAATATTGTTAATTCTATTAGAAATTGTTAAATATTGTTAATTCTATTAGAAATAGTTTAATATTGTTAATTCTATTAGAAATAGTTAAATATTGTTAATTCTATTAGAAATAGTAAACTATTGTTAATTCTATTAGAAATAGTTAAATATTATTAATTCTATTAGAAATAGTTTAATATTGTTAATTCTATTAGAAATAGTTAAATATTGTTAATTCTATTAGAAATATTTAAACATTGTTAATTCTATTAGAAATAGTTACATATTGTTTATGTTGGAAAAAGAGTCGATTGTTCATTCTTTTAGAAATCTGAATATTAAATATGTCAGTTAAATGAATGCACAATGCGAGTTGAAATATATTGTTTAAAAATAGGTTAGAATTAGAACTGAGGATTCTTTGTTTGCCAAAAGTGTGTTGGAGAAAACGTGTAATAGTCACGTTTGTAAACACACTTCTGACATCATAAACAAAGGAGATCTCTCAATATAGGAATCTGAGGGTTCAAAGTTAGAGTCAGTTAAGAGTAGATGAGGATCAGAGATTCAGAGCATATCACACACTGTGATAGTCAGTTGGAGAGGAGAGCCCTCAGAAGCGAAGGGAGGAAAATAGTTTGAACCCCTGACATTATCGATCAGCCGATTGAAGAATAAAGAAAGCACTATTAATGTTTGTAACTGTTTGTCTCGTGTCGTCATTCTTTACAAAAAAAAAGGTAAATATGATTTTATCATCATCTTATGAGAACATTGTAAACCCTTCCAAGATTATGTGTCCTCCCTTCCTCTGTATAAGAACTGTTGAATCATATCTCACAGTCTGTATTAATATGAAACCTCCAAGAATTGTCACAGTTGTTGTCATGATGTAATATATATAAATGTCTTTCGATCAGAAGTGTTATCACCATCGTTAGATATGTGCCCCAATATGAACTCCTGTCATCTTTAAATATGTACCCCTATACAACAAGTAGGGCTAGGACAACAGCATATTCTTTTCCTTATTTTGACTCTCAGGTATATATCCATTGAAGTCATATGTTTTTATGTAGAGTGATGTGGTTCTCGGTTGATTAATTGTGTCTGTGTCGGATATATTCTCGAGAGTAAAAACAGTGAAAAGAATATTCTGTTGTCCTAGCCCTACTAATAATAGTATTTTACATCTTGTCTGGTGTACTGCAGCATCTGCTGTGGCCATACAGTTAAAAACTGAGGTTGCCTCTCCAGATGCAGGTTTGGGTGGGTGGTAAGGAAACCTAGGTTTGCCCAGTTACCAAGGTCCTCCAATCACTGTTGCAGACAAGGTCTGACAGAAAGACAAGCAAATACGGTTGGGGTCAGGGTGTTATATAGCTGTTTCATTGAGAGAGTCTTATTATAAGTGATGCTTAGAAAGAGTCTTATTACACGCGCAGTCTTAGAAGAGTCTTATTAGAGTGTTTGTCGTTGAGAGAGAGTCTTATTACAAGTGATGTTGTATCTTAGAGAGAGAGAGAGAGATGTTGAAAGAGAGAGATTGTTCGTTCCGTGTTCGTGTTATGACGATTCATATATATTAAAAATATGTTCATTCTTAGGTTAATAGATGTGTTGCTATGTGAAGCTCTTAGAGTGAGGAAATAGTGTTCAGACAGTCTTAGTGTAGATATGAGATGTGTATGTCACGACATTTTATAACAGACATATAATAACAATTCACTTTACCTTTTTGTAAGAATCACAAACACAAAGACGAGCTTTATCAAAACACATGATGGGTTTATTTCTTCACGACCGGTCGTGGTTTTCTCATCAAGAATTCAAAGCTTCACATATTAAGTTTGAAAGTGATCGTCTCGCTTCTAGACGTTCGAATTTGAAACTCCAGACTCTCCCTGAGTTTCTCACTGACTGTCTCTCTAACTAACTAACTAACTCTCACTTCCTATATTGAGAAATCCATGCATGTCCAGCCACGTGAGCAAAATTCACGTGTTTCAACATGCGCGACTTTGCACGTTTCCGACATTATGATTTCCCAATAACCTATTTTTCCTTTGATGTTTTTACAAAGGAATTCAACCTACATATCTAATTTATTTAACCCATATTTTATTATCCACATTCTTTCTAACAATTGAATAGTTTATTTATTATTTATTTCATCAGAATTAACAATTTTCTGGACATTCCATTTGTTCTTTAAAACTTATATCCAAGGTTCGATTTCTGCTTTCTCTCATTTTATTTTCATTTCAAGTAATCTCTCTATTTTTATACTTACATGAAAAGGGGACAGCCCTTATCATGTAACATCGGCAGCTGCAGGAGGTGCCGGAAAAGTGTTGCAGTGCTTCACCATCTGTCTATTGGGACCCCAAATCAGATTTTTGTCGGGGTTTACTCCTTTAGCTTTTGCCTTTTGCAAGGCATCTTTAAGGCAGTGGAGTTATTTGCCCATAGCTGTCAAAATTAATACCATCAGAAAAATAAAGAGCATAAAACAAATTAAAAAGGTGCATTGCACCGAAAATCTCAAAACAGATTTTTTTATAATGATTTTAATCATTTAATAAAAAATATTTCATAACCATTTTTTGATTTTCTAATATTTTCAAATTAAAGAAAGCTGTATTACTACTGCTAATACTGCATCGAGTTGGGATGAATTCTCTCCCTTTGCTTTAGCGTACGCGTATTGGCAGCATAATGCTTATGCCAGCTACGCGGAGGGGGGGGGAATGGGAGGGAAGGGAGAGGAAGAAGTAAAATTATCATACAGATATTTTATACAGCTTTTAAATGGGACCCTCCTGCAGATTTCTATCGAACCATTAAGCCGAGAGAGGTAAAAACCAAAACATTGCTATGCCAACAGAGATAATTTAGTGGGTAATTTGTTAGAAAATAATTGCAAACACCTCGCGTCCTCCCTCCCCCATCCCTCATTTCCAGATTTGTTTAAACGACTTTGCCTTCCTTATTTTTTATTTTTTTTTTTAGCGTCGTCGCCATTATTTGTAAAAGTGCACTTAAAAGTATTTTCTCCTGCAAAGGAAAGCTTCATCCAAATGACTCACTTGAAGACTGACGATAATAAAAGCAAATAAAATTAACCAGCTATATATATAAGCGAAAATGTATGTATGTATGTATGTTCGCTTTTTGTGTATGTCCTAGAATCGATCAGTCGACTCACTTCTTAAAACTTTTTATATCACATCTAAATCATAATATCTACGAGTTAACAACGAGGGTTGTCTGTCTATTTAATTTGCTCGACTTTGAAAAGATAAATATTCAACATTTTTTGTTCGCCGCATGTGGATTAGGCTTTTTTGTATAATAAAAGCGGAACTAATTCTGACGGTATTTTTCCGGTCGTGATCGCCAGAAATGTCCAAAAGCAATTAGCTTTGATCAATGTGGAGTTTCTCCTTATATCAGACAATTGCTATTCAATTTGGACAATCCCCTTGTTATTGGGAGCTGGTCCCCCTCAGCATCTTGGGGAAACAAAAAATAAAAAAAGCGTTCCCGCAGTAAATAAAATACTACCTCGCAGTCAAAGTTGACTTCATTAAGTCATTAAAACGGGCACCTGCCAATTCTAAATACTTAAATAAATTCAAACATGTTTCCGTTAGTATTTCGTGGCGGCCCAGTGTTTAACGTCGCACGTTTTTTTTTCACACTTTAATTTCCAACTTCCAACTCAAGGGTTCGGGTTCGATCCTTCATACTTACCTACCAAAACTTCTTTTTGTTTTAACCGCTCCCCCCGACACAAACACACACACACACCTCCAAACACCCAGGCAACGCCGGGTACCCCCTGCTAGTCTATATATAAAAGCAAAAATGTGTGTGTGTATGTATGTATGTATGTATGTTCACTTTTTGTGTATGTTTGTAAAAGGCTTTTTTCGCTGGACATCTCGGTCGGCTCATTCCTTCTTAAAACTTTTTATATCATGTCTAAATGATAATATCTATGAGTTACGAAGGGGGTCGCCGGTCTATTTAATTTGCCCGACTTTCACGTGCTACTTTTTCCAGATTTTTAGATCGTCCCATGTATCTTTCGCTTTTCAGTATAAAACAAGCAAAAACTGGCTTGCAGCCGCGTCATGTTTCAAGGTCAAACATCACACGACTTAAGTTTCTCGCACCTGTTAATTTCATTTTATAAACGTTAAATTAAGAGGCTTTTCATTCCCCATCTTTCGTGGCCGAGATGGCTAGGTCCCAGGGGTTCTTTCCGTTTCGTTTCCATCTCCACGTCAAAGGTTCGAGGTTCAAGCCTACTTTCCTACCAAAACTTTTTTTTTCTTTTACACCTCCAAACACCCGGCCAACGTTTTTTATTTATTTTTTAAACACGGTTGTTTTGATCATCCCCCCCAACACACACATCTACAAACACCTAGGCCACGCCGGGTATCCCCCGCTAGTTAACAGTAAAAGAAAACCATTAAGACGCTGGTCTTATTTAATGGTCGGAGAGAGATAGTGGGAGAAGCAAACACTTTCGGGGTTTTTTTTATGAAACAATAAGCGATGAAAGCAAACATTGGCTTAATTAGTAATGCATATATAATGCACTTCAGCTTACGTTCATCCCATCACAGATTCTCTGTCAGCCACTATGATTCCTCGGCTTGGCCGCTTCTACACTATCAGAACGAAATTTCGGAAATCGTAATACTGTATTTCACACGAAAACAATGATATCTACGCATTCCTCGTATTTTTAATATGATTATAATAAAAAAATTACGAAAATCGATGAGGTAGAAAATTATTTATTAAAAAAAAAATAAAAATAGAATTTGATGAAAACGATCGTAATGTTATGAAAAGGAACAGATCACAATAAGTAAGAAAGCAAATTAGATAAGTTGAAAATGATATTTGGAAAAGGTTAGAATCGAACCCATTAAGAAAAGTTTAAAAAAAGAAAGAAATACACATTGAAATTGTAGGCATGCAGAACGACTGCAAATAACTAAATATCATTTATGTCAGAGATAGATATTTAATCCTGGGAATACAGTCGATCGTTCATTCTTTTAGAAATGACTGGATATTAAATATGTCAGTTGAAAGAATGGGCAATACAAGTTTAAGAAATAATGATTAACAAATAGGTTAGATATTAAACAATTCAAATTGGGAAATCTTTATTAATTTTATTTTATTTCGGACTATTATCCTCATCTTTTTTTTTTAGTTGTTTCACGACGTTTTGGTCAACTATTCCTCTGGCCTTCATCCGGTGGTAACCGCGACGGATAGGAACTCTGAATCTCCTAACTGCATCCACTGCAATTACTGCCGCCCGTAGTTGTCGTCTCATCACGTTTTTTGTCCAAGTAAGCCTTTGGCCAGCTTTAGGTAGGATTGAAATCGTTATCTTCAAAGCTGGCCAGGGGTTTACTTAGACAAAAACGTGATGAGACGACAACAACTATGAAAGGCAGTAATTGCAGTGGATACAGTCAGGAGATTCAGAGTTCCTATCCCATCGCAGTTACCACCTGAGGAAGGCCAGAGGAATAGTTGGCGAAAACGTCATGAACTGAAACAACTAAAAAAAAAAAAATAAAATAAAATAAAAGATGAGGATAATAGTCTGAAATAAAATCAAATTAATAAATAAAACTCATTTCAATAATGAATTCCAATTAAATAATATATGGGAATTCTTTGTTTGCCAAAACTGTGTTTGGACATACATAAGTAAAATTCACGTGAATAAATTTCACGTCATCAAGAAAAGAGATTCCCAATATATTGAGAAAGGATTCGAAGAGAGAGAGAGAGAGAGAGAGAGAGAGAGAGAGAGAGAGAGAGAGAGAGAGAGAGAGAGAGTCACAGTGAGATACAGAGCCAGATACAGCTCGAGTCGGCCATACTGGAAGTTGACGCCCTCTTGAAGGCGAGAGTGGGGGAAGATAGGACAATGTAATTGAGAATGCTTGTATCCCTGATCATCATCATCATCCAGCTGTTGTAATAAAGAATCATGTGTATTTGTAAACGGTTGTTTTCGTCTGTCGTCATTCCAATCAAAAAAGGAAAAGGTAGATATGTTTTGTCTATCATCTTGTAAACGAACTTTGTATAACTCCCTCAAGTATTATGTGTCCCCATCATCACAAGGAAGTATCTCCCCTCTGATATATCTCCCCCTCAAGTGTTAACAAAAACTGTTGCATAAATGTCTCAGTTCCGTATTAACAATTTGAAGTCCCCAAGAATCGTCACAGTCGTTGTCATCGCGATGGAAACAGTATATAAATATCATTTTCATCTT
Source organism: Euprymna scolopes (assembly GCF_053919585.1). Taxonomy (NCBI): domain Eukaryota; kingdom Metazoa; phylum Mollusca; class Cephalopoda; order Sepiida; family Sepiolidae; genus Euprymna; species Euprymna scolopes. The sequence continues at coordinate 107,116,800 of NC_136502.1, forward strand.
CTGTACCATGGATGGATTATTGGATGTCTTCAAGTCCAACATAAACAAATTCCTGATGAACTGCCCCCTTAAGTAAGACACTTTATCAAATCTCCATTACTAACGATTACTACGATATTGCCCCCATTAATTACTGTACATGCAATAACCCTTATCCCCGAGTGGCCTCAGGGCCTTGATAAGTGGTGACTTCAATAAAAAAAAATGTGTAACCGATATGATCCCCCCCCCCGACTACACAAAAGTAAGACACAGGAGAGTTCAAAAGGGAAGTAATTTTCCATTTCAATTTAAACAAGATGGCCGCAATCTTCCACCTGCTAACACGATTAAAATTGTTTTTATTTTTAATAATTCATTAATATTCAAGTAATTTCGACTTCATAATTTGGAAGCTACCATTGTAACTTATTAGAATTAACAATAAATAAATAAATAAATATCTTTATCTGTGCCTAAACCTAAGCGTAGATTCCATGAGCAAGGTTCCTTTCTTAGAACTGCACACCTATGGAATTGTCTTCCGTTTTTCTGCTTTCCAGCTGACTACAATATGGTTGTCTTCAAGTCTAACGTAAACAAGTTTTTTATGAGCCGTTCCATATAAGTTAACAAATTTACAGAATCTCCATTACTAACGGTTACTATATTGTCCAATTTCTGCTGTACACTCTTTAACCCTTATCCTCGAGTGGTTTCTTGGCTTTGATAAGTGGTGATGCTTATGTAAAAAGAAGAAAAAAAAAAGAAAGAAACCATTTTGGGGGGGGGTGCTAATGCAGAGAGTGATCCGCGCTATTTTTTAAATCGTATTTCCACGTTTAATTAAAGTTTTATATGTTTTTTTTTTTATTCAATTGTAAGGTTAAAGTACTGAATAGGTACAAAGCACCTTCCCCTCCCATGTTAAACATGGCTTTTTTTAAATAATAACGTTATTATTTCAGCACGGATCACTCTCTGCATGAGTACAAAAAAAAAAAAAAAAGATGTCATGAAGCTTGAATTTAACCTGAAAAACTATTTATAAATAGCGCGGTGGCAAAAGTGCACAACACAAGCACCAATTTTTTTTTTTTTACTCATAAATCCTTTTTGTAACAAAATAATAACAAGCAAAGATAATATAATGAGAATTTTTATTCACATAAGACTTTAGTCTCATAGCCTGTGTATTTAGGAATCGTTTTGGTATCGGAATCGGGTCTGAATTATTCAGCTCCGAAGCCGACTCGATACGTTAAAAACCTGATATTCCGATTAATCGTCCCATCACTAATACAAACCATAAAAATAAAAACTTACCATGCACGAAACGTTTAGATTCCATAAATTCGGCGATTTTGAATTGAACGGTGTCATCTTAATTAAGAGATTAAATATCTTTAGCCTTTAGACCCTGGCTCAATTAAGCAATTAAGCCAAAAAGACGATAGGCGAGTAGCAAAATTATTTGAAGGCCAAAATATCGTCCGTGTCATCTATTTAGCTATGTTGCTAAGGCAGGTATATCGGACGTGCAGGGTTGGAAGGGTTAAACAAAATGAAATTAAATGGCTTCTAGCTATTATCTCTTCACGGCACGCAAGTAATCGTGCCGCGGCACACTGATTGGGAACCAGTGGTAGTGGTCTAATGCATTTCATGTGGTTACAGATCATGAAAAATTTATTTATTTATTTTGTTTTCTATTATTAAAAAAATTATAAAAAATAATAAATAAATAAGCATTGATTAGTTTTTTTTGTTTTTTTTTTGTATGATGGGAACACGTAAACGTTCGTAGTTAATCTTTAATATAATTCAAAGTATAATTTCTAATCAAAAGGTTTAAATTTCTAATTAAAAACAGTCACGAAGCAAACGCATGACGGACATGTTTTTTTGTTATTGTTGTTGTTTTTTTTTTAAATCTATTAATAAGGGATTGAACTTGCTCACTTGTGAGGACTACCGTAACCATTCGAAAGTGCATCTTCATTTTAATGCTAACTTATTTTGCCAATCTTTTCAGTCACAATAGTACTTCTCTGTTGCTTTGTTTTCTTTTCTTTTTTTTCTTTTTTTACAAAGGAGTTACCACTATCAAGGTTTTTTTACTTTGTATTATTTATTTGGCTCCAAACCAATAATTAGAGGGATTTTTTTTTATCAGCAGTTAATTTAGTTTACTATTAAAGGCATAAATATTACTTGTAAATCAGAAATATTTTTTTTAAATCGTAACCGCTTAAAACTTTTTTTTTCTTGTTCACATGCCCCTACACTCCGAAGTTGTAGTGGACCGACATCAGTGGATCTTTTTCCAAACTGATATAAATTATTGCGCAGATAAAATAATTAAATTTAAACAAAACTCATTTATTAATAGCAAGTGCTGTCAGACGGAACTTCATTTTCTTTTCTTTTTTATAGGACCCAGGCAACGCCGGACATCTTTGCTAGTGTGTATACATATAACAGGGAGACCCTACGTTGCCCGTGATTGAATGATGATCAACTCCCATATTTTCACACTCCCATATTTTTTTGTCATCGAAATCAATGAAATCGCCAAATTTTTCAATCAAATCGATTGATTGCTTGCTCTAGTTGATGTACCAGGAGGAAACTTCACATACCTCCCTGCAGTGACTTAGTCCACAATACATTATAGTCTACATTGCACTGTAGAGAACCTACTGTTGATTTTATGTAATTATTTTATATATAATGGCTTGAATAAAAGTTTAAAATGCAAAAGTCAAGTATCATGCTTCAATTGTGCTATAAACAGAAACATTAATTTTGAACGCTCCCATGACATATCAAAAAACCTACTGTTGATTTTATATGCCTGGCTTTACTGCTTGTGCGGTGATAATGGCTGGGATTTAAGTTAATTATGACAATGTTAAGTATCATGGTGCAATTGTGCTTTAAACAGAAATATTCATTTCGGACGCTGCCCTGTCATATCAAAGAACCTGATTTTATATGTCGAGCCTTTCTACTTGTGTGGTAATAAAGCTTCCGAAATGCTCTTGTGATGTTAGGCTGTATAAGGTGTTAACTCTTGTCCAAATCGCCTGTTCCTTTTTTCATTGGATTTTTTCGATTATTGATACTTATCAAAGACATTCCAATACAAAATCTGAGAACACTGCCAGGCACATAAAGTACCTTTGAGTGAAATTTCATCAAAATCGGTGGAGCCGTTTCGGAGTTCATAGGGAACGATTTCACACACAAACAAAGTTCCTTTTACATAATAGATAGATAGATAGATAGATAGATAGATAGACAGATATACAGATAGATAGATAGATAGATAGATAGATAGATAGATAGATAGATAGATAGATAGATAGATAAAGATTCCAACCCAGAAAACAACAATGGATAATCTTTCTGTCAAACTCTCCCCTGTCATATCAAAGACCTACTGTTGGTTTTATGTGCCTGACCTTCCTGCTTGTGCGGTTATAATGGTTTAAATTTAACTTTAAAATGGAAAAGTCAAGTATCATGGTTCAGTTGTGCTTTAAATAGAAATAGTCAATTCAAACGCGACCATGTCATGTCAAAGAACCTACTATTGATTTTATATGCCGGGCCTTTCTGCTTGTGTGGTAATAAAACTTCTCAAATGCCTTTATGATATTAGACTGTATAATGTGTTTATTTTGGTCAAAATCGCCTGTTTCTTCTTCCATCGGATTATTTCGATTATTGAGTATCGATACTCGTCGAAGGTATTCTGATACAAAACCTACTTTAAAACACTGCCAGGCGTATAAAGTACCTTTGTGTGAAATTTCACAAAAATCGGCCGAGTCGTTTTCGAGTCCATAGGGAATGAACTTACACAGACACACACACACACAAAGTTCCTTTTACATAATAGATAGATAGATAGATAGATAGATAGATAGATAGATAGATAGATAGATAGATAGTCCAACTGATTTCGTTTTTATGTCAATATTTTCTGGTCCGACACTGAGAGTTTAAATATTGTCTATGTTACCTTCGATCAAAGTGTCACTCTCAAGCATTTCTGTTTCAGATCAAAGTTCCAAGTACAGCAATCAGTTCTCCTTAAACATGTTCTTGGCTTGAGGCACGACACTACTACTACTACTACAAGAAGAAGAAAAAGAAGAAGAAGAAGAAGAAGAAGAAGAAGATGTTTCCACCTATGACAACACTCACCGACTACCAGAAAGGGTCCTGATAGGTTTGCAAAACTTGCAGCAAACACAATCGTCTCGATTTTTACTCAGACAAGTTTTAAAACAAAAGTGTGTTGGCGCCTTCTAAAGTGTTTGAACAATGCCGACCTCATTTATTTATTTATTTTCTTTGTATCAGTTTGTTCAAGCAGGGGATGGTGCATCCTACCGAATGCCAAACATTCACTCGCTAACTCGCTCACTCAGTCATTCCAATTCAATCTTTTTTAGTATTCTGACCATCCCTTTAAGTGCAGTTGTTTGAATCTCTCTTGCACTTGGTTCACCGGGTATATTTTCCGGGTAGTTTTTGAAATTCCTTTTCACAAGTCCAGTTGCTCCTATAATTACTGGGATGATAGAGATCTTCCTAAGATTCCAGTTTCTTTTCATGCCGTACATAAAACCTTAGTATTTCGTTATCTTTTTCCTCTCAGCTCTAATTAAGCCTGCGTCGCTAAGGAGTGTGTGTGTGTATTAATAGCTTTCAGAAAACTAGACTTGGAAGCGTAAAATTTCAAAATAATATTTTAATAATAATAATAATTTGAAAACATAATTTAATAATAATATTAATTTGAAAAACAAATGAATAATAATAATAATAATAATAGTAATTTGAAAAAAAATTTAATAATAATAATAATGATGATAATAATAATAATAATAATAATAATAATAATTTGAAAATAATAATTTAACAAGAATAATAATTTGAAAAAATATTTTAATAAAAGTATTAATTTACAATATTAATTTAATAATAAAAATAATTTTAAAATAGTAATACATCTATATTTTTATAAAGTAATAGGGTTCGTGTGTTTCTGTCTGTGTGTACAGCTCTCCATCATCAACGAAATATAAAGGAGGTAAGAGGGTAGATCTCTCCTGGTAGAGAAACATTAGAACCCATTTTAGGATGTTTCTGTTATAGGAGACATAAGAATCTAGGCCTAATTTCTTTATATACTAGTCTACAAACCACCCCCATATCGAATGACTTATGCTCATTTGCATATCACATTATATTAAATCTCTTTAACTAATTACCTCGACCTTATTACATATTGGAAATATTCTAATCATTTCAACTGTACTATTTACAAAATTTATTTAACATTTAATTATTTAATATATTTTCATTTAATTTTATATTCGATTTATTTCACTTTACGTATATTATCAAAACAATTCATTGGCGAGCAAAGCTTTATGTTTTGGGATTGTATTGAACATGTAATGGAAATTTCAATTTCGTTCCGTTTTAATCTTTTATATTTTACCTGCCAATATAATTGAAAGAATACAATTCAACTATCGTAATTTTATATAAATAAACAAAAACAAATATTTTAAAATAAAACTTTATTAAAAAAGAAATAATTTTATTTTTAAATGAAAAAAATCAATTTAGTAAAATAATTGTATTAAACACCCCCAGCCTTGTCAGCAAACCTGTAAACCTATAAAAGTTAACATTTCGAATGTAAACAGTGATTTTTCGATTTTGTTAGCGCTTGCCGCAATTAAACACAATTAAAACGGAACTAACTTTATTTCCATTCTATTTTTTAAACAACCCCCAAAACATAACGCTCTCTTCCAGTTATAGCCAATTTTTTTTTAATTAAATAAAACAGGTCAAAATAAACAGATAAGCGCATTTTCTTTTACATTTTTCTTACAACCATTGTCATAACCAACTGCAGGATATCGTTACTTTTGTGGGGTTGTTTTGAAAATGGCACGGAGATTATAATTTCGTTCCAATTTAATCTTTCTGGTCGAGCCTATTTCGAAAGCCTGTTTATCATAGATTTGAACTACAAATAATTTATTACATTTTGATTATTACTATCTTAAGACTTAAAGCTTATATTTATTTCATTTTTCTATTTATATATTGAATTAGTTATTTTCAGTCTTATTTAAACTTAGTGCTTTCTTTAAACCGGATGAACCTTTTATAAAAATATGAGTTTAACGTAAAGAACACGAACAAGGTTTTATTCAACTGAATTTCTTCCAGTTTACTAACAAAATATATAAATTTAAAAGAGATATAAATAATAAAATAAAAAGGTTATGTAATTTAAAAGAAATACACGTACTCACAAAAGCAGAACTTTTTTTACACATTTTTTTCTTTAAAACCATAACAATGAGACTAACAATTACCTAGATCTTAGTAATTATTTGTTTTAATAGAACGGTTTTAATTGTACTGTTTACTTAGTTAACCTAAGTTGGTATTACATTTATTTTACATTTACTTTTTTTTTTAATTATTACTTTTAGACTGTGACGTTTACACCCGGAAGTAATGAGTCACACGTAGGTCGCTTTTATTCATTCCTTTTGGTCAAGATCAAAGTGTATTATCTGTTCTTCAGATGCTGCACTTCATTTTCTTGTTCTCTTTCGGTGGAGGAGAAATCCTTCACGACTGAGACAATTTTTATTTTTGTACCTTTTCTCCACGTTAAAAAACGACCCTGGTGTCTAACTCTGTCCCGTGGGGAGGCATAGTAAATAGGTACAATATAATTGTTTATAATTGTACTATTCAGAAATATTATTTATAGTTCGTCCATTTCAGTTAGTATACATTTCCTTTACGCTTAATTAATTTACAATCATTAATATCGTTAAACAATTCCGTTTAAAACCGAAATTATGCCACCCAAACTAAGTAGAAACGAAAGTGAGGAAGAAAGAATGGAAAGATTGGAAGCTAATAGACTAAGAGTTGCTGCAATTCGCTCCAATGAAAACAATTCAGATAGAGAAAGACGTCTAGAACTTAACAGGATACGTCAAAGAGAAAGGAGAGCAAGACTGTCAGATTTGGAAAGAGAAACCCAACGTGAAGCTGACTGTAAGGCGGTTAAATTCATCACAAGATGAAATTCAAGAAAGGCAAAGATATGCACTGGAAAGAGAAGCAATATTACGATCGAATGAATTATATGAGGTAAGTAGACGTACACAAGGTGAGTTGAGAGTGGCTCAACGACATCAGAATGAATCGAAAACCCAACGAAGCTTTCGCCTATACCAAGGGCAACAACGAGAGGCTGCATGGAGAGAGAGTATGACTTTGCCCCAGCAATTGACAGAAAACGAGGCAGCTAGACAACGAATGACTGCTTTGAGACACCATGAAATAGAACACTGCAATAGAAAAGGATTGCTCTACAACAAAAATGACTCTCTCACTACAGCTGATATAGGAAAAATGGACAAAGTATGTCAACATTGCTCAGCTGTAAAATTTAAAGGAGAAACCCCTGGTTGTTGTTGTTCTTCTGGCAAAGTTGTGCTTGATAGCTTTCCACCACTGCCTCAGTTGCTTCAAGATTTGCTCTCCGGCAATGGTCCCATCTCTAAAGATTTTCTGCAAAATCTACGCAGTTATAACAATTGTTTTGCAATGACATCATTTGGTCACAAAATTGCGGCAGTACATGGGTGGAATCCTTCTTTTAGAATTCGAGGCCAGGTTTGCCACCAGATTGGGAGTCTTTTACCACCTGAAGATGAAACAGCAAAGTTTATTCAAGTCTACTTCTTGGATAGTCTGGAAGAGGAACTACATAATCGGGGACGTGACAGTAGACTTAATAGAGACATTCTCCAAAGTCTGACTGAATTTTTACATGAGAACAACAGCTTTATTTGTCAGCTGAAAACAACAAAGGAGAGGATTGAAGAAGAACACTTGGTAGAACATAAAGTTGTCATAAGGGAAGACCGAAGGCCGCAAGAAGAGCATCCACGGCGATTCAATGCTCCAACAACAACGTATGAGATTGGAATATTAATGGAGAATGAACCAACAGCTAACCGGGATATTGTCTTGCGTTTTAGAAATGATACATTAAAATGGATCTCCGAACTACATCCCCTCTACGATACTTTAATGTACCCATTAATGTACCCCTATGGTTCTCCATCTTACAACATCTACATGAAGGCATCCAATGGGCGAAAAGTTACCCAACAGCAATTTTATTCGTACCATTTAATGACTCGGCCTGGAAACTATTTTCTCTGGTACCGAAGGCTATTTCAACAATGGCTGGTGGATGTGTACTGCAAGATTGAAACAGAACGTTTACAGTTCCTGAGGCGTGAGCAACAGACCCTGAGAGCTGACAATTATAGCAACTTGAGAGATTCAATTCTTAGGGAGGATGGGAATCCAGAACAGTTTGGTCAACGAGTTGTACTTCCGGCAACTTATACAGGAGGCCCTCGATACATGTTTGAGCGTCAAAGTGATGCCATGGCATATGTTCGGTGAATGGGCCGAGCCGACCTCTTCATCATGTTCACAACAAATCCAAAGTGGACAGAAATTACAGAAAATTGTCTTCAAGGGCAAGACCCTCAGGATCGTCCAGATATTGTTGCCAGGGTTTTCAGGCAGAAGCTAAAAAAGTTACTTGAATTTATTAAAAAGGGAGGATTTGGCAGGTTGAGGGCTTTCCTGTACAGTATTGAATATCAAAAAAGAGGACTGCCGCATGCACACATCCTCACCTGGCAGGCCCCAGAGGACAAACTTCTACCAGAAAAAATGGATCTCTGCATATCTGCAGAGATCCCTGACAAAGAGGAAGATCCTGATCTTCATGCTAAAGTGATGGCACATATGGTGCATGGACCCTGTGGACCATTTAATCCAAATTGTCCATGTATGATTGACAACAAATGTTCCAAAAAATACCCAAAAGAATTTCTTCAGTGTACCAAGCAAGGCCAAGACTCTTACCCCAAGTACAGGCGAAGAAAACCAGAAGATGGAGGCCAGACTGGTACAATAAGGATGAAGAGAAATGGTCGGTATGTTAATCAAGAAATAACAAACCAGTGGATTGTTCCGTACAACAAGGTCCTCCTTCAGCAGTTCAACGCTCACATTAACGTAGAAATTTGCAGCTCGATCCAAAGCATCAAATATGTCCTCAAATACGTGAATAAAGGATGTGATCAAGCAGTGTTTGAACTACAAAGAACTGATGGAGCAGCTAACCAACAAGGCCAAGTACAAAGTCACATTGTGGATGAGATCCAGCAGTTCCAGAATGCAAGGTATGTCGGCAGTTCAGAGGCAGCCTGGAGGATATTGGAACATCCCATCCATGAACATTTCCCCCCAATTGTACAACTTTCTGTTCATCTTGAAAATGGGCAGCGTGTCATGTTCTCAGCTGATACTGCTCTGGAACGAGCCCAAGGTCCACCGCCTGCCACAACTTTGACAGCATTTTTTCAACTCTGCCATGAGGATGTCTTTGCAAGGGGTCTCAAATACGTAGAAGTCCCTGAGTTTTACACTTGGAACAAATCGACAAAGAAATGGATGAGAAGAATGCGTGGGGTACAAGTTGAAGGTACTGAAAATGATGATGTATGGAAGGCACCATGCATTGGGAGAATCTACACGATTAGTCCAAAAGCAGGGGAGTGTTATTTCTTACGCCTGTTGCTCAATGAGGTTGCTGGTCCAACTTCATTTCAAAATTTGCGAGCATACAATGGTCAGGTGTTTGAAACATACAGAGCAGCGTGCCTTGCTCGAGGCCTTCTAGAAAATGACCATCACTTGCATCAAGCAGTAGGAGAGGCAAGTGCCACTCAATCACCTTCAAATTTGCGAAGCCTATTTGTGATAATTTTAACAGCCTGTGAGCCAAGAAATCCTCTTGAGATCTGGATGGCTTTTCGTGATGTAATATCTGAAGACATTCTTCACAGATACAGGCAAGAAGTTAACAATCCAGAAGCAGATTTTAATGAGGACATCTACAATAAAACTCTTTGTCTAATTGAAGAAAAAGTTCTCCTTATGTGCGGTCAACCATTGGCAAGCTATGGATTACCTGCACCAATGCAAGGGAGAGATGAAAGACTCGCGAGAGAGTATCAACGTGAAGTTACTTATAATCTTGAAGAACTTCCCTACAAGCAGAAAATATGCAAGAAAAACTGACCGATTCTCAAAGAGAAGTTTACAATTCATTCATGGCAATGTTGGAAGCACAAGGTGAAATGAACAAAAACATGATGTTTCTTGATGCTCCAGGTGGTACGGGCAGGACTTTTGTAATCAATTTGATCCTTGCAAAGATTAGATCCATGAGAAAGATTGTGCTTGCAACAGCATTCAGTGGCATTGCTGCTACTCTACTACAAGGCGGCCGCACTCTTCACATCACTTTTAAAGTACCCTTGGATACTCATCGAATGGATCAGCCAGTTTGCAAAATTACTGGTAACTCAGCCTTGGCAAATGTAATTAGAGACACCTCTGCAATCATTGTAGACGAAGCCCCAATGACGCACAAGAGTGCTTATGAAGCAATTGACCGAACACTGCAAGACATCACAGGAAACAAGAATCCCATGGGTGGCATTCCAACCTTATTTTGCGGTGATTTCCGTCAAATCCTCCCAGTGGTTAAAAATGGCACAAGGGCTAACATTGTCAATGCAAGTTTGAAACAATCCTATCTCTGGAGGCACGTTATAGTGAAGAGACTGACTACTAATATGAGAGCCTATATTTCTGATAACACAGCTGCAGCAGACTTCTCAAAATTGCTTCTCCAAATCGGTAATGGTCAGTTTCCTATCACTTCTTCACCTGACACAATTAAGATTCCAACTGCGCTTGGTAAATGTGTCGGTAATCAGAAGCAACTGAAAGACAAAGTGTACCCAGACCTGCAAAACAATGGAAAATCACCGGATTGGCTTGCTGAGAGGGCTATTATTTCGCCATTAAACAGCAATGTGAATCATTTGAACAATTCAATAATGGATGAATTTCCAGGAGACACAAAGCAATACAAGTCAGTTGATTCAGCTACTAACGAATATGAAGCTGTTCACTACCCTGTGGAGTTTTTAAACTCTTTGGAGATATCTGGAATGCCTCCACACATTTTAAATCTCAAAATTGGATCGCCAATCATGATTCTTCGATCCTTGGAACCGCCAAAAATAACAAACGGAACCAGATGTGTTATCACCAGATTGCACACCAATGTACTTGAGGCCACCATTTCCTGTGGTCCCTACAAAGGCGAAACCGTTCTACTGCCAAGGATCCCCTTAGTTCCATCGGACTCAGTACTTCCATTTAAATTCCGGAGACTCCAATTTCCTGTGAAGGTGTGTTTTGCAATGAGCATAAACAAAAGTCAAGGTCAGACATTTAACACCATTGGCGTAGACTTGACATCAGACTGCTTCAGTCACGGTATGTTCTACGTCTCCATCAGCCGGACAGGAAGTTCAGAAAAACTCTACATTCTGGCTCCAAATCAAAGCAGCAGAAATGTAGTTTACCCTGAGGCTCTTTAGTGAAAAGTTCGAGAAATGGATATGAGGAAAAACTGACATGATCTGATTGTGGTAAGTTTTTAGTATTGAATGTGCAAGATAAAATTTAAGCAAGAGTTGAAAATGACTTCAATGAAAAATTTACTATGTAACATCAAGTAACCTTCCTTTTTGATGAAAATGTTTTGTGAAGTTCCTGATTGAATTTCAGTCACTACAAGAGGTAGTTAAAATGTTAATCACCTTATGCAATCGTTGCTCTTACAACATCAACTTACTGGAAAGGTGCCCACAGATTTTGGTACCCGAGTGCGCAACAAAGCTCCGTGCGAAGCACGGGTATCTTTGCTAGTTAATAATAATAATTTCAAAAACTAATTTAATAATAATAATAATAATAATTATAATAATAATAATTTTACAATAATAATTGAATAACAAAATAATTTTAAAATAATAATTTAATAATAATTTTATAAAAATTGATTTAATTATAATAATAATTTTAAAATAGTAATTTAATAATAAAAATAATTTGAAATACTAATTAATAACAATAATAATTTTAAAATAATAATTTAATATAAATAATTTGAAAATAAAAGTTCAATGATGGGAATAATAATTTGAAAAATAACTTAATAAAAATAATTTGAAAATAATAATAATAATAATAATAATAATAATAATAATAATAATAATAATAATAATAATAATAATAATAATAATGTGAAAATAATTATTTAACACTAAAAATAAAACATTTTACAAATATTTTAATAATCATATTTTGAAAAAATAATTTAAGGATAATAATAAAAAATTACTATAATAATGATTATAATTTAAAAAAATAATAATGGTATATTTAAAATAATTATTTTATAATAATAATAATAATTTTAAAAAATAATTTTATAATAATTTCAAAATAATGTATTAATAATATAATTCATTATTTTTAAATTATTATATAATTATTTTTTTTAATTATTATTATTATTATTATAAAATATTTTTTTTAAAAATACCATTATTATTTTTTTACACAATTTTTAAATAAGAATTTAATAATAAAAAATTAAAAGTTTTGTGATAATAATAATAATAATAATATTAATATTATTATTAATAATAATAATAATGATAATAATAATTTGTAAAAGGAATTTAATAATAATAACTTTAAAATAATGATTAAATAATAACAATAATTCAAATAACAAATAAAATAAAAATTATTTTAAAATAATAATTTTATAATAAAACATACTTTATAAATTTAAAGAATTTCAATATAACAATTTAATCTTAAAAATATATTGAAAATAATAATTTAATGATAAAATATTTTTAAAATAATTTCGTTATAAAAATAATATAAAAACAATAATTTAATACTAAAAACAATCTTGAAATAATAATTGAATAATAAAAATAATTTAAAAACAATAATTTATACTAAAAACAATCTTAAAATAATAATTGAATAGTAAAAATTATTTAAAAATAATAATTTAATAATAAAATTAATTAAAAAATTAATTTCATAATAATGATAATAATTTTAAAATAGTAATTTGTAATAATAATAATTTGAAAATAAAAATTCAATAATAATAATAATAATTTGAAAAATAATTTTACAATAATAATGATTTGTAAAAAGTAATGTAGAAATAATTATAATTCAACAAATAATTTGTTAATAATAATAATTTGAAAAAATGTTTTTTAATAATAATAATTTGACAAAAGTTATTTTGTATTAATAATAATTTGAAAATAGTAATTGAATAATAATCATAATTTTAAAATAATAATAATAAATTATTCAAATTTAATGTTCGTAGTATTTTATCACCTGCTATCCTTCTTATTTGATAAAAAAAAAGGAATAAAAAAACTACAAGATCAAAATGTGATTTTTGGAATATGACATCTTCGTTCTGTAACGAATACGTATATCATACAGACGTTTCCGTATTTTCTTTTTTTCTAATTGCTGCCAAAAGTACAAATTTGAATAAGCACTGTATTTTTTTTTTTTTTTTGTGAAAATTAATTTCGATTTTCGAGTTTTGAAAACATTAAATTAACTAAAAACCTTTGTTTTGGAAAAAAAGGAATACGTTCGTTGGGATACTCTTTTCTATGAGTACTATTTTCTAAGAATAATGCATTGTATTCTGAAAACAATATATTCTAAAAACCTATATATTAATACAATAGTACCTTTAACGTGTCACAGTTTCCAGATTATAAATTATTATTTTTTTATTTATTTTTTTTTACACAGGAATCACCACTTATCAAGGCCCGGGGGCCACTCGAGGATAAGGGTTAATGCGTATACATTAGTCAATGTGATTATAGCATAGTAAACATAAGTAGTGGGAATTTTTGTAAATTGGATTACTTAGGCAGACGGTTCGTCAAGAACTTGTTTGCATTGGACTTGAAGACAATCAAATTGTAGTCAGCTGGAAAGCAGGCAAACAGAAGAGAGTTCCACAGGCGTGCAGTTCTAAGAAAGAAACTTTGTTCATGGAATCTACATTTAGGTTTAGGCATAAATAAAGAGTAAGGAAAATTATTGATAGTGGTTTTGGCTGAAGACTCAATGTAAAAAAAAAAAAAAAATTTTTTTAAATTATGTGGATTTTGGGCTGTACATGAAACTAAAATATACCTTCTTGGTTTTCTGGCTAGGATCCAAGAGCAGTATCTGTTCTGTCTAAAAATGGTATAATAATATCGTGGGGTTTCTGTTCGTGTTGGCATCCATACAATGGAAATATGTCACAGACTCTAATAAGGATATTAGAGATAAACCGTAATAACCAGATATATTCTGACACTACATAATCCGGATTGCTTAGATAAATATTTTTAGTTTTAACAAAAGGGCTACAATAATATTTGGGTCTCCATTCATGCTGAACGTCCACAAAATGCCCAGCAGCAACATATTACACATGAAAGATGTCAGTGTGGAAATTCCACAGGTCCTGCTAGTCTATTTTATTAAAACAAAATTTAACATTATTTTAATTGCTTTATCTTCTCCCTTCGTTTCATCGACGTAATGCTTTTCATACCAATAGTCGAAACTCACTGACTACCTTTTGCAAAGAGAAAACACCCTGAACATACAATGAAAATAAAATTCAAGGCATCCATTAAAGTTTTAATGATATTTAATTAATTTTATAGTAAATTTTCAGAGTTTGATGATCATTTTTAATTGAAAGCTGTTTTTAAAATATGTTATTTGCATTTGTACCTTCAGTCTTTATAATGTCTTTATAAAAGTGGTCACTATGCTCCGAATATAATGAGGCGAATTTCGTCCTTGAAATGAAGAGGAGACTAAAGTAATCTAAGAGAGCTACAAATGAGGTTTTATTTAATAAAATAGATATTTTAATATTTTTGACGGTTCTGAATTTTTTTGAGGTGAGGATTGATTATTCGTATTATTTGAATTCTTCGGACTACTATTCTCATTTCAAGTGTTATTTGCACAACGTTTCAGCCAATGTAACCGCCCATCTTTTTCTGGTACATCTTCTCAATCTTGGGAACCCTATCTGTCAAACTCGGGAATCTGCAAACAATTAATTCTGCAAAGACAGCTGTATTCTTTTCAATGAAGTCGGGGTCATTTCTGTTTTCAGGTTGTGCCTGAAGTACTTTGTGTAGCTTTTGAATTTGTAAATATCCTAACAATTTCATTTGCCACAATTCGAATTTTGATTCGGATCCATCAAAATAAAGATACACGTTGGGTCCATACCCTCTAGAAGTGTAAGCCATGTTTAGTTTCAGAACAGTTTATGATGGTTCGTTATTCTACACAAATTCTGGGAGGTGACTGGTTCGCAGTAGACAGTTCTTGAGTTGGAATCCACTGAGCAAAAGATTCTTCCTGTGTTGACATGAAGAAAACAGATGCGAAATTGCTACAGAAAGGTTTAATATTTATGGAGCAATTCTGATTTCTGATTGGTTGGTAGCAGAATGTGAATTAATTCGATTCGTCAGTTCCTAGCAGCATCGTTTATAAATAGAATCTCTTGACTGTGCGGGATCATACCCCATTATAAGTCTTTTATGATGGGATGTGTCTCCTAACGGCTTCGGCTGCAGGGAGACAGGGTAGTACAAGTCAAGGATTCGTCACTTGACACTCAGCCCAACAGGTGAGGGGCCGGGAACTGGCCCAGCACCTGTTGGACTGAGGTACACCGCCTGAGTAATAACTAGGAGGTCCACCCTCCCAGGCCTTGCCACCGGGCTTTCCGGTGGGGCAAGTTTATTGCTTGCTGCCTAAGGCGCCGCGACCGGGGAATGCCGACGGGGTTACTCAGGCAATTTTTAAAATTGCAGGAGTGCCCCTCCTTTAGGGGAGCCTGCGGGGTTCCCACTTTCCAGGCCTTGTGCCAAATATTGCCGATGTGGGCGGCAATTAAATAACTACCCCATTATAAGACAATTGGAGAGATGAAAGAGGCTGTGATGGTCATTGACATGCTCACACAAGATGACTTCCATGGAGCCTTCCAGAAGTTGTTGGAATGGTACAACAAGTGTATTGCAGCTGAAGGAGATCACTTTAAAGTTTCATGTGTGTACTATCAATGAAAGTGCTTATAAAAAAAATCTGATAACTTATTTAAGGAACCTTGTACATACAAAATCTTCCACATCTTCAGTTCCTTTCAAATAATTGTGTGTACAGTTCCCACACTGACATCAAACTGCATTTATTGTTTCCATAGACACACGGCAGTCCTTATCCATGAAATTCTTTATTTGGCCAATCAACTCTAGTGTTTTGCCAAGTTTAAAACAGAATTTTATTGCTTATCATTTTTCTAAAATGTTCTTGTGTCCAGATAGCATTTTTGAAATTCACCAGCTGTGACAATCAGGCTTTAGTAGGATGTATTCCAATTCCTGCTGTAACTGTTTATTTGAACCTGAAATCGTAAAAATTGGTCAGTCGTCTCATAAGATGTATAGCAATAATATACTGACTTTTCAAGAGTCTATGACAATTTTAAATGCCTGTACAAAAAAGTCTGGAAACTTATTGAAGACACCTCGTATTAAAGAGGACGACAACTTTTTCTTTTGATGAAGATGCCAACAGGCAATCTGTGGACATAGAAGAACTCAGCAGGCAGTGCTACGTACCGAATTAGCTATGGCACTTTCAAATCTAATTTGGTAGGATATGAATTCTTGTCCTGGAATCCATTAAGACCACAAGAAATATATTCTATAACATATTTAAATGATTAATTGGGGAGAGGAAAATTATGTTCTTAAATTTTTTGTTAACTCAGTTTTTAAGATGTAAAAAAGAACTGTAATGGAATATTCGAACATCTATGCATCTCATATAGATGTTAATCTCAGGAAAGGGGCCTCTTGATTTCTGAGAGCTTTGACTGAAGCAAAATGAGACGCCTGTAGAAGCAACTGAACTCATAAAAATAGAAATTAAAAAAACTATCTCGTAAATATACCCGGTGAACCAAGTGCAAGAGAGATTCAAACAGTTGCATGTAAAGGGACGGTCAGAATCTTAAAAAGATCTCTTGGTTGGAATATATGAGATAGTGAGTGAAGGCTTGGTATCGGGTAGGATATCCTGTCCCTAGCTTGAACAAATTGATACGAAAACTGAAAAGAGAGAGAGAGAGAGAGAGAGAGAGAGAAAGAGAGAGAGAGAGAGAGAGAGAGAGAGAGAGAGAGAGAGAGAGAGAGAGAAAGAGAGAAAAGTCTATTGCGACATTTTAAACACTAATGCTATCGGAAGAGATAGGAAACCACAATTACTTCAAACTATAGGGAAAATAGCAACTTGTGTTTGATTAATAACACTCACTGAATAGTTTTCAATAGGTATTAAGCTTTGCTATTAAATAACCCCAAAATCGTCAATACTCTGTAAAACAGAAAACTAAAATGTCAACCGACCGATTTAAGAAATAGTTCACTCGGACATTTCTGTTAGATCACCAACCATAATAAAAAAAAAAATCACTTCTTATTTTTACTGAATGGCTACCAGTTATCAAGGCTAAGAGCTACTCAAGAATAATTGATAAATGATTTATGGGACCGGTTTACGACAAGTGTTTGACATTAGATTTTAAGAAGACTATGCTATAGCCCTTAGGGAAGCAATCTTGTGGCAACATAGTCCACAGATAAGGCATTCTTGAAAAGTAGACTGTTCATAGAAATTCTGTTTGATGCTAGGAATATGGCAAAAGAAAGTTCTTTGTAATGGTGATAAGAAAACGAGTTCTTGCTGTGAAAGATTTACAAAGAAGAACGAGGGATTAAAGAAGAAAGCCAGAAAGAACAACGAAATATCGTGAATATAAAAAAAAACTACCAGCATGTAAAGACTATAAAATATTAACTTCATGAACAACATTTTTTAAAAATCGTAATTTGGTTGATTTTAACGGCATATCAACCATCTTTGAGTTATTTAATGCTGAATAAAGTTGTCAAATATAATTCTGTAGGTAGGATGATTATTTCATACTAGTGGGATCTGTGGAAATTTCACAGCGGTATCTTTCATATGTAATATATTGCTGTTGGGCATTTTGTGGACGTTCTGTGTGAATGGAGACCCCGGGATATTATTGTATCCCCTTTGTTAAAACTGCAAAAGTATTTATCCAAGTAATCTGGTTAATGCGGTGTCAGAATATATCTGGTTATTACGGTTTATCTCCAATATCCTTATAGGAGTTTTTGTCATTGTGTGGACGCCAGCATGAAATGAAACCCCACGATATCAATGTACCATTTTTAGACAGAACAGATACTACCCTTGGATCCTAGCCAGAAGACCAAGAAGGTATATTTTAGTTTCCTGTACAGCCCAAAAGCGATATCATTAAAAAAAAGTTTACATTGTGCCTTTGGTAATCTTGAGATCCTATTTATTAAAAAAGGAGGATAGAAGGTGATAACTAGGGCTAGGACAACAGCATATTCTTTTCACTGTTTTGACTCTCGAGTGTGTATCCGTTGATATCTTATATGCTTTTATATAGAGTGATGTGGTGCTCAGTTGATTAACTGTGTCGGATATATACTCGAGAGTCAGAACAATGATAAAAATATTCTATTGTCATAGCCCTAGTGCTATTAATGTTACGAACATTAAGTTAATATATAGATGCACTAATTTAATGTTCAATTTACCTAATTTTTGGAATATGACATCTTCATTCTGTAACGTGTATGTACATCATACAAACTTTTCTGTATTTTCTTAACTTTTACCTACCGTCATAAGTGCCAATTTGAATAAGCACTGTATTTTTTTTTATTTGTGTAAAGTAATTTCGATTTTCGAGTTTTGAAAACATTAAATTAACCTTTGAATAAGCACGAAAATACAAATAAATAAATTTTAGATCAAAATTAAAAAATGCAGAAACGGTACTTGTACAGTTTAGTCAAGACATTAAAAAATGAAAATATCGAAAAAAGTTTAAATTGTATGTATCCGTTATGGGACGAAGTTCTCCGAAAAAAAATTTCACTTAATTTCATCAAGTAGTTTTTTTTTTTTTTTACAGCAGAAAAACACGTTTTTATGAGAGCGCCTTAAATATAATAATTTGTTTGAATTTCAAAAATGCCAAAGGGAGATAACTCCAGTTAAAGCGCTGACACCCCTCCCCATCTCTAAATACTAGCTTTTCTTCCTAAAAATCGAACATTTTGCTCGGTATCATAACAAATTGTTTTTTCGCTTTAAAAAAAATAACTACTTGATGAAATTAAGTGAAATTTTTTTTCAGAGAACTTCGTTCCATAACGGATACATACAATTTAAACTTTTTTTTTTACGATATTTTCACTTTTTGAATGTCTTGACTAAACTGTATAAGTACCAAATTATAACAAACCAGAAATAAAGATATTAAAATAACATACAAGCCATTTTTTAGTGGAGACAAAGACGTCGGAAAGTAAATTCGTCACTTTTTTTTTTTTAAATAAAATTTGTCAGCGCACTTATGGAAGCGGTATCCCCTCCCCTCGTATTTAAAATTTTTTTTTTCAATTTTCAGTCTTTCTTCATTTTGTTCAGCAGATTATTATTGAATGGACACTAATCTGCCAGATTATAAAAAATGCAAAAAAAAAAAAAAAAAAAAAAAAAAAGTCAGTATTTAAATATTTGTAGGAGGGGTGCTTGATTTCTAATCTAGGTACTAATTTGGTAACTCGATCACCAATTTTAGAAGCACTCTAAGTTTTTAGGCCAGATTGCACGAATTAAACTCTTGTTAAGCAGTTTAGCGGGTTTTTTTTGTTTTGTTTTTTAATTTTCGCTTTCTCTAATTATTTTATATACATATTCATAGTTATTTTCGAGTTTCGTCACCCGACATTTACAAAGGTTTTGCCCGGACGATTTTTTATTTTTATTTTTTTATGCATTATTCAAGGTGTGCCCCCCGACATTTATAATTTAGTGATATTGAATATGTGTTAGAGTACAAACTAAAAACTTACCTTTAAAAAGTTGATTTTTAGGGATATTTGGGCCAGTATTCCGTATCGTTGTCACTGGTCGCCATGTTTGTTGAATGTGTCTGCGCAAAAACAAACATGGTGACCAGTAAAAACAATGCAGAATACAGACCCGAATTCCCCTAAAAATCAACTTTTTAAAGGTAAGTCTTTTACAGCGTCTCCAGAAAAAAGTAGCCGTTATAAGTACTTGAATTTTTCCCACGTACAAATGAGGCAACTTTGAAGGCAAATTCTAAAAAAGACTAAAAATTAGTTTCTGAAGATCAAAACTGCTTAAAAAAAAAAAAATAAATAAAAAAAGGCTAAATTCGCGAAATTTGACCTAAAAACGTCGCGTGGTTCTAAAATGGGTGATCGATTTACTAAAACGTTACATTAGAAACTGAGCACCCCTACAAATATTTAAATATTGACTTTCTTTTTCTTTTTTTTTATAATCTGATATATTAGTGTCCATTCGATATTAATACGCTGAAAAATAAAAGCCGAAAATAATTTAAAAAATATATACAGAGGTTGGTATTGCTTTCATACGTGCATTTTGTCATTTTACTTAATTCCACGATGACGAACACCCAAACACAAATCAAGATGGAGTAAATCGTTTAAGTACACCCGCAGTTACTTCCCTTGGACTCAGAGTTTCATATAAGGGCGACAGTTCCTACATTACTTTCTCTAGAACAATTATGGTTCACCAGTGTTTGCACTAATATTCAGATGAAATCATAGAATTCAGACAGTTAGCACCCAGAGGATTTCAGTGGCCATTACATTTTAAAGTTCGAATATCTGCTACGTAATTAACACAATCAATAAAAAAATAAATAAAGGTGCTAGTTTGAATAAAGGCAACATACCGATTTCTTTTTTTTTTTTTTTAAATATATGCCAATTTAAACTTAACAATATTACGTATTGTCGAATATAGTAATATATCGAAAAATGAAAATTCATTCAGTAGAAAATTATTTGTAATTAAAAATAATTATTACAGAAAATCGGGTAAAATTGCACTTTCGTAAATGTTATAAAGTAGATACTGAAGAGTTCAAACACAGTAGACATAACTTGGAACGTATATTTTAGATTACATCTTAATGGCTATCAATATATTAGCCGTGCGGCGATAGAATTTTCTTAACTAAAAACACAATAGCAGTGATTCTACTTGAGGAATTTTCGTAAGTTTTGGATATTATATTTTTTGGACATTGTTTTTGCTTAAAATAAAATATTTAAAAAATCGGTGCTTATGTCAACGAATCATTAAATCTAAGGGATATAACCAGCATATACATAGCAAAAATAAAAATTTTGCAATATATTATTTAGGACGCTGAAAATCAGTAGAACAATGAAAAAAAAAAAAAAAAATGATGATTACACGACGATCACTGTAGCCGAGTTCCGGAAATTGCTGAAACAGTTTACGAAAAGGAAACAAGTTAGCGAAGGTAATCAACGAACTTAAAATATAACAATGTTAAGTAACAAAACAAACTTATTAATTAACGTACGCAAAAAAGTAAATTGTTATAATGTAACGATGTTAATTAATCTACAACAAAAATGAAATAAACTTGTTAATTAACGAAAATAACGAAACTTTTTTCAAGGAGATTTTGAACCGTCATTTTTTTTTTTTTTTTTACACGGAAATAAATTTAAAAAAAAATTGTTTTTCTTTAATCAGTCAGCGTCAGGATGATTAAAACTTTTTTTTAAGGAGATTTTGAAGTATTTAAACTGTCAATTCATGGCTATGATTCAAGTTTAATTTTTTTTTTTTTTTTTTTTTTTTTTTTTTACTATTCTGTAGTTTGATTTTGCAATGTATTCTTTGGGGCGGATAATAATTAACGAACACAAAACAACGAAAATAGAAAGAAAACGATTTTGAAGGATATTTTAAAGTATTTAAACCGTCAATGCAATTTTTTTAAACGAAAATAAATGAATAAATAAATAAAAATAACGGTTTAAATACTTCAAAATCTCCTTGAAAAAAGTTTCGTTATTTTCGTTAATTAACAAGTTTATTAAATTTTTGTTGTTGATTAATTAACATAGTTTCATTGTAGGGTGTTTACTTTTGTTTTGCGTAATACGTTAATTAATAAGTTTATTTTGTTACTTAACATTGTTATATTTGAAGTTCGTTGATTAACTTGTTTTCTTTTTGTTGAAATTTTCGGGACTAACTTCAACTTCCCCCGACGCTTGCAGGTATAGTATTCGTGTAATCATATTTGTCCCCCCCCCCCATTTAACATTTTCTCATTGTTCTACTGATTTTCAGCGTCTTGAAAAATATGCTTATTTTTTGCTATGTCTATGCTGGATTGCTGGTTATCTCCCTTAGATTTAATGATCCGTTGACATAAGCGCCAAAAAAATCGATCTGTCGTCTTTATGTAAGCACCGAAATAAGTTTTCAAAAAATAAGCAACGTTTTATGTATACATGGAAAACAAATATAAAAATAACGTACAAGCCATTTTTATTAAAGGCAGACACAAACGTTGGATAATTTTTAACGTAACGGCCAACATCCAAACACAAGTCTGACTGGATGAAATCGTTTAAGTACATCCACAGTTACTTCCCTTGGTATCGATTACTTATCTAAGGGTAACAACTCTTACTACTTTGTTCATTGTCCCAATTTACCTGTCTATTCACGAGGAAAGTATCGCCGCTTAAGCCCCTAATAATAATATAACTAGCAAGACCCGTGTCCTAGCGTTGTCCGTGTGGACATAAATCGGATAAAATCACTAAATACCGTATTCAGTTGATAGAAAATAATTCTGTGTAGACATTAACAATGTTTGTTTTTTGTTAAATATTATTACATAGGGAGTCATTCCGAGTCATAATTTATTTTATTTTACGCGTCTGAACTCGAGAAATCCACTGTTTAAATATGTCAACCTTACGTAAAGAATAACAAACACGGCGGTCTTTAGGCCTTTGATCATAAAATACAGCATTTAGTGACTTAATCATAAAAGAATGATTTAACTAAAAATATCTGCAAGAAAAGGAGTTTAAAAAAAAAATAATAAAAATAATTTTTTTTTCCTTCAATAAAATTAAATACGGAAACAATATTTAATGTTTTAGAATAATTTTTTTTTGTACGTTCACTTAAAGTTTTTTTTTTTTTAATTTTGAGTAATAGGTATCCAAAAATTTTCAGAAAAAATATGAGCAAGCGACAAGGATGGGTTTAAAGGAAATAGGGATAAGCAAAGATCTGGTCATAGATAGGTGATAGATTAGTCAATGTCTAAAAGCCATCCAACACATGCCAGTATGTAAAACGGATGTTAAAATGAATATTATGATGACAGAATGGATGGGCTAGTAGATATATAGACCAGTTGAGGGAGCAGGGTCAGTTCGCAGAGAAAGGTTAAGGAAAACGTAGGAGGAAATAATAAGAACGATGGACTGAATATAAAATGGAATAAAGTCCTGGCCAGAGATAAGCTGATTTGAAAAGCAATTTCTAAAACAAAACAAAAAAAAAACGCCCAACACATGTTAGCATGTAAAAAGGATGTTAAATCGAATATGAACAAGAAAGAATAGATGTGCTGCATTAGATGATTCGACGTAGAACAGTTGAGGTAGCAAGGTAAGTTGGTAGTAAAAGCAAAGGAAAACATGTGAGAAAGTGATAAGGATGGATGTGAGAGAAAGAGGGAAAAATAAAGACCTGGGCAGAGGTAGGTTCATTTGGAAATCAATTTTTAAAAGCTGTTCAATACATGCCAGCATTTGAAACAGACGCTGAGTTATGATGATGATTCATTAACAAATGTGTTTCTTAAGAATATTTATTCATTTATTTTATTTCATTTTGCGTGTGTGTGTGTGTGTGTGTGTGTGTGTGTGTGTGTGTGTGTGTGTGTGTGTGTGTGTGTGTTTTCAGGAATTTCATTGTCAGATTTTGCAATAAATATTGAGGATATGGGCAAAAATTGCCGAGGAAAAAATAAATAAAAATAAAACAAATATGACTAGGGTTCTTTAAAAGATGTTTATCATAAGTATTTCTTTTTTAGTTTACGTTTAAAGTTTGATTGTGCTTGAAAGATCAAAGACCAAAGTTAATCCTTTAAGGGAAAAATGTATATCGACGTTTAAAAAAAAAATTACAATGAAAAATGTTGTGACGGCGATAAATAAAACACAAAAATTCATTTAAATTTCAAGTTCAAAGAAATCAATTTTAAAAAATCTCTGGAAAAATAATTATCAGTTTTCTGAACCTATTTCAACGATAATTAGAAAATTAAAGCCTTGTGATACCGATCGTTAAAACATGTACTTACCGTTTTTTCTTTCTAAAAATTGCATAAATATCTTACAAAAAACGCGGGTTACTCAAAAAACAAAAAAAGGAAAAACAAAAAAGAAAAATGCGCTGATTTTTACAAAAGTATGGAACCTTCTTATTGTAATAATTTGTTAAAATTAATTTTATTTTGTTGTAATAAGAAAAGGAGATGCTTATTTAATTAGAATATTTTTGAATGTACACAAAAGTAGGAAATTATTTTTGTCTAATAAAAGATTCATATTTAATTTGGTATAAGTTTTTTTTTTATTCAGTAATATTCTAAAATTATTGATGTTTCTTTACTGATGTTTTTCCTAAGAATTTGAAATAATACTTATGTAAAATATGTTTCCAAAACTTTATATTTTTCTCGATACAAATTGCATACCGCATTAATTTTAGCAATTATGTTACCCGATTTATTTTTGAATTTCACTGTTCATTACAAAATAAGCTAAAACAATTCTTTATTAATTATTAAATAGAATTTAAATTTGAAAGAAAATGATTATTATTATTGAAAGTTATAAACTTGCATTTTATTTTTTCGCCGTTCTGTCCACCCATACTTTTTCAAATTAATCGTTAGTAAAACAATTTTTTTAGTGACCTACGGCCTTAATTTTTTTCTTTCTTTTCAAGATAAAAAAAAATCTTACACTGATGTTTACAAGTTAGAATATCACATAACGGAAACTGTTATCATTGAAATCACATGGAATATTTTTTTGCAATCATATAATTTTTTGGGGTAAAAATATTAAATAAGCAATGCTAAATTCAATGATAATATTAATTTTCTTCGAGCTATATTAATTTTATTAGCATGGAATTCAGGGCTTTTTTGTAGTATATATTAAATATTAAAAAATTAATGGTTAAGATCTATGATGCCTTATTTTTATAAAAAAGCAAAAATAAATTCATGCGCTTTTTTTTACTAATATATTATTTTATTAATATATTATTTTACTAATATATTATTTTACTAATATATTATTTTACTAATATAATATTATATAAAAATATAACTTTAATAAATGTGTTTATATTGTTTAGACAAAATAAATTTTCACTAACATAAAAAATGGATTCATTATATTTTGTGATCGTTAATTAATAATTACTGAAAATTTCATTAAAATTGGTTGATTTCTTAAATTTTGGTAATTTTTTTGTTGAAGAAAATGGTCAAAATGTTTTTTTACGTTTTGTAGAATCATCTATTTATTTTACACCTACCTAAAATATTATGGAATGACTATGAACCTTCGCACAGAATCATTAGTAAAATCATCGAAATACTTGACGTATCTGTGACCCGTTGAGTCACAATCACTCTTACTTTTTCGTTTTTTTATACTTTGATTTTATTAGAAAATTCCTAAACTGTGACATATTTGTTATGATTGCATTACTGAAACTAATAAAACTTTTATTTCTCTATATTATTTGATGTAATAAAGATATTTATTATGAGTTAGTGCAAAAATAATGCCATTTTTTTTTGGGGGGGGGCGTTCAAATTCTTGTCAAAAAACGACATTATTTTTGCGCCAACATAATAATTTGCTACCAAATGTGTATCCTGTATGTACAGAAATACATATGTAAAAAATATGAAAAAAAGGAAAGACATTGTTTCTTCACTAAATGTTCACAGATTTATAAAGAAATATTAGAGAGTGGTTGAATCAACATAGAGTTAGAGATGACGAGAGATAGGCGACTTGTTCAGTTAATTATAAATTATGGTTGATGAGAACAATAAAAACAGAACTGTTTTCAAACATAACTCAATCTCTGAACTAAGATAAAGTTTAGCATGTACTTTTGTGTTTTTGAAATATATAAGGAAAAAAACTTTAGGGAAATAAATTATTCAAATTATAATTAGTATTGTTTTTAAATATCGCTTACAAAGATTTGATGGGGGATGATTCATCCGAAATTTGAGTCCAAAAGAAAATGGAATCACTTTCAAAAATGGATATTTATTCCCAAAATATGGCCATTGGTTTCAAGGGAAATAAATCGCTATGTATCCGACAGAATAATGTAAATAATGTCAGCGATTCTTGCACACAATCCAAGGGAGATAATCGTGAACCGTTTCTTTTTATTTTAGTGTCTCAATAGTAAAAACTGTAACACCTGTATTCTCGTATTATTTGGATTCAGACTACTGTTCTCTTCTTGAGTATCATTTTCACAATGTTTCGGTCGATGTAGCCACCGACCTTCTTCAGTTGTATCTTATCAAACTTGGAAATATTTTTGTTGAACTCGGGAATCTGGACAGAATTTCGAACGGGACCCTTTATTTACTTCACGGGGGTAGTAGCAGCAATGCTCTTGTTCCGTCAGTCATAACTGGGTTCGCAATTGTATTTTTTTTGCGAATTAGAATTGGACCTCTATCCAGTCATAGTTGGTAGAACGAGAGCATGCTACCCTCGTGAAGTAAATAAAAGGGTTCTGTTCAAAATTTTCGTGCAGATTTTCGAGTTTGACAGAAAGATTCCTGAGATTCCCGTGATCAACAAGATACACATGAAGAAGGTCGGAGGTTGCATTAACCGAAGCGTTCTGAAAATCACACTCCAGATGAGAACAGTAGTCCAAAGAATCTAAATAATACGAATAACGAATCCTCATCTAAAAATATTTAGAACGTAACACCTTCATATACCTTTTTAAAAAGGTGCTGTCGAGTGTTTATAGGCTTTATTTTAAGAGTGACATTTTGCATAACATATATTCACAAAACAGCTGCACACACACACACACACACACACACACACACACACACACACACACACACACACAACACAACACAACACAACACAACACAACACAACACAATAATGGCTGGAACGGATATAGCTTTACTGTAAAACGGATTAAAATTACTAAAATATCGTAAAAAATAAATAAACAATAAAAAAAATCTTATTTCTATTTTAATTCTAAGTAAAAAACAACAAAAAAAAAACAAATATTTTAGTGGCATTTGTGTAGTATATTGGATTTTCGGACAAGTGCATTTCAGATTTTAAAAAAATAATCATTATTATGTACTTAAAAAAAAGTAATTAAAAGTAAAAGTAGAATTTATCAAATTATCGATATTTATCGCGTTTTAATGTGAAAGAGTTGTGCGACAAATTCTGTGTTATGAACTGACTTATCTCCCTTTCTTTTCTTGTAATCCGCCATTAAAATATAAAGAATGTCTAACTGCTATGGTTTTTTGTTAAAAATACATCTAGCACATCTTCTACTGGATCATTTTTCGTAATTTTTGGAATTTATACTAATTTCGACATGACGTATAGGTATGTAATATTTTTTTTTTTTTTTTTTTACCTGAAATGCATTTGGTTAAAAACCACTTATATTGCACAAGCACCATTTTACTTAAAAAAAAAAGAAGAAGGATATCATTTTATGAATTAATAATACAATGAAACCAGCGAAAACAGTAACAACGCTGACAAAACCTCCATTGATCGGTAAAGTCACTAACTTCCGTGTTGGGTTGATAGCAAGAAAATAATTCTGCGTAGGCATTAAAAATATTTTTTGGTTTTGTTAAATATTATTATATGAGGATTCATTCCTAGTTAAAATCTATTTAGAAATACACATTTTTTGTGACATTACATTCAGTAATAAAAACACATTTTCGGCTTATGTCCTGTTAACGCAAAAAGCGAACCCCCGACCCGAAAATAAACCGGAAAGCGAGATGAGCACTTTCTTCATTATTCTTGAAAGTGGTACCTCGTTTCGTTTTCCGTTTCAGATCACGGCGTTTCGCTTTGTACATATAAATAAGTCGTAAGCTCGAAATTGTGCTTTCATCACTAAATGTGTAGATATTTAAAGTGTATATCTCGCACTAAAAATGTGCATTTTTCAGTAAATTTTAACTTGAAATGACTCCTCATATAATAAAATAAAAAAAAACAAAACAAAAAAACAACAAAAAAAAACATGTCTACACAGAATTTTCTATCACCTCAATACAGTATTTAGTGACTTGACTTTTATCGGAATTTGCATACCGACGAGTAAGCGGGGGGGGGGGAACGGTTTAAGTCTTGCAACGAAATGTCGACGTTGCTTACAAGCAGTCTTTCCTTGTAAAAGTAACAAATGGGTAACGATGGTCGAAATGTAATTTGTCTAAAAGACAGCAACAACAACTACTACAACAGTAGAGCGAGCGGTCACCCCTTTTTATCTACTCCAACTCTCAGTCAACGAGATTCACGCGTGACTGAAATGTCTATTTAACTTGTAAGGAATAGGCACTCAGGTTCTTTGATTAACGGACCACCGGCCGTATTGGTCACAGCTACCAGCACTCCTTTCTTCCCCACCGACCTACCCTCGGCAAGTCAACCAATTGAAAATTCCACACTTTGTCCATTGATAGATGAACCTGGCATCATACATTGTGTTGAAGAAAAATTATGATCGTGTTAGAGTTGCGTTTTCTAAATGTGTAAAATTCCAGACAATGTGATCATGAAATAATTAACTATTGGTTGATATAATTATTTGGCCGTCGATATATTTTAAATGATTAAATATCGATAAATGGATTGCCAGATTAATATCAACAAAGGTCATTCTCGCACACAATTCAAGGGAAATAATCGTGATAAACTTTTTCTTTTTAAGGAGTCATTGAACGTTTGCAAACATTTTTTTTTTTTTGAAGTCTTGCATAGTTTGCATATATTATGTTAACACAAAGCTGGTTAAATAAAGGTTGCTCGGGAAAATATTTTTCCCCCGTAAAACAATGAATCAACATAGCGAGAAAATGTGAGAAAATGTGAGAGGAATACAGTTATTTATATATATATATATATATATATATATATATATATATATATATATATATATATATATATATATATATATATATATATATATATATATATATATATATATATATATATATATATTACGGTTAATTAGAACAATTAAAATATTATTTTTCAATTATAACTCAATCCCAGAACTAAAGTCTGTTTTGTCATGTATTTTGTGCTATTAAAGTATATAGGAAAACGACCTTAGCGAAACAAACATGTATTAACTCACGTTAAAAATGTTTAAAATATCGCTTACAGATTTATGTATTTCAAATGTAAACGGTATATAAAAAATGCCAATGATAGCAGCAATTTGCGTATTTAGTCCAAGGGAGATAACCGAGGACAGTTTCTTTTCAGTGAGATAACACTAAAAAGAAACTGTTCATGATTATCTCCCTTAGACTGAGTGCGCGAATATAGGTTGGAGCGTGACTGATATTAGATTTGACTTTTTTCTTTTTTTGATCTTGTCTAAAGGTGAGAGACCAGCGGTAGATGCACAAGCCTAACGTTTCTTACCATTTTTACTAGTGATGGGACGATTCCAATATTTTCCTTGATTCCGATACAATTACCGATTCCAATTCCGATTCTTCATAAATCTCTAAATATTTAACTGTACAGTTTTAATACTTCCCAGATTACAATAAAAATTCGTCTTAAATGAATATATATTTTCTCAAAAATGAAAACACACTTGTGGGACGGGATGATCTATCGATTTTAGTTTTACTTGAATCTAAAAATCAATAAATATTTAGTATCTTATTATTACCACCAGCACCTGTTTGCTTTAAACAAAATCAAATAAAAAAAAAGCATAATTAAAGGAATCGTTTTTGGTATTTAAAAATAGACACACTTTTTTTCCGATTTTAATACCGATTCGATATTTCAAAAAGTTCCGATTTTTCTGATTTCCAATTCCGATTCGGATTAATCGTCTCAATATTAATTTTTACCCTTGCGTAACTGTTAAAACGAATTACATGTCTCAAAGAATTGCTGCATATAAACAAAAATATTTGTCCTTTCATTTTTATTATAGTTCATATCATAAATAGTTCATATCGTAAATAGTTCATATCGTAAATAGTTCATATCGTAAATAGTTCATATTGTAAATAGTTCATATCGTAAATAGATCATATCGTAAATAGATCATATCGTAAATAGTTCATATCGTAAATAGATCATATCGTAAATAGTTCATATTGTAAATAGATTATATCGTAAATAGTTCATATCATAAATAGTTCATATTGTAAATAGATCATATCGTAAATAGTTCATATCGTAAATAGTTCATATCATAAATAGATCATATCGTAAATAGTTCATATCGTAAATAGTTCATATCGTAAATAGTTCATATCATAAATAGTTCATATCATAAATAGATCATATCGTAAATAGTTCATATCGTAAATAGTTCATATCGTAAATAATTCATATCATAAATAGTTCATATCGTAAATAGTTCATATCGTAAATAGTTCATATCGTAAATAGTTCATATCGTAAATAGTTCATATCATAAATAGTTCATAGCATAAATAGATCATATCGTAAATAGTTCATATCATAAATAGATCATATCGTAAATAGTTCATATCGTAAATAGATCATATCGTAAATAGTTCATATCATAAATAGATCATATCGTAAATAGTTCATATCGTAAATAGTTCATATCATAAATAGTTCATATCATAAATAGATCATATCGTAAATAGTTCATATCGTAAATAGTTCATATCGTAAATAGTTCATATCATAAATAGTTCATATCGCAAATAGTTCATATCGTAAATAGTTCATATCATAAATAGATCATATCGTAAATAGTTCATATCGTAAATAGTTCATATCGTAAATAGTTCATATCATAAATAGTTCATAGCATAAATAGATCATATCGTAAATAGTTCATATCGTAAATAGATCATATCGTAAATAGTTCATATCATAAATAGTTCATATCATAAATAGTTCATATTGTAAATAGATCATATCGTAAATAGTTCATATCATAAATAGATCATATCATAAATAGTTCATATCGTAAATAGTTCATATCATAAATAGTTCATATCATAAATATTTATATCATAAATACTTCATGTGGTATATATTTCTGAAGAACTGGTTTAACCAAAAAAATCAATATTTTTTGTCAATTTTGTTTTGTAAAGTTTTTATACTAATCGTTTATTGGTGTTGTCTTGCTAGTTTGTAATAATCTAATTTATAAAACTCACTATGTCTGTCTGTCTCTCTGTCTTTTTGCCTGTCTGTCTCCATATTTTCAAACTCTGTCTCCTCCAAAACTAACAGTCGCAGAGTGGCGCTATGAGCCTCAAATGATTGGCTTTTTTACAGACCGTTAAAATAGTTTTTAAGGGTCAAAAATGGATAAAAAATTGAAAAAATCATTATACGTTTTGTACATTCATCTTATTTTTAATTTTTAATCAGTTCATATGCATGTCATGTGGGTACAGTGGTAACGTCACCAGCTTTAAATGCTACAGTTTTGCTTTCAGTTTCTATTCAAGCAAATATATATATTTTTTTTTACTTTTGAAATTATTACTCTATAATAAAGTGTATGAAATCTGGACAAATTAAAATATATTTAAGCATATTTTACGCCCGGGCAAAGTCGGGCACCCTCTCCTTCTCCTGCTCGTCGTCAAGATAAACACACTGGTATAATTAAAAAAAAAGATGTATTAACAAAAGTATGTTACTGAAGTACACGTCATGATTCTAGGGTTATAACTGCCACAAATCGTAGTATTCTTTCCAACCGCAGGAAGATGTGACACAAGGTGGAGAGAGTTAAGCCAGTGCTTCTAAAGGTGAAATGCTCTAGACTTTTAAAAAATTTATTGAAGAGCCGGTTGGTATTCCCCAGTCAAGATACCTAGAGTAGTAACAAATAAACTTACTCAACCTTAAAGTGGGGAGAAAAGACCTGGGAGGAATGACCCCGTAGGACTATCCAGAATGAATGCCTCAACCCAACAGATAAAACGAAAACCGAAATGATGCCGCTTCTGCTGGGCAGATTGTCAAGATCAGAATCTCGGATGGAAACTGTCTGCAATCACGGCCAAGTAGCAAATGAATGCCACAAACCATTTTACTTATTTCCTTTCCACTATAGGAAGATGTGACATGAGATTGAAAGATAGAGAGAGTCAAGCTAATGCTCCCAAAGCAGGAGCACTCAGGCCTATTAGAAATTGGCTGGGCAGCCCTATTGCCATTCCTTGTTCAGGGCACCTCAGGCAGTAAGCAATCAATTTATTCTGACTGAAAGACGGGACACAAAGCCTAGAAGGGTATGCCTTCTACGTACTATCCGGAACTAATGCCTCAGCCCGTCAGATAAAAAGCGAGAAAAAATGCTTGAGTTTTTGTCAGATTTTATTTATTTATATTTTTTATTCCATTTTCACCCTAAACAAGGCACAGTGCCACTTCGATGTAGGGGGCTACTATCGGGGACAAAAGTTGTAGGGATATTATGCAGAGAGTTGATCAGCAAGATGTCTGTTCACATTACACTTGAACTTCTGCATGTCAGTACTGTTGGGAAAGCAGAAACCCAGAAGGTAGTTTCAAAGTCTAGCAGTTCTGGGGAAGAAACTATTGGAATAGAAGACTTTTTTACATCTAGGGATCTCTACTGTGTAGAGGTGGGATTTTGTTCCTTGTCGGATTTGTCGTGGGTATTTAGGTCGAAGGGGTACAAGGACTTGTATTTCGTCGATTGTCAAGGTCAGTAACTCGACTGATATGCAACTGTGAGCCCTACTTTGATTAGATCAAAGTGTAGTATCTGTTCTTCAGATGCTGCACTTCCATTTCTTGTTCTCTTTTTTGGTGGAGGAGCAGTCGTTCTCGACTGAGACAATTTTTTATTTTTGTACCTTTTCTCCATGTTAAAAAACGACTCTGGTGTCTAACTCTGTCCCGTGGGGAGGCATTGTAAATAGGTACTTTGATGTATAAATGCAACTGTATTAACTAATATATGCATTAGAAAATGATACTATTTCATGAACATAAGATTTACCTCATTATAAATTCAAGATGGCCACCATCACGCTATGCAAATTAGTCAAATTTACCAATTTATTTTGATAGTCATACTTATATTCATTCAATGCCATATAAATTGTGTTGTACAATGAAAGGTTAAGCTGAAAAGAAAATCAGTGCTCAGAGGATTAAGCGCTAAAGTATTAATAACACCTTTTGGCGGTGTCAGAGGTATCTATTGTACATGCTATATTCTAGATACACCACTGATCTTCATACGTTCAGCTACATATTTACATACCTACCCAACTAGCTCCTGGATATGACCTTAAACTATATCCGATGGTGAAGCCCTAGCTTACGGGCTTTGGGAAGTGTGGAGCCACCCTTTAATTGGCATTGCTCCCAGGTCCCCTCTGACCCGCAGTGTTAGTATCTGTTAGGGTAAAAACTATGGGTTAAATAGAATCCAACTTGAAAAAAAACCCAAATATATTCTATGAAAAAATTTTTCTTCAAAATAACTGGATTCGGCATGAAATAACCTGAAAAGGGTTGATATGCCGTAAAACAAAAACAACCAATCACACATCAATCCTTGCTTTCCTCCAAAAACATAACAATCAAAAGAAGAATCCGTCATAATACTAGGTAATGATCCCGACACCCTCTACTTCTTGCTTCCCGACCATCAAGATCTTTTCAGTCATCAGTGGTTAATAATATGTAGATCTCTTGTTAAAATCTTCATTTGACTTTCAGAAATACTAAGCTTCTCCAGATCCAGTCTGGTCCTGGATGTGACCTTAAACTATATCCAGTGGTAAGACCCCAACTTGCGGGCTTTGGGGAGTGTGGAGCCACCCTTTAATTGCCATTGCTCCCAGGTTCACTCTGACCCGGAGTGGTAGTACCTGTTAGGGTCTCAACTATGGGTTAAATAGAAACCGACTTGAAAACAACAAATATATTCTATTAAAAAAATTTTCTTCAAAATCTTTGGATTCGGCATTAAATAACCTGAAAAGGGTTGATATGCCGTAAAACAAAAACAACCAACCAACCAAATCCAGATCCAGTCACCCCAGATGCTATTAATAGGATTATGGCAAGAGAATATTCTTTTCATTATTTTGACTCTCGAGTATATATCCGTTAATATGTGTTTTTATATATAGTGATGTGGTTCTTGATTGATTAACTGTCTAACTGTGTCGGATATATACTCGAGAGTCAAAATAATGAAAAGATATTCTATTATAGCCCTAGTCATTAACTAGTGACTTCCAATTGATTTTTAGATGCAACTGTATTCATTGCCCCTGGATGAGTCCATTATTCCTGAAATAGGTTGAGCAGCTTATCTAATAACATCAATTGTTATGGGTTTAAAATGGGCGTTGTCTGTGAAATAATCACGTAAAAACGATAGAAGAACTCAGTGGAACGTTTAACTAACTTATTTAACTAACTTATTTAACTAACTTATTTAACTAACTTATTTAACTAGCTACGATTGACATTATGAGAATTTTGAACGACTAGGTGTGAAATGATAAATTCTCTCGATTTGTAGCTACGTGTGTGTGTCTCAAAGTGTCATGGCCGACTCCCGATTTCCAAATCAAAGGGCGATCACTCCTTTTTTTCGTGCAAAGAGAAATAACTATTTTCCTATGTTGATCCTAACATCAATATCAGAAAAACCTATAACCTATATAAAAGTGAGAATGTGTGCGTGTGTGTGGGGAAAATTCTCAACCTATATGCTCAACGAATTTTTAGATCTACAGACTTGGAATTTGGTATATAGGGTACTCAGACATGTGAAAAACGTTTTAATCAGTCTCCATCCGGAAAAGGGGTTGGTAAGGGGTCAAAATTGAAAAATTGGTACTTGAGAGCCTCATCTGTGTTTTATCTGTTTGCTAACTGTTTTACAAATGTACATGTGTGAATTGTTCACATGACAGAAAAAATAAGTAGGTTTGAAAAAACTTCTGAAAGATCATGTCAAGCTGGCCTAATAGTTATCGTACTTGACTCACTGTTTTTAGGTTTTGGTTTCGATATCAGCTTAAGTATTTGTTTTTTACTCACAAGAAGTGAACTGTTTAGAAAAAACGTAATACTCGCATGCAAATGTCTCAGTTTTTTTCCGTTTCTTTTTACTTCATTTTTTTAAAAAGGATTTAACATTATGTTTAATACCTACAATATTTCTGCTTATAATATAAATAGGGCTGTGACAACAGCATATTCTTTTACTTCTTTTGACTCTCAGTTATATATCCATTGATATATGTTTTTTTATGTAGAGTGATGTGATCCTCGGTTGATTAATTGTATCTAACTGTGTAAGATATACACCTGAGAGTCAAAATAATGAAAAGAATATGCTGTTGTCCTAGCCCTAATAATAAATGAGAAATATGCACTAATTAAAATATAATATTTATGCGTATTTTATGGCCGGGCAATGCCGGGCGGCTTGCGAGTATAAATATTAAACAGAACTAAATCGGATAACTGCTTCATCTATTAATTATTGTTATTAGTCTTTATTGATAATGTTAATAATGATTATATATTCACCGTATCCTGAATGAATCACTTGATACACTAAGAAGTCAAATATAGATTCGACATTACTTACCATATTCCCAATGATTATTATAAACATTACTTACCATATTCTTAATGATTATTATAAACATAATAAGTAGGGCCGTGACAACAGCATATTCTTTTCATTCTTTTGACTCTTGAGTATACATCCGACACAGCAAGACACAGTTAATCAACTGAGAACCACATCACTCTATATTAAAAACATATAAGATATTAACGGATATATACTCGAGAGTCAAAACAATGAAAAGAATATGCTGTTGTCACAGTCCTAATAATAAGGTATATTCCATCTATACGGCAATGACCGTAGAATATCTTGCACATTTTTAATAACGTTTCATTTATGAACTTAAGTTAGGAGTCAAAAGTACATTAGCTTATTTCATTTGTTCTAGCAGAACGTTTAAAGATTTTTTGCAGGATCTTAGTTAGAAACGCTGCACTAAAAGATAAGAAAGTTATTAAAAAATATTATTCGATAACTGAATTTTCGTGCATTATTGTTAGTAAAATTATATATATATATATATATATATATATATATATATATATATATATATGTATATATATATATATATGTATGTATATATATATAAAATTTTTAGTCATTCAATGAATTTAAAAATTTATTACGTATATCAAGCAATTCTTATTTAGGTGGGATAATACTTATAGAATATTACTGCCAGTAATATATTGTAAATCTTATAATCACACATTTCCATATCAGCTGATTGTTGGATAATTTTATTCTGAAGAATATATATATGGTTGGTGAGGCATGCTGTCTCAGGGATTACAGCGAAGAAAGTGATAGTCGGAAATTAAATGTTCTTGGTTAACCATAATTTTCAATTGCAAACTATGAGATTATGTGGTGGGTGGAATTGTGAAGGAAGGGGTTTTGGGAAGAGAGAAGATGTTCGAAAATGAGAAATATTGCATTCTTTTCGTCTTGCTTTTTATTTATTTGTTAATAAATTTCTTAATGTCTTCATCTTCGAAAATGTATCCGTTCATCTTGGCTTCTTTATAAATCTATTCGTATCAAACTAAAAATGTAGAGAACTATATATATATATATATATATATATATATATATATATATATATATATATATATATATATATATAAAGAATGGATACGTCTTTGCTGATTAAGTCAGAGATGACTTGTGTTGCCGGATTTGAATCTATCGACTGGTGTTAATCGGGACACCCTGCACTAAAGATTCCCGAAAGGATGAAACACTAGTGTATGTAGGTATTTAATTATTATAGTAGATAATTATATATATATATATATATATATATATATATATATATATATATATATATATATATATATATATATATATATATATGCAGCTTCTCTTCCAATTTTCGGATCTTAATCATGTCAAATCACATTTTATTTCCTTTTGATGACGGATTGATTGTTGCTGATCAGTTAAGAGCATAATAGATTCACTGATTGATATAATAATTAAGCGATTGATTTTGTGCTACGAAACAGATACTGTCAAGAATTGTAAATGCCAACTGAATTAAAGAAATGACACACACACACACACACACACACACATATATATATATATATATATATATATATATATATGATGATTGCAGCGTCTTAACACTGAGTGCCACTCCCTCAATCACTTAAAGTCCATGAGCCCAAAAATGACCTCCATCGCCATAGGACCATTTTAATAGACAAATGCCTGAGAAAGTATCTATACACAGATGATGTTACAGAGTCTTAGCTTTGTACGACAGCTAAGTCTCTCTCTAGGTTCAAAATGTTGAGATCCAGCAACAAGCAAGAGCAAGATAGCCAGCAACAAGTTAAACTGCAGACCAGCTTTATGCGGGTACTGGTCTCTCGCTTTATGGTGTTTTAAATCAGAGATTTGCTTCTCCTAGAAAGGTTGCCTTCACCATGGTTTACGGGAGCCCTCTCCACCCCAACATACATACACAAACACACATGATGCTAGTTGACCGTTAACCCCGAAAAAGGGTTCATTCACTCTTTGTAAGGTCTTGTTTTTAATCCTTCAGGGAGACTAGCCACCCTCCTCACCAAACAAGTCTGGTGGGGGAACCAGTTTAGTCGCTGGTGGCTCGATCATGAGGCAGGTAGTACTGGGTTACATGGTACCAGTAGCATATTACATGACCTATATATATATATATATATATATATATATATATATATATATATATATATATATATATATATATATATATATATACGTGTAGATATATTATTGAGATACGTTAAATATTTAATTTAATATATATATATATATATATATATATATATATATATATATAATTTTTAAAATATAATTATCCACTGACACGTGTTTCGTCGTCCACGACTCATCAGAGTGGCTAGATTCAGCCACTCTGATGAGTCGTGGACGACGAAACACGTGTCAGTGGATAATTATATTTTAAAAATAATATATATGTCGCTCCCCATTAAAAGGGGGTACCAGATTGGTCAATGGGAAAATTATTCCCAACAAGCATTTAGGTAAAAATGCACTTTCGTATAAATACTTGAATTCATTCAAGAAAGTATCGCTAACAAAAACAAATAAAAACATCTATATATATATATATATATATATATATATATATATATATATATATATATATATATAGACACTAATGTTTCTTGCTTATGCAATCATCAGTGTAGGAAGTAATGATTACTGCTGATTACGAGATTCACAAAGTCACTTTTGACTCTAAAGGGCAGCATTCTATCTAAAGGCTACCGGCAATTAACTCAAGAATCAAGTGAAATTAAGGGCCTATAAATGTAAGCAGGTATACATAGTAAACAGTGAGAGAGTATTTAATGACTGGAAATCAAAATGTTGCATTTTGCGCTAAACTTGACCCCTTTTCTTAATTCCCTAAAGATGGCTCAACTTTATGTTTTAAAGGGCTGCTATATAAGTCTTTATTATAGAATAAAGAGCCTTCAATAAGTTTCCAGAGTTTTTCCATATGGGCACTTTTGTTGATAGTGCACACAATAAACTCTAGTCCTCTTCTAAGTAATCTCCTTTGGCTGCAATACACTTGCTGTACCATTCCAACAACTTCTGGAAAACCCCATGGGAGTTCTTTTGTGGGGGTATATCTATGGCCCTCGTCACAGCCTCTTTCATCTCAGTTGTTTTATAACGGCAGTCTCTAAGGTTGTCCTTGAGCTTAGGGAATAACCAAAAGTCACAGGGAGCAAGGTATAGACTACAGTGAAAGTAAGAAACTGTCTTGATGCGCATCTTGGCTAAATAGTCTGTGACAAGGATGGAATTGTGGAGTGGTGCATTGTCCTGGTGGAAATACTACTGACCTGATTTGAAGAGTGCTGGCCTCTTCTGACAGAACCTCTTCCTGAATCCCATTAAAACCTCAATATAGTAACTCTTGTTGACTGTCTGTCCAGTGGGAACCTAATGCTTGTAGATCATGCCTATGCTGTCAAAAAAAAAAAAGAAGGATGATCGTAAATTTCTGGGTGGACTTGTTCTGTCTGGCTTTCTTGGGTCTGAGAGAGCAAGCATGCTTCCACTTTGAACTCTGTCTCTTAGTTTCTGTGTCATAATCATATCAGTTGATCCAACTTTCATCGCAGGTCACCAAAGCATCAAGAGCTGCAGGATCTGAATTGATAAGCTCGATCTGTTGTCATGCCAACATCGTTCTTTCTGATCTTCTCTGAGCATCCTTGGGACAAACTTTGCGCAAATCTTCCGCATCTTTAGTTCCTTGCATATAATTGTGTGTACAGTTCCCACACTGACATCAAATTCTGCATTATCGTCTCTATAGACACACAATGAAATTTTTTATTTGGCCAATCAACTCTGCTATTCTGACTTCCTTACTCCACACACACTTCTCATCAGCCCTCACAGACTCCCTACTTTCCTTGAATCTCTTATGCCACTCAAAAACTGATGCTCGGTTTATGCAAAAAAAAAAACAACAAAAAAACAAAAAAAAAAAACGCAATCTGAAGCACTCCATACGTTTTTGTGACATTTTTTCCCCCAAATTTAAAACAAAATTTTTATTGCATGTCGTTCTTCTAAAATGTCCTCATATCCTGATTTCATTTTTGAAATTCACCAGCTGTGACAATCAGGCTTTAGTAGTGTGTATTCCAATTCCTGCTATAGCTGTTCATTTGAACCTAAAATCGTAAAATTTGGTCAGTCATCTCATAAGATGTATAGCAATAACGTACTGAATTTTCAAGAGTGCACAAAAATGTCTGGAAACTTATTTTAGGCACCTCATATGTGTGCGCGCACGCGCGCGGACGTGCGTGTGCGGACGTGTGTATGTATCGCTTTGGTGCCATACTGTAATTGTTTCTTAGCAATATCTGAAAGAAGCTTCTATAGTTTTTTTTTGTTTTTAAAGGAGCTTTACATCGGTCTTTCTTATGGAGTAAATGATATGTGTGTGTGTGTGTGTATGTGTGTGTGTGTGTGTGTGTGTGTGTGTGTGTGTGTGTGTGTGTGTGTGTGTATCTCCCTAGTGTCATACTATAACTGTTCCTCGGAAGAATATTTCAGCAATATCTGAATAAAGCTTCTCTGGTTTCAATCATGATTTCTTGATGACGTTATTCATTACAAAAAAAAAAAAAAAAAAAATGTTCCACTGTGGCGGGACCATTTTTTGACGAATTTAAATTGCGAATTAAACTTTGACCTCGTGAAATATACACAAATCATTCATTTAAACATTGTCTTTGTATGCAATTGTAATTCTAAGTGTTTTTGTCGATTGCAAACAAAAGAGAATTTTGTTTGAAAATGTCAGTAACAAAAGATTAATCGGTTATTCGTCTTGAACTTTGACCTTGCCGTTGGGGAATTGGTTTTAGAACTTAGAAGTTATTACTTTCTTTCTTTTTCACTTTTTTCCATATTTTTGTTTTCTTTTACAAATAATCTCCCTTTTTCCATATTTTCCTGTGTCTCTTCATCTTTCTTCTTTAATCATTGTTTATCTTTCCTTTTTTTTTTAAATTTCTATTGTTCACTCTTTCACATATGTAGAACGTGGAAGAAAATCTGTATAATACCAATAATTATAGTTAAATAGCGGGGAGATATAGATAGCAGATATAGTTAGATAGCGGAGTATCGGAGCATATAGTTAGATAGCGGAGTATAAAAACGGGTAGATGTAATATAGAGGGGTTTTGAAACGGTACCAAACGGTTATACGTTGTATTCACGTTGATATATACACGTGTATGTAACGAGTGTCTTATTGAATCTGCGTATGTTCTTCTTACATGTATTTATGTGCAATCGTCTAGTTTTCAAAATGTCACAAAACAACCAATCCGGTGTATGTTCATATATAACGGGCCTTGATACGTGGTGACTCGTTTGTAAAGAAATAAAACTGTACGGGATAAAGGACCAACATATATATATATATATATATATATATATATATATATATATATATATATATATATATATATATATATATATATATATATATATATACAATATTTATTACGACACTGTATATACATATTTCAAGGCCGTACTAGTGGTTTCATTCCGCTGAATCAACCATAAGAGGTTGGAAAGAGTCAGCGCAAATTCATCAGCGACTTTGAAATAATGATGGATTTGTGCTGACCCTTTCCAATCTCTTATGGTTGATTCAGCACAATGAAATCATTTGTACAGCCTTGAAATATGTATATATAGTGTTGTAATATATATATATATATATATATATATATATATATATATATATATATATATATATATATAAAATTTTAGTCATTCAATAAATTTAAAAATTATGACGTGAAATATTTAAATTTCAAACCAAAAGATTTTTATTATTCTATGTAAGACAAAGAATACATTTTAAATATTATAACTTCTTATCCTATAGGATTTTCTATGACATTTAAATACTTAAAAAAACTTTTAATTGTGATTTTCCATGTCTTTAGTAAATAAGGTGTAAACCATTATAACTATTTGCTAATATTTTCTCCTCTGAAGAGATGGTAGACATCGAAATCCTATAGGATAAGGAGTTATAATATTTCAAATGTATTCTTTGTCTTAAATAGAATAATAAAAAATCTTTTGATATGAAATTTAACCATTTCACGTCATGAATTTTTTAATTTATTGAATGACTAAAATTTGATTTATTTGCTCTATCTTGTATATCGAGCAATTTTTATTTAGGTGGGATAATACTTATAGAATATTACTGCCAGTAATATTTTATAAATCTTATAATCACAGGTTTCCATACCAGTTGATTGTTAGATAGTTTTATTCTGAAGTATATATATATATATATATATATATATATATATATATATATATATATATATATATATATATATATATATATATATATATATATATATATATATACTAGCATTTCAGCCCGGCGTTGCCCGGGTGTTTGGAGTGTATGTTGAGCAAAATAAAAAGCGTCAATTTTTTTTTTAAAATTTGACCTCTATTATGACTCCTTCACATTAATTGTTTGGGGCTCAAATCAAGGAACCTATATCGGAAATTTCAAGTGTTTAGACTCAAAATTGGCGGAGGAGTTTGGTAGAGTTCTCATAGGTCAAATCGTTAAACTTTGACCCCATGACAGCCAAATTTCTGGCCGAAAACCGATTACATAGATTTTCCCAAATCTCAGTACCCTGTATATCAAATTACGAGTCTGTAGACTGAAAATTGACAGAGTTATTGCGTAGGGAAATGTACACAGATAGACACACAGACAGACACTTTCATTTTTATAGATACCAGCATTTCAGCCCGGCGTTTCCCGGGTGTTTGGAGGTGTATGTTGAGCAAAAAAAAAAAAAGGAAAAAAAGCGGT
The DNA here is from genome assembly GCF_053919585.1 of Euprymna scolopes. Classification (NCBI taxonomy): domain Eukaryota; kingdom Metazoa; phylum Mollusca; class Cephalopoda; order Sepiida; family Sepiolidae; genus Euprymna; species Euprymna scolopes. The sequence continues at coordinate 107,159,824 of NC_136502.1, forward strand.
CAATTTTGTTTTAATTTGACCCCTATTATGACCCCTTAAAATTTATTGTTTTGGGCTTAAATAAAATTATTAAGTTAGATCCATGTCCAAGGAACTTATATCTAAATTTTCAAGTGTTTAGACCTAAAATTGTCGGAGGAGTTTGGTAGAGTTCTCAAAGGTCAAATCGTTTAATTTTGACCTCTTACCGAGAAATTTCTGGCCGAAAACGGATTACAAAGATTTTCCTAAATCTCAGTACCCTGTATATCAAATTTCGAGTCTGTAGACTGAAAATTGACAGAGTTATTGCGTAGGAAAATGTACACACACACACACGTTCACTTTTATATATATATAATAGATATAGATTACAGCAGAAAAGGGCAGACACCTCGAAGAACCATGTTTATTGCAAAGTGAGGAATGGACATGTTACCGCGTTTATGAAGAAACTGTTAAAATTTCGGGAAGCTCGGAATTGGACGATGACTGCTGTGGATCATTTATTACATTCTGATTTTACCATTACTATCTATCTATCTATCTATCTATCTATCTATCTATCTATCTATAAAAGTGAACGTGTCTGTCTGTCTGTCTGTGTACATTTTCCTTCGCAATAACTCTGTTAATTTTTAGTCTACAGACTCGAAATTTGATATACAGGGTACTGAGATTTGGGAAAATCTATGTGGTCGGTTTTCGGCCAGAAATTTACGTTCAACGATTTGACCTTTGAGAACTCTACCAAACTCCCCCCAACAATTTTGGGTCTAAACACTTGAAATTTAAGATATAGGTTCCTTGGACATGGATCTATCTTAATAACTTGATTTGAGTCCATAACAATAAATTTTAAGGGGTCATAATAGCGGTCAAACTTTAAAAAATTGACCGCTTTTTTTTTTTTTTTGCTTAACATACACCTCCAATTTCCCGGGCAACACCGGGCACCCATGCTAGTATAATATAAAGAAAAGAAAAAGAGTGAAAAAGAGACATTGGTTAACTTGTACACTTCCTACTTTTGTCCCATTTTATTCTGACCCGTTGGGTCATTGCATTCTATGTTTTGTTTAAGAGAGAAAAAGAAAGACATTGGTCAGCTTACAAACTTCCTACTTTTACCCTGTTTTGATTTGACTCGTAAAGACATAGCATTCTATGTTTTTGTCTTGTGTTTATTAAATTTTATTGCAAAATAAAATAATTGATGTATATATTAATACATATGTACAATCTCGTTGTTGTGTCCGATTATTCTTTATTCTTTTCTTCTCGAATTGTGCTCTGGGTTATTTCACGATGGTACTGATCAAAGAACCTTGGGTTACTTTGCCATTTGGATAGAAACATTCTACGACCAGCAAATTACGTTTTTTCATTTCTTAACACGATACGTAATATATCTATCTATCTATCTATCTATCTATCTATCTATAAAAGTGAAAGTGTCTGTCTGTATGTGTGTGTGTGTCTGTGTACATTTCCATACGCAATAACTGTCAAATTTTAGTCTACAAACTCGAAATTTGATATACAGGGTACTGAGAGTTGGGAAAATCGATGTGGCCGGATGTCGGCCAGAAATTTGGCGATTAAGGGGTCAAAGTTTAACGATTTGATTTTTGAGAACTCTACCAAACTCCTCCGACAATTTTTGGTCTAAACACCTGAAATTTTAGATATAGGTTCCTTGAACATGGGTCTAACTAAATAATTTTATTTGAGTCCAAAACAATAAATTTTAAGGGGTCATAATAGGAGTCAAATTTAAAAAAATTGACCGTTTTTTTGTTTCTTTTTTTTGCGCAGCATACACCTCAAAACACCCGGGCAACGCCGGGCCGAAATGCTAGTATATATATAAAAGTGAACGTGTCTGTGTGTCTGTGTCTGTGTGTCTGTATGTCGGTGTACATTTCCCTACTCAATAACTCTGTCAATTTTCCGTCTGCAGACTCAGGGTACTGAGATTTGGGAAAATCTTTGTGATCCGGTTTTGGCCAGAAATTTGGCTGTTAAGGGGTCAAAGTTCAATGATTTGACCTTTGAGAACTCTACCAAACTCCTCCGACAATTTTAGGTCTAAACACTTGAAATTTTAGATATAGGTTCCTTGGACATGGATCTAAGTTAATAACTTGATTTGAGTCCCAAACAATAAATGTTAAGGGGTCATAATAGAGGTCAAACTTAAAAAATTGACCGCTTTTTTTTTTTGCTCAACATACATCTCCAAATACCCGGGCAACGCCGGGCTGAAATGCTATTCGGGAATAAATTTCAATTTGGAATCCTCGAGGGGCGTATCGTAATAATATCTACATAAAATTTTATGTATATGTTTTCACTGTTTACTTCGACAGTGCTCAATACGTAAGTAGAGCTAGGTAGTAATTTTGAAAATATGTATGGCAATTAATCTAGGCAAAATTCCTCCCAGAGCATAAAACGCGCGTGTGTGTGTGTGTGTGTGGGGGGGGGGTTTAGCAACGTCGCTTTCATGCAATAGCCTGACGAATCCTCATGAGAATAAAACGCGGAAAATTCTGTGTAGCTTTATTGCCATATATATTTTCAAAACTTACAACCTTGCTCCACTTACTGTTGAAGCAAAGGCAGAAAATTTTATGTAGATTCATAATATATATATATATATATATATATATATATATATATATATATGTGTGTGTGTGTGTGTGTGTGTGTGTGTATGTTTATGTGTGTATTATATATATATAATACACAGACACACACACATATATGTGTGTGTGTGTGCGTGTGTGTGTATGTATGTTTATGTGTGTATTACACATATATACATTACATTTCTTCTTTCTGTTTCCTGTTTCTTCCCATATCTCTACCCCCCACCACCACTATTTATATATATTTACACAACTATCTAACTATATATGTTTATTTCCATCTGATTCTCGCCTATCTATGTTTTTATTTTCTTTCTCGAGTGCCTGTGCATTATCGGGAGGAAGTGCGTGTCCAAATAATGCGCGGAGAGGTGCTCGTCGAATGTTGGAGAAGCCACCCCACCTCTCTCTCTCTCTCCCTCCTTTCCCCTACAGCTGAGCTAACAACAAATAATACATTTGCGAAGGAGAAGAATCGATGATGGATGCATGGCACCCGAGGCAGTGGAGGTGGGGGGTGGGATGTGCGGGGTGATTGGGGCGCCGTCTTTGACAAGCGAAGAGTTCAAAAGGACCTGCCAAGGAGTGGCTCTTATGATGCCGCTGATCGCTTATGACAAGTTTCTACACGTGCCGGGCAAGCGTCGGGTGTGTGCATTCGCGGCGCGAGGTGAAACCTCTGTACTTCTAACCGGTGAAGAGCAGATTTATTTCCTTTGCACGGATGACTTGGCTGACAACATCAGATGCGCTGTCAAAAAAAAAAAAAAAAAAAAAAAGGAAGGAGCGGGAAGAAGAAAAAGAAAAATAAGAAGAAGAAGAAGAAAAAGAAAAAGAAGAAAAACACGGTCTAAAGAAGCGAGTGCCCTTTCTGTGCAGTTTACAAATACTTGCCTCCTTACCATTGTAATGTTAAACATAACGTCGGTTTTTAATGCGAAAAAAAAAAAAAAAATCCATGTCTCTACAAAAGGGTACTTTGGATTAGAGCAAAAATTAAATCACCCTCAGTCTAGGGGGATGTCCCTTACAACAAGCCAAGTATGCGAGGTCGCTCTGTGAGTGAAAAATTTACTTTCACCATGACTAATGTTTGTGCAAAGTTTCAAGAACTGTAGAAACTCAACGCCTTTATCCACTGTGCAACGGACCCCGAATGATGATCAAGGTTGGATTCTTGTGAATCCAATTTTGTGTTTTTATCTGGTCTCCCATTGTTGGGTTCATACCAAATGATATTATTTTAACTTTTATATTTTTAGAATCCTAATCATAATTTGTGCATTCATTCTTTTTACGGACTGTTATTATCATCTTTAGGGCCCATGGCATAGTGGATAGAAGCGTTGAGTCTTTGCAGTTCCAGGTGAGCATTGTTTGAAGAGAGTGGTTTCAAGCCTACGCACACAGGCCAGACAATTAATTAGGCAAAACATGGTGTGACAACTATGGAAGGCAGTAATTACTGGGGATAAGTTAAAAGTCTCAGCATTTCTATCCTGTCACAGTTAATCATCTGAAGAAGGCCCGAGGATTAGTTGGCCGAAACGTGGTGAAACAACAACAATTATGGAGATGAGGATAACAGTCTGCAGAAAGAACGAATCACAAGATTATGAAGCTTCATC
>NC_136502.1:107169084-107179084 GCF_053919585.1 Euprymna scolopes
TGCAATAAAATTTATTGTTTGACAAAGGAGTACAGATAATTATTAGTCTTTTCCTTAACCCATGGATTTTCAATGAATGGTTCATCTCATCAAAGGGAATGTTGTTAGCAAAATAGATATCAATAATCATGAATTTTGCTTATATGTACATAGATTGAAAAATAAAATTTTCAATGCTCAATAAAGTTTCTGGCCACAACCTGGTTTTTGGTGTGGTTTCAAGTGAAGGTCTCATAATGCCACCTCACATCAGTCAACACCAAAGGGTATCTGGATATGGTGAAGAGTGTGGTGATCCCCTATTGCAATCAGGTGACTGATGGCAGACCCTAGGTCGGGTAGCAGAACTCAGCACCAGCCCACAAGTCCGAAGAAACCCAGGCTTGACTTCAGAAGGAGTGTTATGACTGTGTACCCTTTACTCACTGGCCGCCTCCTCCTGCTCCTCCTCCTCCTCCTCCTCCGACCGGGACTTGCTGGACTACTTCATTTGGTCATCGTCGAGAACATCACCAACATGACCTCCCACAACATCAAAGCCAGCCTGATCGCCATCGTCTGCTGAGTATTCACCGAGCTCCCGTCGGTGCTTATGAAAAAGGCATACTCCCAGTTATGGACTCGTATCGAGGCCTTGATTGAGGTTTATGGCAGCTATGTTGAATAGATGTTGGCTCTGCTACATAATCAAGTTACTTAATTGTTTTTTTTTCAATAAAATCTTAAAAATAAAACTGTAGTGTTGTTTTCTTTAGGGCAAAAACATTTATTGCTCCACCCTGTAATAAGGCAGTCAATAAAATGAATTACACTAAGACTAGAGTCTATCTACTGACGTTAACTAAGCAGCTGAGGGTGAATATGCAGACCTCGGTATGGATGACACTCAGAAAACAATTGCGAATTACTTAGGACTCTTTCCAATCATAGCTAACAGAATGAGAGCATGCTACCCCCAGTGGATTAAACAAAGGGATACATTTAAAATTCCATGCAGATGCTCTGATTCGATAGAAAGATTCCCGAGTTCAACAGAAATGTTCGATATGGAGATGTGGCAACGCACATTTGAAAGCAGAGGTGTGTATATACGCACATTCTGGGTGGATATGATCTACATTCTTATGTCCCATAAAAATGACCGGGATTGTACTTATCGCGAAAACACATTCTTCCTTTATATTTTGCATTGTGCAATTCATAACTTCTGACCTTGAAATGTAAACAGTTTTTTTTTTGTGTGATAATTACAATTTCTGTCATTTTTATGGGACACAAGACTGTAGATCAAAAATCTGGCTAGAATGTGCGTGTGTTCACATCTCTGCTTTCAAATATGCGTCGCCATATCTTCATATCTAACAGAAAGGTTCCTGAGTTCAAGAAGATACACCTGAAGAATGCTGCAGGTTAAATCAGCCGAGACGTTGCGGAAAATAACACCCAAGATGAGAAAAAAAGAATACAAATAGTACAAACATTGGATAAGTTATAAATCATTAATGTTGTTTTTTTGCTTTTTTTACACAGTGATCACCACTTATCAAGGCCCGGAAGCCACTCAGGGATAAGGGTTATTGCAAGTACATTACGTTAGTGTTTACTTAAGGGGGAGGGCGGTTCATTAGGAATTTGTTAACATTGGACTTGAAGACATCCAAGTTGTAGTCCGGTGGGAAGCAGGCAGACGGAACTTGTATGTACTTGATAATCGTAGACATTTGAACATACTTTTCTCAACCTACAGTTTTAATTCCTGGATGTATAATGTCAACTGGACAATCTGCATGGAATTTTGAATGGAACTATTTATTTAATCCACGGAGATAGCATGCTCTCATTTCATTATCGATGACTGGGTACAAGTCCTTTGTAATTCGCAGTAGCATTAAAGTGTCAACTGCAATGAGGATTGAAACTTCAACCTCTAGAAGATTGTAACTTTACAATTGGATTTTACCAAGTACTCTATCCACTATACCACGGGTCCTTGCCCAAGGAAAATAACAATCAAGAACGATCGTTCAAAGAATCCGAACAATACACGATAACATATTGGCTAAAAAGGTAGTGAATGATGCTTGGCATAATTAAAAGAGTCAGAGACTGCAGTCAATGTTATATGAGACCAAAGCAACATCCCAAGGTTTTATTTGGTTATTTATAGTTAACAATAATTAATTACTTTTCTCTTTCAAAAATAATACAAGCAAAACCTTTGCAATAACCGTTAAGTTATTCACACGGTTAATTTTTTTTTATCTATGAAATCGCTTGAGGCAAGGCATGAAGCCACTTCATGTAAAGATCGGTACTTGTACAGTTTAATCAGGATATTAAAAAATGAAAATATCGAAAAAAAGGTTATATTGTACGTATTCGTTTTGAACTGAAGATCTCTGAAAAAGAAATTCACTTAATTTGATCGAGTATTTTTTTTTTACAATGAAAAAACATGTTTTTATGACAGCACGTTGAAGGCAGTATTCCTGGATTTTTTCAAATTTTTGTTTTGAGTTTACAAACGCCACAGGAAGATAACTCAATTTAAAGCGCCGACACTCCCTCCCCATCTTTAATACTAGCTTTTCTTCCTAAAAATCGAACTTTTGCTCGGTATCATAACAAGTTGCTTTTTCACTGTAAAAAAAAAAACTACTTGATGAAATTAAGTGAAAATTTTTTTCTGAGAACTTCATTCCATAACGGATACGTACAATATAACCTTTTTTCGATATTTTCATTTTTTTAATGTCTTGATTAAACTGTACAAGTACCCAAGGATCTAACAAGAACGAAATCTGATTATTGCAAAGAAAGGAGATGCCTATTGACCTTAGTCTTGAAAAGACCAAGGTTGCAGGTAGAAGGAAAACAGTGAGCAGGAAGAGAGTTCCACAACCTTGCAGTCCTTGGAAAGAAGTTACTGGAATAGGAAGCTGTATTATAATGAGATATTAAAACAACGAATTGATGAAGACCACTAAACCGACGAGTCAAACAAGCTGGAACAAAGGAAGCAGAGAATAGAGCAGTCAATTCTGAGGAACGCATGGCATAATAGTATTTGTAGAAAAGACTGAGACTAGCAACATCGTGATCTTATTTTCAGCAGTCACGTAACTTATCTTATTTTGTACTTTAGTCCTCGCGTTCTGTGAGCGATTTTTCGGTTGGAGGGAGAAGAATTGCTGTTTTCTGGATCAAAATATATCTGCATAATTTTTGACCTTGAAAATATATTTTTTTTACTTATTACATCAATTGGCTTCATAGTTTGTTTTGTGCAGTTTCCATAAAAAATAAAAAATAATAATAAATACAATAGAAAGCTGAAATATAGGTAGCACTGCAGAGTTACCCCTGAAGTGGGTTTCACCCTAGTCGAGTTGAACCAACTTCCTCCGAAGGAGGAAGTTTCATGAGAATATAAAATTTCATGAGAATATAAAATTACATGAGAATATAAAATTCACAAGTGGTTTCCAGTCGTTTGTATATCCCGATCAGATGATTACGTTCTGGTTTTGTAGTTCTTGCAAGCCAGAGTTAATGTCTTTCTACATACAGCGTCTGGTATTCTCAAATAGTCACCCATCTGGTACTGATCAGCATCAACATTGCTTACCTTCTGTAATCTAAAGACCTCATATCATTGTTTATATGTGTATGCATGCATATATAGAGAGAAATACGCTATGACGCCATACATTACGCTGTAGACAATGTGTGACGAGACGAACGTCATGTCGACCGATACAGAAATGACACAGTGCGTGCGCAACTGGACTCAAAGCAAGGTCCATATTCAGTTGCATGTAAGCTTAAAAGCATGCCATAAAAGACGATAAATTTTCTTGCATGAGCAGTATTTCGTTTCAGAGTCAGCCAGATTGTCATGTGTCGTTCGTTTCAGAAAAAGAAGAGGGGGAAGAAGTCGGAGACGACAACCCCCCCCTCCAAAAAAAACAACAAAAAAACAAAAAAGAAAACCTTAAAACAAGTTATAAGGCTGACGAGAAAGTTCTTGCGGTTTTTAACTTTTAAATTCCGATGAACATATCTCAGCTCAAACAAAAATTTATCAATCGAAATAAGCACCATCAGAAGCAACACAGTTTTGCGAACGCAAAACAAGCCAGTGACATAACAATCTTGCGTTCTGATGAATTCGCTGAAAGCGTTTGTGATATCGCTTAGATTTTTGAAGCATTTCTCACGCAGAAAATTGTCAGATGCTTGAAAAAGTGGTAGTCAGTAGGTGAGAGATCTGGAGAGTATGGCAGATGAGGCAGAGTGTCGTAGTCCAATTCTTTTAACTTCTCAAGTCAGGCATTGTTGTGCGATCGAGCATTGTTGTGGAGGAGAATTGGGCCTTCTCTGTTGATTAATGCTGAGTGTTGTCGAATTTTCTGACAGTACTTCACCATCGTAATATTTTTGCCTGCATTCAAAAACTGTAATCGATGAGACCGGCTGCAGATCACCAAACAGTCAGCATGATCTTCCTTTGGTGTAACTCTGGCTTTGAGAAGTGTCGTGGAGCTGAACTGACCATCGCCGGTTGTCGTAAAGAACCCACTTTCCACTGCAAACGGGTCGTTCTTGTTGCATAAAAGAAGGGAAGATGACACTTGATAGCGACATTTCTTTTGGTTGTCGTTCAATTCATGAGGCACCCATTTATCAAGTTTTTTTTGCCCAATATCTCTCAAGTGGTTGGAAATCGTGGTATATGTTACGTCTAATTCAGAAGCAAGTTCTTGAACAGTTTGCAGGGATTGGCTTCAACTAAGCTCTTAATTGTTCGTTGTCAACATCCTATAGACAGCCACTACACTCATCATTTTCAAGACATGACATTTCTGAAACCACCATTGTGCTGTGACTTTAGTAGTGGTTCCTAGGCTAAATGCTTCATTGATATCGCGAGCTGTTTCGGCAGCTTTTCGGCCTAGCTTGAAATGAAATAAGAAAATTGTACGAATTTGCTTTGTTTACCATCTTGTATTCAACGTTCTGAAAAGAAGACATAATTATTTTAACAGGATTGTAATTTAAACGATTAGATAAAGCGAAAAACGCACTTTAAAATGATATATAAAGTAAAAGTATTATAACGGAAACTTATTTTAAAATACATCATTTAAAATCAAAATTAAAAATTCCACAAGAACTTTCTTCTCAACGTAATATCTCGGCATAATGGTTTAAGGAAAGTTTAACCTCAAACGCATACTGGAATACGACGGAGCAACGTCTACTGTAGACTGGTTGGAAAGAATGGACCTGATTTGTAAACTTTCAGGAATGGACAAGGTCGAGCAAGTAATCCTTTACTAGCAACTATCGGATGCAGATAAGGCACTAATGGCTGTTGTATTGTCCAATTTCTACTGTACACTCTTATGTAAAACTTGTAATATTCTTATAACATCGAAAGAATATAAGTCAAATGTGACTAATAAAATTTATTATGTTATAAATCATTCTAAAGAAGATTTGTCATGTAGGTCCCAAAATTTGGTCTACCTGTTGTCCTGTAAAAACTGTAATTTACAATACGTAGGGAAACTGTAATGCCTCTAAATAAACGCATGAATTTGCATAGGACTAGCACTAAGGGATGTATTCATGTTGTTAAACATTTTAAAGAAACCTGTAGTCAGTCGTCTTTTTCCGTACAAATAATTGAAAAATTTAAAAGTAATGGATATAATAGTCTAGGTAATGTAGACAACGATATCCTAAGGATGCGTCAGGATAAGGAAGACGATATAATTAAAAAAATGCGAGTAATTTACCTATATGGGTTGAATATTAAAGTTTAAAAAATAGCTTACAAGATTCTGAAATTATAGGTAGATTATATCCAGCTTTGCCTCGCTACGGTATTAGAGATAGAACTCATGTTAATAGAAATAATAGAACATCAGTTATTTCATGCGAGGATTTTTTTAGTAAAATTAAAGATATTATTATTAATCAAATTTATGAGTCGTTCAATTATATAAGAAAGTTGCTTAATCAAACAAAAAAGAAAGTTTTGAAGGAAATAGCATCTAAAATATTATTACAACCGGATACGATATATAAGAAGGACTTTTTATTCAATGGTATGAATATATTCTGGATATAATCGACACTAAATTATATAAGCCACCAGTGAACGATATAAAAAAGAAACCTAAAAATGTGTGTGTAGTTTTGTATGAAAATAAAGGTTTTGATGAGGTAAATTTACCTAAAATATTTAATTAACAAAAAACTATACAATTACTACCAAATGAGTTATAGACAAAAGATCAAAAACCAATAGTTACATAAAAACTAGGGCCAACAATACGCAATAAGATTTTTAATTATAAGAAAACGGTAGAACATATAAATATAAATGATAATAATATAAATATTCCAGAATGTGAATGTAATTCCTCTCCTTTCTGTAATAATGAGATAAAACATGTAATTACAGGAGATTTAAAGATAGTAAATAATCCTAAATTAAGAAAACTACTTAGTAAGGGTCCAAATTATAGAGAACCTAAATCCCTAAATTACACTAAATGCGTTAAAGAAGTAACTAAAGCACTAGAAGGTTTTATTATGGCTATGGTAAATAAATATAAATTAGCACAGTCTACGTTTGATGCATGGAAAAATAGTATACTTGAATGCATAAATGAAAAGGTTAAACATATAAAACAATTTAAACACCCTAGAAAAACCAATCCTCTTTTAAAAAACTCAGAAATACGGGAGGAACTTAAAATACTTCAAGAAAAGTTTGTAATAGTTCCGATTGATAAAGCGGCAAACAATATAGCTTTTATATGTAAAAAATATTATATACAACGTTTATTGATAGAAGTAGGAATTATAGGAAACGTTTCGGATACTTATAAAGTAAGTAATAGTAATTTAGATAGCATTATTTTGAATAATAGTATTGTTAGTGAAAAAGTAGGATTAAAGTTAGAAGACAAACACAAAAATCTTCCATGTATGTATTAGATACCTAAAATGCATAAAAATCCAGTTGGTGCTAGATTTATTGTAGGTTCAAAGACGTGCATCACTAAACCTTTAAGTAAAGCTATATCTAAAATATTTAAATTAATTATAAATCAAATAAATAATTTTCACCTGAAAAGTAAATTCTATAGTAATATAAATCTATTTTGGGTAGTAAATAATTCCCAACCAGTGAAAGAAAAATTAGATAAAATAAATTCCAGAATAAAAGCAAAATCTATAGCTACTTATGATTTTAGTACGCTATATACTAAAATTCCACACGAAAAACTTATAAAAGAATTAAATGATACTGTAGATTTGGCTTTTGAAGGTGGAAAAGGTAAATATATAGACTTTTCAAACTCTAAAGCTTTCTGGTGTAAAAATAAAAATAGCAAAACTAGTGTTTCTAAAGGTATTTTAAAAATACTTGTAAGTCATCTTATTAAAGAATGCTATTTTCAAATAGGAAATAAAATATTACTCCAAACGATAGGTATCCCAATGGGATTGGATCCTGCACCATTTTGGGCAAATTTGTATTTACATAGACTCGAGTATATATATATATATATATATGTCTTCACTATTAAACACAGATATATCTAAAACATATAACTTTCATGGGTGTAGGAGATTTATAGATGACCTTATATGTATAAACGATAATGATGAATTCGAAAAAAATAAACATCTTATATATCCAAACGAATTAAAATTGAATTGTGAACATAGAGGACAACAGGCTACATTTCTGGATTTAGATATAAAAATTGAGGATGGGATTTTTCTTTATAAAATATTTGATAAAAGAAACGCTTTCCCCTTTAAAATAGTACGTATGCCCCATAAAGATAGCACCTGCCCTGTTTTTATGTTTTATGGAACCATTATGTCATAGTTTTTGAGAATAGCTCGCGTTACTTTAAAACTAACAGACTTTATACCACCAGTTTCTAATTTAGTAATAAGGATGATAAAACAAGGTGGGGATAAAAATAAAATATTTAAACAGTTAAATAAAGCATTTGTTCGTTATCCTGATGCTTTTGAATCGTTTAAGATAAACCAGACTATATTAATAAAGGAAATCCAAAACTATATTAGCAATGATTGTGATTGTCGGACTGACTTCCTCATCTTGGTTGTTATTGTCACAACGTTTCGGCCGTTTTGCCCTCCGGCCTTCGTCAGGTGAACGGTTTGTTAGGAGTCTCGAACCCAACCCTTTATCATTATTACGGGGGTACCGTGTTCGGACTCCAGCTAGGCTTTGGGACATAGTTGCTGATTCTATGTTTTTCAATGTTACATTATATGTGTGTAAGTAACATTGAAAAACAGAGAATCAGCAACTATGTCCCAAAGCCTAGCTGGAGTCCGAACACGGTACCCCCGTAATAATTATAAAGGGTTGGGTTCGAGACTCCTAACAAACCGTTCACCTGACGAAGGCCGGAGGGCAAAACGGCCGAAACGTTGTGACAATAACAACCAAGATGAGGAAGTCAGTCCGACAATCACAATCAATGAAAACAACTCATCTAAAAAATACAGACAATTACTATATTAGCAATGTATAAAATGTATTTATAATTACATATAATAAATTTATATTAAAAAAAAAATGTATATATGTAAAAATATGTTTAACCTTTATATATCTAATTTTAAATAAGAATGTAAATATACTAAATACTAATCAGAGTGGGGGTGATAAGTAGTTAAATGGATTAATCCTAATCTTATAAATACAAGACTGATAAATTAAAAAATGCATCCATTTTAAATGTGGAAATTGATGAATCGCACAGGTAAGAAATTCATTTTTATAGTATGAAAAGGTTAGTAATTGCAATTAAGAATAGGAAATTGGATCAGATGTTTGTAACATGTCTTCTTCCTAAGATTAAGGGTGGTGGTGTTTGATCAACACTGCTGAGGAGCCATGATGTAATATACTGTTTTGTTTTTAAATCCCCGAAACAGTGTTTCATGGTAAACAACTGATGATCCCTTGAAAAATAAATTATTGGTATTATAGTAAATTCGAGAGCGAGTTGATGCAGTGATTGCAGGTGATTAAATAACTTACTGACTGGATGGTTTTCTAACGAATGATAAAAAATATTTTTTTGTATAGTTTTAAAGGTTAAAAACTTCAAAGACTATATATATATATATATATATATATATATATATATATATATATATATATATATATATGTGTGTGTGTGTGTGTGCGTATGTAGAGAGAGAGAGAAAGAAATAGGAAGAGGGAGAGAGATATTTATTTATTATTTATTTTTTGTTTTCGTTCATTTGAATTAACGAAATTACACATTATTGTTTTCCTTATCCATCTACAGATTGCGAGCCTAATCGTTAATTTCAGCTCATTAATTATCCTTGGGTTTTTGTACCCTTACATTTCAAATAAACTTTTCTTCCTTTTAACTTTACTGTGCTTTTATGTTTATCGATTTATATAAATATATATATATATATATATATATATATATATATATATATATATATATATATATATATATATATATATATATATATATATATATTCTTCTTAATACATGTTATTAACGACTGGCTATTTTGACAGGACTCCAAAGTAATTGATATGTGTTTTTCTTAACTCTGCTTTTAAAAAACAAGATGGCGTCGAACAACAATTAGGAAAACGCATGTTTCCTATTGGAGCCGTGTTTTCATGAATTCTCCTCTAATATGAGTGTTTTTTTTTTTTTTTGTTTGGGCTTCATGATATTTTTGGACTTTATCTGAAAAGTTACATGTATGAAACACCCTTTAGAAAGAATTACTTTTGAAAATAAAAATATATTGTTTGAAACAAAGAATATAATATTTAAAATAATTTCCATGATCAATGGATTTTCAATATAAATACATCTGCTCAGAGGAAAATCGCTAGCAAAATATTAATATTGGTTTGAAATTATTTTGCTAA
>NC_136502.1:107184084-107234084 GCF_053919585.1 Euprymna scolopes
CTTCTTGCTATGTTAGACCTTGTGCTATAGTAGACCTTGTGCTATGTTAGACTCCATGCTATGTAAAACCATATGCTATATTAGACTTCATGCTATGTTAGACCTTGTGCTATGTTAGGACTTGTGCTATGTTAGACTTCATGCTCTGTTAGACCTTGTGCTATGTCAGACCATGCGCTCTGTTAGACTTCGTGCTATGTTTTACCTTGTGCTATGTTAGACCTTGTGCTATGTTAGACTTCATGCTATGTTAAACCTTGTGCTATATTAGACCGTGTGCTATGTTAGACTTCATGCTGTGTTAGACCTTGTTCTATGTTTGACTTCGTGCTATGTTTTACATTGTGCTATATTAGACTTCATGCTGTGTTTGATTTCATGTGATGTTTGATCTTGTACTATGTTAGACTTCATGCTATGTTAGACGTTATGCTATGTTAGACTTCACGCTGTGTTAGACCTTGCGCTATGTTAGACTTTATGCTATGTTAGACTTCATGCTATGTTAGACCTTGTGCTATGTTAGACCGTGTTCTATGTTAGACTTCATGCTATGTTAGACCTTGTGCTATGTTAGACCTTGTGCTATGTTTAACTTCGTGCTATGTTAGACTTCATATTATGTTAGACCGTGTGCTATGTTAGACTTCATGCTATGTTTGACTTAATGCTATGTAAGATTTCATGCTATGTTAGACCTTGTGCTATGTAAGACTTCATGCTATATTAGACTTCATGCTATGTTAGACCTTGTGCTATTTTAGACCTCGTAATGTACCTCTCTCAACGCACATACCCCCAACAAACCCGTTTACCATCCCTTCACTGTAGATGCTGGAAAGCCTTCTATTCAAATAGATTCTTTCTCTCGGACTGCTAGACATTGGAATTCCCGCACCGTTAACTGCTTCGCTGAGTGTACTGACATGCAGAAGTTGAAATGGAATGTTGACCAATATCTCATTTATGTCCTCTAAACATGGTCCGAAATAATTTGGGGTGAACATGACTTAAAAAAATGTTATTTTTGTTCTTGCATTTATTTCTATTTTTATGCAATACCAGCAGGCCGCCCGGCATTACCCGGTCGTAAAATACGTTTAAATATGATATTTTGATTAATGCAATTTCGTATTTATTATTATACTACATTGGACCCAATATATAGTAATGATTTAAAAAGTTAAAAAAAAATGTCTCGTGCACCACCACCGAGAATCGAAACCCAAACGTTTAGCTTACGATTCATTTTTTCCTTTAACGTTAATGCCTGAACTATGAAGACATGTTTGCTGCAAAACTAAAAATAAAAACATGAACCAATAGCTATTATGTTATGCATGCATATTCGTAATGCCATCGTTCGGCCTTCACCTGACAAATTCCATTTTTTAAAATTTTCACACTTTTGCACCGATTTTCCCCGGCTAAAATTCAAATATAAAGTTTTGCATGGTTTCGAATACCCTATATATAAAGTTTCATGTCTGTAGAGCAAAAACTGACAGAGGAGTTTGGTAGGCAAATTTTTTAAACAAATATATATACGCACACATAAATATATATAGAAAGAGGTTTGTGTTTACTATAAGCTTTTTACGCAAATATTACTCAACTATAAATCATGTAGAATATCTGAATTAATATGATTACCAGTAATACTTAACTAAAGATGATTATCACGTAATAAAAACGAAAAAACTAATAGGGAATTAATTAAAATGAATGTTTAAAAGGATATGCAAATTAGGTAGATCTTTTGCAGATAAATGCAATTCCACAACCCATATATAAGAAAGTTGTATTTTCTTTTTAAATAAATAGAAAAATGGATTTTTTGATATGAATATCAATACACACACAAAAAAAAAAAATTATAGGAGTATAGATAAAAAAATTAATTAATCACGGAAAAGAAATGTAAGAAAATTTTATGAAATTTCATTTATACTCAGCTTCATAAATGCTTTCCTCTAATTATGTGAAAAGTGCACAAATTAAATCTGCCAATTCAAACTAGTCTCACATGTAGCACACTAATGAAAGCCGCCACATAACAGACATGTAATAAGAGTTCTTCTTTATTACACAGGCTCAGCTCCGCACTAATTAAGCGAATAATCTCAGGAGCCTTCCTATTGTATACAGAGTGACCCCTAAAAAAAAACAAAAGCTAAATGGAGG
Organism: Euprymna scolopes; assembly: GCF_053919585.1. Lineage (NCBI taxonomy): Eukaryota > Metazoa > Mollusca > Cephalopoda > Sepiida > Sepiolidae > Euprymna > Euprymna scolopes. The sequence goes on from NC_136502.1 coordinate 107,186,269, forward strand.
CCATCTAGAACATATGCTGTAGAACGGAGAAAAAAAGGCCAAAGATCCTAGTGTTTTGATGTGATGTTTTGAATATAATAAACTAGTTATGACCAAAGTTTCATTTCATTCGGACAAAACACTAAGAAACGGGGCCTGATTAGAGTTGGGACCCGTTTGTTTTTAGTCACCCTGTATAAAAGGTTTAATTTTTTTTATTCGTGAATTCATTAGAACAAAGAAAATAGTCTATCAGGCATGCGCATGTGTATGGAAGTGAAACGTGGTCAGGGAAGGCTGAGGACATGCGTTGCATGGGAAACAAATGATATGATAATGATACGATGGATGTGAAATTGGATCTTAAAATCAGATTCAGTTTTTATGATTTCAGAGGAAGATAAAATCTGGACAGCACAGAGAGATGTGCGCAAAACAGGAGACTTTGATGGTATGGTCACATTGGAAGAAGAGGTGAGAGTTCTCCAGTTAGTAGATGTAGAACAGTTTAGATAGCAGTTTCAAGGACAAACATGAAAGGAAGTGATCAAAATAGACATGAGGGAAAGAGGGAATAATAAAGACCTGGTCAGAGATAAGTTAGTTTGTTAGTCAATTTCTTAAAGCTGTTCAATGTATGTCAGCATGTAAAACAAATGTTAGACCAATGATGATGATGATGATCAGTAAGATGATGATGATGAGTATTATTATGATGCTTATGATTATAATGATGATGATGATGATGATGATGATGATGATGATGATGATGATGATAAATATAATGATGATGAATGTGATGATGAGGATGAGCAAGATGATTATGATGAGGATGCTGCTGCTGATGATTATGATAATAATGATGATGATGAGGAGGATGACTGTGCCACTTGTAACAATGCAATGCACCATAGTTGGCACATGTGCCATAGGTTGCCGATCCCTGTTCTGAGTGTTTGCTATTTGTCTGCTGAACTCTTCATTTTGTCTTTAAATATTTTTTCACCTATATTTGAGTCCTGGTAAATATCGAGTTATTTCTAAAAATAAATCTAGACTTGAAGCAGATCAACATTGTAATCCCATGGATAAATAGTTGTCTTAAACAAGATTATCTCACAAACATTACTGATTTACTTTCTTTTCTTGTTGCTAAGCCGCTTCAAAATGGTTTATCTTTTACATGTGTTTTGGTTGAATGTAAGTGATTTTTTTCTAGCAATCCCTCCCTCAAATGGTCTCTGAAGCAAGAATAACACGTTTTTATGTGTATGTGTGCAAGAAGATTCGTTTATGCATTGGGACCCTACGCCAATAAGTAGAGATTATGTTAACTAGTGTGAATATTGGGAAGAGTTACATAGTACATGTCGGAATAACCAGACGGCAAGCAGAAAACCAACTGCAAGTGGCGTGATTGAAATAGGGTGGGGGGAAGCAAAAATGAACCATCTAGACAAAACAAGAAATATAAAAGGGGATGACCTTACGCCATTGAGAAGAGAAACAGGACTTTAAAAACAGTTTGGTTTCTCCTCCCATCAACAATACGCTCATGTGTAAAAGTGAACGCTTATATAAACGACCAATGTGCGAACTAGTTTGTGTAACGTGAAAATGTTACATTCATAGTGGAACGTTTTTCGGGTTAGGGTTGGAGATAGTCGACAGAAAAGACGTTACATATCTATATCTGCTTTATCGTTATTTTCATGGTAAGTACTCGACTGAGCTTCAATCTATTAATTTATTTTTTATTTCAGACTATTAGTCTCATCTTTATTAGTTGTTGTTTTTCATCTTTTTATTGGATTGTTTATTCACAACGTTTCGGCCAACTAATTCCTCTGGCCTTCGTCAGGTGGTAACCGCGACGGATAGGAACTTCGAATCTCCTAACTGTGTGGCACTATTTCCTTGTGCCACTGTTTCTAACACACTCTGCAGCATGGACGGGTGGTAAATTGTCCATGAGCGTAGAGATACAAAGAAATCCCTTCCCATAATTCCCTTGCTATCTTTCTGTCTCTTTCCTGCACGACCACCATGATGTGAGGACGCATATTTTGTCCCTCCATAAATGAGCCCCCCCCCCCTCAACACTAGTTAGGGTAGGTTAGTTAGCTTCGAAAAGCCTATTATCCAGTTTTAATTGTAAAAACAATTAATTGTAAATTGTTTTTTTTTGTGATATATATTGTATCTCTAATGTAAAATAAAATAGTTAGTTATACCTTATGTATATTACAATTGTGTCGCGTGTCATTTTTCTTGTGTCTGCCATGAATGCCTTCATAAATGTCTGAAGTCGAAAGGCGGCCCTGAGGACAAAGAGATGAAGATTTCCACCAGAATGCCACCAGGGTGAAGAGATCATCTTGAGAAAAGAAAGGAGCCACACCCAGATCCAACATCTCAGGTATGATTTTCTTCTTGCTACACAGACCCTAATGACTGGCCCATCTTCATATCTTCATGAGACCGCTTTAAGACATTTACTATAACACGTCTGTCGGTCACACCTCAGTGACCGGCAGATTGTGGTATAAATGATGCACTATGACCAGGACATATTGTTTCCCAGCATGGAAATAATTTCGACTCTTAAACCCACGGCACAACCAAAAATAATGACCACTAGACGAATCGAATAAAAAAAATGGTCCACGGTCTTTAAAAACGGAAAAAACTATTATTTCTGGCAAAACTTTTAAAAAATGGCAGACCAGTACACACGCGCACAAAAAAAAAACGCACTCAAAAAGAAAATTCAGAACCTGAACAAAAAATTGTCTTGCACCTACAAAAAAAAAAAAAACAGTTTACAAAAGATCGATTAAAAAAAAAGAGTATTGAAAGTAACCCTTCGAAAAAAAAAGTAAGAAATGTGTCCTACACAAAAAAAACAGAGACAAAAAGAAATTGTCTCTAGAATATGCAATATCTCCTTCTATCTCACGCTTTCTCTCTTTCTGTCTCTCTCAAGATATATATCTATATGTGTGTATATCTATGCATCTTGTTATTACATGAAAGAAAAAGAAAAAAATCCTTCAAACACGAAGCTCGAAAAATAAATTTAAAAAAGAAAAAAAAGGAAAGAAAATAAAGGATACCTAACATTTTTATCTGATCTTTATTTCAGGTTTATAAAAATATAGGACTTTTTAAAAAATTCTTTTGACTTTGCAAGTGTTAGATTCAGATTTGAAAAAATAGAACTTTTACATTACATTTTATTCCATGAACAGTTGATGTGTTTATTTTTCAGGTTAGGTAACAATTAACGCTGAAACATAAGGGGACATTTTTTTTGAATTGATAATGTTTCTTTTATTGATGTTTTGTCTGTTTAAAAAGAAAAGAAGAAAAAAAAATTGGGGTTATATAATATGAAAGTTTTGTGTGAGAATGTATTTTACAAAATTGTTCAAAATAAGATTGTTTTTCTATTTTCTTATTTTTTTTTAAACTCGTAGAAATGTTTAATGTCTACCTGTCACTCATTTGTTTAAAACAATGGCCGCACATGGGAAAGATAAGCGAAGATGACCTCGTCATGGTGTTTGCGAGGGTGTTAAGGAATGGGTGGGAGAACAACGCTAGCTGCCTCTCTCTCTCTCTCTCTCTTCTTCTTCTCTCTCTCTCTCTCTCTCTCTCATTCCCTTACCTGTTAGGGTCTGTAAGGACGACAGAGTGACTTTTAAAATTGTCGAAGATTTTTTTGTTATTACGTAATGATATCATGAGGGTGGTGGGGTGTGTAATGGCACCGCTCTGTCTCTATCCCCTTCTTTTTCCCCTCATTCTCTTTCTCTACTCTTGCGTTTTAATGATTGTATAGCTAAACCTCCATGGCTGATTGCAGGAGGGCATATAATAACGAATTAACTTGGAGTTTTTTAAATTTTTCTACCAAGTTTAAAGAAGAAAATATTTATGCTTCGTTAAATTACATTAAATGATGTCTTCAATTGTTTTTTATTAAAAATAAAAAGAGAGACAATTATTCAAACAGAACTTGAAGTACTTTTTTGAAATCTTCGCGTGTTTGCAAAAGCCAACTGTTACATGATTACGTAATTTTTTAAGAGTTCTCTGAAATTTTCATAGTTTTTTTAAAGAAACATTATGCTATTACATTTCGAATATTCTCTGAATGTTTTAATAATTTCTAAGGAAATATTATTTGACTAACGAAAGAAATTTTCCTGAATTCTAGATTATTTTTAAGGAAGAATTATTCGAGCGAATTCTTTAATTGAAGGTTTATTTGAAATTGGACCGTATGATAGGGGTCCCTGAAATATTGACTGAGGAGTATATACGTAAAATTGAATTAATTATTAAGAAAAAAAAGATTTCCTCAGTCTAGAAAGATCTCTCTTTAATTGAAACTTTAATTTTTTCGAGCTTTTAACTATACAGAACTGGTCGTTAACTAATGTAACTTCCAGGTGTGGCAGGAGTTTATTAATTCGAAATAATCCTTGTGAGTGAGTTTAGGAAAAGAATTGCTTTTAAATGATAAAATAATTACTTTGGAAAATAAAGTTAATTAACGTGAAATGTTTCTGAATTCGAAATGACCTTGATAATGACCTATAAGAAGAAATGATTTTTAAGAATCAATTAAATAACTTTAAATGTACACTGAATTTTAAAAATAATAATTACGAAATGAAAAATTTGGGATGTTTCTGAATCTCATTGTGAAGGGTGAATTGATTCAAAATGAATTTTTTATGATCTTTTCGGAAGATTAATTTTAATAATGAACCAAAATACTTGAAATAATTTTTAAATTTTGGAATGAAATTTTAATGATCTTTTGTAAATCAAGTTTTGAAAAAATACACATACTTTTTAAATGTACCCTGAAATTTGGGAAAAAGTTAATTATGAATGTAATAACTGAAATGCGTTTGCATTGTGTAAACAAATTCTAATTGTGACTGAGGTGCTCTGAAATGATTTTTTTAAAAATGTTTTCTTTTTTTAAGAAAAAAAATATGTTAACACCCTATTTCATTGATTTAATGTATACGAGGTTTCTGAATTGTTTATTTTTGGAAAATTTTTCCCCTAATTGAGTATTCTAACTCATGAAGGCTGAGTGCCCTTCTTAATTAATTCTTTATATAATTAATAAATATTCCGTGTTGGATAGTTTTTATTGGTCGCTCGGCGGCAGACTCCTTGCTCTAACAGAATTAAATTGGATTAGAACCTCTGAAGACCGAGGTTTTACTAAATCCATATAGGTCGGCGTGATGAGGTCACGTAACCCCGACTTATTAAAAAAGTATTATACTGGTTGCTTAAGAAAGTGTAAATTCAGTTACTCCATTGCCTCGATGGAGGGCGAGGATGATTACTCTCTCTGGTATTTGAAGCAGTATACCAGTCTACCAGGAGCCTGGTGGAAAAAGATAACTTGCTTCACTGAAAATACATTATGCTGGTTGCTGAAGAGAGCGTAAGTCCAGTAACTGAAGTAATAACTTGGAATACATATAGGTCGGCGTGATGAGGTCACGTAACTCCGACTTGGTTAAAATACATTATACTGGTTGCTGAAGGGAGCGTAAATCCAGTTACGAAAATAATGTTATGCAGACTAAATTAAAAAAAAAAAAAAAACGTATAGGTCGGCGTGATAAACTCACGTAGAATCCGGCTTAGTGAAATACGTATAGGTCGGCGTGATAAACTCACGTAGAATCCGGCTTAGTCAAATACGTATAGGTCGGCGTGATAAACTCACGTAGAATCCGGCTTAGTCAAATACGTATAGGTCGGTGTGATAAACTCACGTAGAATCCGGCTTTGTTAAAAAAATATTATACTGGTTGCTTAAGAAAGTGTAAATCCAGTTACTGAAATCATGATGCCATTGCCTCGATGGAGGGCGAGGATGATTACCCACTCTGGTATTTGAAGCAGTATACCAGTCTACCAGGAGCCTGGTGGAAAAAGATAACTTGCTTCACTGAGTTCCTGATGGAACGTAGAGCATGGGGACATTGATTGCTGACGGCCGGTTGACGCACCATTTACGGAAAAGTAGGGACTTCTGAAATTTATGAATACTCATAAATTTCGGATAGCATAGGGAGGGATGTGGCACTATTTCCTTGTGCCACTGTTTCTAACACACTCTGCAGCATGGACGGGTGGTAAATTGTCCATGAGAGTAGAGATACAAAGAAATCCCTTCCCATAATTCCCTTGCTATCTTTCTGTCTCTTTCCTGCACGACCACCATGATGTGAGGACGCATATTTTGTCCCTCCATAAATGAGGGGGGCACCCCCTCCCTCAACACTAGTTAGAGTAGGTTAGTTAGCTTCGAAAAGCCTATTATCCAGTTTTAATTGTAAAAACAATTAATTGTAAATTGTTTTTTTGTAATATATATTGTATCTCTAATGTAAAATAAAATAGTTAGTTATACCTTATGTATATTACAATTGTGTCGCGTGTCATTTTTCTTGTGTCTGCCATGAATGCCTTCATAAATGTCTGAAGTCGAAAGGCGGCCCTGAGGACAAAGAGATGAAGATTTCCACCAGAATGCCACCAGGGTGAAGAGATCATCTTGAGAAAAGAAAGGAGCCACACCCAGATCCAACATCTCAGGTATGATTTTCTTCTTGCTACACAGACCCTAATGACTGGCCCATCTTCATATCTTCATGAGACCGCTTTAAGACATTTACTATAACACGTCTGTCGGTCACACCTCAGTGACCGGCAGATTGTGGTATAACTGCATTCTCAGCCATCACTGCCATCCGTAGTTGTTGTCGTCTCACCACATTTTTGGCCAATTAACCTCTGGCACGCTTTGGGTGGGATTGAAACCACTATCTTCAGAGATAACAAATAAACATGGATTTATAAGATCAAAGAATCCAACCTTGATCACCCTTTGGGGCCCGTGGCGCAGTTGATAGAGACGTTGAATCTCTACGGTTCCAGATGAGCATTGTCTGAAGATAGCGGTTTCAATCCCACCCAAAGCATGCCAGAGGTTAATTGGCCAAAAATGTGGTGAGACGACAACAACTACGGATGGCAGTGATGGCTGAAAATGCAGTTAGGAGATTCGAAGTTCCTATCCGTCGCGGTTACCACCTGACGAAGGCCAGAGGAATTAGTTGGTCGAAACGTTGTGAATAAACAAACCAATAAAAAGATGAAAAACAACAACTAATAAAGATGAGACTAATAGTCCGAAATAAAAATAAATTAATAGATATAATGCTCATCTCAAAAATGAATTCCAATTAAGGAATAATATATATGAGCTTCAATCTGTTGCCCACTCCCTGTAAAACATTCACAGCCAATGTTTGTCTAGCTAAACAGAGAAATAAAGGATTTTTTAAAAAAGTTTGAGTCAAGAAGTTGGACAGACAATATGTGCTCGACAATTTAAAAATTCAAGTAAAGGTTTTTTTTTATTGCATTTTCACAAGGTATAGTGCCAATTTGATGTAGGAGGCTATGTAGGGAGTTGAGCAGCAAGATGTCTGTTTACATTACACTTGAACTTCTGAATGTCAGTACAGTCAGGGAAGCAGGAAGCCAGAAAAGAATTCCAAAGTCTAGCAGTCTTAAGGAAGAAACTATTAGAGTAGAAGGCTTTCTTACATCTAGGGATTTCTATTGTGTAGGGGTGGGATTTTGCTGCTTGTCAGGTTTGTCTGTGGTATTTACGTTGGGAGGTACAAGGGCTTGTATTTTGTTGGAGCATCAACCATTAAAGTACCTGGTAGATAGATGATAGATGATAGATAAAGTACAGGTAGATAGATGAAACATTCCATCAATGAGACAGCGGTTGAAGCTTAGCTGATAGTGCTGGACCTGTTAGATTGGTGACTCTCTTTTGAACCCTGTCTAAGAAGGAAAGACTAGTAGGAAATGCACCAGCCTAAATGTGGCAACAATACTCCATACAATGGTTGAATGGTGTTCTTGTAAAGCTACAGGATACTCTTCGGCATAAGTAACTTTCTAGCACGGTAGAGAGAACCCACCTTCTTTGCAGCAGCCTTGGCAATGCACTCAATCTATCTGTCCAAACTCATGTTTCCTGTGAACGTTAAGCCAAGGAGTTTGAACAAAGTACCTGGGCCTTAATAAGCGGTGACCCGCTAGTAAAATAAAAAAGGTTTATCAGTCAGTGAGAGACGCATCCATTCTCATATTTCTGAAACAGCTAACTTGCAGAAATGTGAAAATAATGCAAAAGAAAAGAATTTATTAACGAGTTAACTTATCAAGATCAAAATTCAGTCAAGAATAATGTTACTGAAATGGATGGATTTTCACTTTTTTTTTATTTGTTTGAACGAATTGTTCACCGCTTGTTCTCCGAGTTCAACTGTCGGACGTTTGGGTAATCGACTTGGTCGAATTGCTTCTTTCCATATGATTCGATCCATTGCCAATGCTTCTGTTAATCTATGAGGTTTGCTGCTTGATGTTATCACTATAGCTCTACCTATATCGGCTCCTTGGACAGCTTGATGAGAGCATTAGTTTCGCATATCGTAATCTACAGTGTACAATTCAATCATAACTTCTGGATTATTACAAGAAAAAATCTTATAGTTTTCTACATTGAACTAAAACAATGCATTCTTTTGCATGATAGATAGATAGATAGATATAGGTATATTTTTGAATTGGAAGGCATGTTTAATTTTAGAAGAGTTTCTGATGGTTAGCTAATCTGTATAAGTCCTGAGATGATAAATAGAGTTTCCGGTGGGTAGCTAATCTGTATAAGTCCTGAACCGCAAAAGTTTACAGACGAAAAGCAAGATCCCTTTTGATGTGAACATGAAAAATTGTGTGGAAATTCTGAAAGACCCAGTATATTTTATTGAGTAATTCTGGTTTCTGATTGGTTGTTAGCAAAGTGTGCCTCCATTTGATTGATCAGTTCCTATCGCCAGTATCTAAAAATAGAATCTTCCAATTTTCTTTGATCATATCTTCTCATATATTTTTATGTTGGAGGAGAAGTATCCTTGCTGATTTGATTGCTTGGAAACTTGGGTAAAAAGTACGAGTCAAGAATTTGTTCTTGACAATCAGCTCGACAGGTGCAGGGCCAGGAACTGATCTAGTATCTGTCGGACTGAAGTACATTATGCGAGTATTACCTAGAAGGTCCACCCCCCCAGGCCTTGCCACCCGGTTTTCAGGCGAGGCAAGTTTATCGCTTGTTGCCTGAGGCGCCCATGCTGGGGAATTCTGACAAGGATGCCCAGGCAATTTTTTGATGGTTGGTTGGGCGTTTTTGTTTTACGGCATATCAACCTTTTTCAGGTTATTTGATGCCGAATCTAGTTATTTTGAGGAATGATTTTTAATGGAGTATATATTTTTTTAAAGTCAGATTCTATTTAACTCATAGTTGGGACCCTAACAGGTACTACCACTCCGGGTCAGAGTGGACCTGGCAGCAATGGCAATTAAAGGGTGGCTCCACACTCCCAAGGCTCACAAGGTGGGGCTTCATCATCGGATATAGTTTTAGGTCATATGCAGGACCGCAATTTTTTGAGGCAGAGGTCATGAGGCAGGTCAGTGCACTTTGAGTGCGAATCGCTCAACGGGATTTTATCATCTCCACACATACACCTTAAAATAAATAGATGATACACATGTGTTTCTAGAGTTAATAGCAGTCAGTTCGTCAGTTCGTCAGAAGACAATTAGAGACTTCTTTACTTAGGACGAGAGAATCTTCATTCAAGATGAGAAAACGGAAAATAAAGAAAGCCATCGGAATCGATTGAGCGATGCAGATGCTTCGCAAAGAACATAGAAAATCTATACTTTTATAAATTTGCTTTGTTTTTTTTTTGTGTATTGATATTCATATTAATCCCCCCTTTTTACTATTTAAATATTTATTTAAGAAGAAAAATCACAAATTTTACAGAATTTTAGGGTTAAAATTATATAAAACAGGCAACTAATTCTTTTTAAATGTAGCATGAGGCCAGAAAGGGTGTGGGGGGGAAGATGGGTGTCGGGGGTCGTCCACTTGTCTATTCCCTATCACTAGTTGCAATCACCACAATACCGCATTCACTCTAGGAGTTGAATCTACTTAAAGCCCCGGATGACAATATGTACAAGTTTTTTTTTTTTTTTTTTTAAATAAAATTATATACAATGACTTTTTTTTTTTTTTTTTTTTTTTAAATAAAATTATATACAATGACTTTTTTTTTTATTTAAAATAAAATATATAATGACTTTATATTTACAATGCAATAATGACAAAATGGAATTTATGATGTGTATGATATATGCGGGCGAAATTGTGATGTGTATGATATATGCGGATGATGGGCCGGGATAATGAGAGCCTTAAAAACACCCCAAAATAAAGAAAAATAGCAGTAATAAAAAAATAAACTAGTAATAAAACAATAAACCCCTTTTTACTATTTATTTAAAAAGAAAATACAACTTTCTAATATATGGGTCGTGCATTCATCTACAAAAGATCTAGTTAATTTGCATATTCTTTTAAACATTCATTTCAATTAATTCCCTATTAGTTTTTTTCGGTTTTCTTATGGGATGATAATCTTTAGTTAACTATTACGTGTAATTATATTCATGCAGATATTCTAAATGATTTATTCTTGCGTAATATTTGCGTAAAAAGCTTATAGTAAACACAAACCTCTTTCTATATATATATATTTATGTATGCGTATACATATATTTGTTTCAAAATAATTGCCTACCAAACTCCTCTGCCAGTTTTTGGTCTACAGACATGAAACTTAATATATGGGGTATTCTAGCCCATGCAAAACTTTATATTCGGGTTTTAGCCGGGGAAAATCGGTGCAAAAGTGTGAAAATGGAAAAAAAGGAACTTGCCAGGTGAAGGCTGGATGACGGCATTACGAATATGCATGTGTAACGTAACAGCTATTAGTTCTTGTTTTAATTTTTAGCCTTGCAGCAAACATGGCTTCATGGGTCAGGCATTAACATCAAAGGAAAAAGTAAATCATGAGCGAAAAGTTTTGGTTTCGATTCTCGTTGGTGACGCACGAGTCATTGTTTTTAAAACTTTTAAAATTATTACTATATATTGAGTCCAATATAATATATCTATATATATATAAGCGAAAATGTGTGTATGTATGTATGTTTGTATGTATGTATGTGTGTTTGTGTTGTGTGTCCGCTAAAAACTTTCGACGGACAGAACAAAAATTCACAAACTTGGTATCATATTGAAGCTCCATCCTTCGCCCGAAAAATATCGAAAAATTGGCCAAAAACGTTAATTTTTTCACCCCGAAATTGACAATTTTCTACAGGGGGAAGGGGCGGTCAACAAAAACCGTCCACTCATGACGACGACCGGTTCAGATGACGTCATGATCTGATTTAGTTTAAATAGTTGAAGAACTGACTAAATTTCATGTACGTCGTGTTAGGTCAGTTGGTTAGAGCGTTGGGTCATTATCTAAACGTTTTGGGTTCGAATGGTGGTATGAGATTTTCTTTATTTCTTAAATTTAAATATTGAACCAGTGTTATTTAAGCCATTTTTCATGTAACGTTCGTTTTTCTGTTTTTTTTTTTTACTTCGCTTATTCTTAGGTTTTCATTAACACCCCCAACCGACCACACACACCCAAAAACACCCAGTTACCCACCGATTTTTTAAATTTTAATATCGAAACAGGCTTATTTAAGCCATTTTTCACGTTTTTTTTTGGTTTTAACATTCGTTTTTCTGTTTTCTTTTTTGTTTTTCGATTTTTACATTTAACATCGTTCGTTTGCCTTACGTTAGTTTTTTTGTGTTTTTTTTCGATGTTTTGATTACTCACCCCCCCACCGCCCGGGTACGTTTTTCTGTTTTCTTTTTTTACTTCACTTATTCTTACGTTTTCATTAACACCCCCACCCCCTCCAAACACTCGGGCAACGCCGGGTACCCCACCCCCGCTAAGCAGGTTTTTTAACGTTCGTTTTTCTGTTTTTTTTTACTTCGCTTATTCTTAGGTTGTCATTAACACCCCTACCCCCGCCCGACCACACACACCGAAAAACACCTGGCAATGCCGGGTACCCCTCACTAGTATAATAATAAATTCGAAATCTGCATTAATCAAAATATCATATTTGAGTGTATTTTACGACCGGGCAATGCCGAGGAGGAGGATATACTAGTCCAAAATAAAGACGGTCACTAAACAATAATATCCAAGTCGTGTTTTTGGAAGTATGCACGAATCGTAGCGAGGGGGCACCGACGAAAGAAGGAGAAAAATATGTGTCGTAAGATCTCTTTTCATCTGTATATGGTGGCTTCCTTCAGTAAGGGTGGCTGTGCGTGGAATTTTGTGGCAAGAATTGCGGAATCGCCAACCGCACCTCTTCTGAGTCGACATTGTTAAATACCAGTGGCAAGTGTAGGTTCGGGACGACTGGAAACAAATGCCAAGATAAGCAGAGAGCACATACAGCGCTTAAAATTCCCAAATGGTCACCCATCTGTTACAAGCCAGCCTAAACATTGCTTAACTTCGGTTATCTGGCAGGAACCGGTGTGTCAAAGTGATTATGCCGTATATAATAGAGTCTGTATATATGTGACACACACACACGCGCACCTATGACGATTACGGCCATGTCGTAATTATACGAGGAGCGTGCAATAAGTAATGCCCCTCACCCACTTCCAGTTGTCTGATCTAGCTGAAATTTTGCATGTGCAATGATTTATATGTCTACGGGTTATGTGGCAAATTACAGCTCTGAACTAATTGTGGTTTCTGTTTTACAGGTGTTTGAACTGAGTCAGGTGTGAAATGGAGCCTGTTGAATGTCGAGCAGTGATCCGGTTTTCGTATTTGAAAGGACGCACACCACAGGAGACTTTCGATGAAATGAAAGAAACTTATGGTGATAATGCCCCATCATATGTCCTTGTAAAACGCTGGCATCGTGAATTCAAACATGTCCGGAAGTCTGTGGAAACAGCTCCCAGACCTGGTCGCCCCCTTCTGCCATTGATGAGGCATCTGTCCGTCAAGTTTAGGCTGCCATTTTGGAAGATCGGCGCATTACTATTCGCCAAATAGCCCAAGATGTCAAGATTAGTACAGGGTCTGTGGTAACTATCACTCATGACCATTTGCATATGCATAAGGTGTCTGCCAGATGGATTCCCATGTTGCTATCACCATTCCAGAAGTAAGAACGCGTCGAGTGCTCGAGGATGAATTTGGAGATGTGCCAAGAAGATGAGTCAAAATTTTGTAAAAGACTGATTACACAGGATGAAACCTGGATCCATCACTATGATCCAGAGACCAAAGCCCAGTCAATGCAGTGGAAGCACTTGGACTCACCACCTCCAAAGAAGGCAAGGGTGCAGCCCTTCGCTAGGAAGGTCATGCTCACAGTCTTCTGGGACCAGGACGGAGTAGTGATGACAGATTTCCTGGCAAAGGGTACCACAATTACAGGAGTTTATTATGCTTCACTTTTGAGGAAATTAAGGGAAGCTATCAAAATCAAGAGGCGGGGCAAGATCAGCAAAAGTATCCTCCTCCTGCAGGACAACGCTCCGGTCTACAACTCGCATGTCGCCAGATCAGAAGCACGGACGTGTGGTTATGAAATCGGCTCCCATCCTCCCTACTCTCCTGACCTTACATCCTCTGACTTTCACCTCTTCCCAGCCATGAAGTTGTTTTTGAAAGGAAAGCGTTTCTCAGATGATGCAGCCTTCGTCGTGGTTGGAGAACCAAACCTGGTGTGTTCTACAAAATCGGTCTCCAGAGCTGCATCAAACGATGGGAGAAATGCATAACTCTGAGTGGTTCCTATCTAGAGAAAGACTAATAACTGTGCCAAATTTCGTTGCTCTACTGCTATGGGAAGTGGGTCAGAGACATTACTTATTGCACGCCCCTCGTACATATACACAAGAATATATACACAAGAATATATACATCTCCCCCACACCAGAACAATGTCACATTGCAATGTCAAATTCAACAAAACATTTTATATTTTTCAATTGAAGAGTTTTAGGCTCTCCTATGCTGAATCAAAACACGGTCTTCTTTAACGGGATAGATAGCGAGCGAGAGTGATAAGTTGCGTAATTCAAGCACAAAACTTTATAATCTTTACACTAAACTTGAATTGATGTTTTAAAAATAGGTGGCGCTTCTTTACAAATAATCGCCCCAGTTAAAGATGATACGTTTTATTTCGTTTTACTTCTAATTTGTAACCTTATAAATGCGTAAATAGACAGACAGACAGATAGATAGATAGATAGATAGATAGATAGAAGGGGGACAAAAACAGGAAGAGAGGCTGAGAATAAATGGGTTAATGAACGGATATATATATATATAGAGAGAGAGAGAGAGAAAGATAGATAGATAGATAGATAGATAAACGAGGGCAGAAAAACAGAAAGAGAGAATGAGAATTATGAACGGAGATAGAGAGAGAGAGAGAGAGAGAGAGAGAGAGAGAGAGAGAGAGAGAGAGATAGATAGATAGATAGAGGGGGAGCAAAAACAGAAAGAGAGGCTGAGAATTAATGGGTTAATGAACGGATATATATATATATATATATATATATATATATATATATATAGAGAGAGAGAGAGAGAGAGAGAGAGAGAGATCAATAGATAGATAGATAGATAAACGTGGACAGAAAAACAGAAAGACAGAATGAGAATTAGTGGATAAATGAACGGAGAGATAGATAGATAGATAGATAGCGAGGGAAAGAGAACGATAAAGAAAATAAATGCATAAATATAGAGAGAAGGAGGAAAGAAAGCGAGAAAGACACAGAGAGTATGCGAATTAATGCATAAACAGACAGGCAAATAGATAGATAGATAGATAGATAGTGAAAGAGAAACAAACATATAGAGAAAGAGAATCAATAAATAAATAGATAGATAGCGAGCGTGAGAAAGAGAGGGGGAAAACACAGAAAGAGAATGAGCATTAATACCTAAATAAACAAACAAACAGAAAGATATATTAGCGAGAGATAGAGAGAGAGAGAGAGAGAGGGGGGGGAGAGAGCGGCTCGCGCGTATATGGCGTAATCTAGAGGTCCAATTTTCTTAAACTCTACGCATTAAATTATGCATTGTAATTCCGGCAATAAAGAGTCGAATGTTGTCTTCTAAGTGGTCTATTGTATCTGGTTCATCGGTATAGACATACGGACTCTGCATATTTCCAAAGAAAATAATCCAAAGGCGGTTAAATCGCATAAAAGTTGAAAGTTCCATTTAGTGAAATTAATCGTTCATCAAATGTTTCCCTCAGTAAATTGATCTCAAATTTACACAATTTGTAAACGCTGCCCGGGAGGCTTTTACTTCTGAAACGTCCCTCGTATGAAGGTATAGACCTGTTTATTTTACATTTTCAACAATTACTTTAAACATAGACATGGTCCAGTAATGGTTCAATCTATAAATATAAAAGCCAAAACGTGTGTATGTATGTTTGTTTGTATGCATGTATGTGTGTTTGTATGTCTTGCAAAAACTTTACATACGGGTCACGGATTTTCGCCACATAGGTATCCTTTTAAACTTCCAACCTTCGCTCGACAAATATCGAAAAATTGGCCAAAAGCATTAATTTCTTTACCCTAAAATCATCAGTTTTCTACAGGGAGGGGTCAGCAAAAACCGTCTTCTCATGACAAGTTCGCTTCTACGCATGCGTAATACGACGTTGGAACATGATTTACTTTAAATATTAAAAAAAAAAACACTGACAAAATTTGCTCGACGTGGTCTTAGCTCAATTGCTAGGAGCGCGGCTTCATTATCTAAAGGTTTTGGGTTCGAATCGTGGTGTAAGATGTCTTTTTTTTTCGATTTTTTAAATTTTAATATTGAAACAGGATTACTTAAGCCATTTTTCACGCGTTCTTTTTTGGGGGGGTTATTTTTCAGATTTTTTAACGAAGTTTTAACGTTCGTTTTTCTGTTTCGCGTTTTCTTTTAATGTTTTTCCCATTTTTACATTTATTATTTGCCTTACGTTAGTTTTTTTTTTACTTCGCTTATTCTTATGTTTTGATTAACACCCCCTTCCCGCCCGAGCACACACACCTCCAAACACCCGCCCCCCCCCGGGGTTATTTAAGCCATTGTTCACGTGTTTTTTTTTTTTAATTTTTCAGATTTTTTAAAGAAGTTTTAACGTTCGTATTTCTGTTTTCTTTTTCGCGTTTTCTTTTTTTGCTTTCCCGATTTTTACATTTAACATCGTTCGTTTACCTTACGTTATTTTTTTGTTTGTTTTTTTTTCGATTTTTTTAAGTTTTAAAATATTTACTTCGCTTATTCTTATATTTTGAATAATAACCCCGCCCGAATACACACACCTCTAAACACCCGGGCAACGGCGGATACCCCCGCTAGTTTGTAAATAAAGTTGAAATGTTAACGTTGACCATGTGGTTGTTACTTGTTAATGGAGTCAGAGATAGCTTCATGGCAACGTTCGAATCTCCCGACAAATTTTAGTGTTTCATCCTTTCGGGAATCATCAGTGCACAAAGTTATTAAAGCCGGTCGTGAGAGTCGTTCACGGCCATGAAGCCATCTCTGACTCCATTAGCAAGGAACAAACCCGACGGCCAACGTTAATCGTAACTCCCTGCATAGATGTGAAATGTCAATTTAAAAAAAAATATACAAAGCTCTAATTTTTAATAAGTGTATAAATCGGTATTTTTTAATGACTGTAAAATGCGGTAATTTTTATTAATTGTACAAATCGGTAATTTTTAATAAGGGTATAATGCGGTAATAGTACAATGCGATAATTTTTTCTAAGTGTATGATGCGGTAATTTGTAATAATTGTATAAAGCTGTAATTATTAATAAGTGTAAAATACGAACATTTATAATAAGTGTATAATGCGGTCATTTTAAAGAAATGTACGAACCAGAAATTTAAAAAAGGGGCAAAATGCGGTAATTTTTAATAAATGGACAATACGGTAATTTTTAATAAATGGACAATACGGTAATTTTTAATAAATGGACAATACGGTCATTTTTAATAAATAGACAATACGGTCATCTTTAATAAATAGACAATACGGTCATTTTTAATAAATGGACAATACGGTAATTTTTAATAAATGGACAATACGGTAATCTTTAATAAATGGACAATACGGTAATTTTTAATAAATGGACAATACGGTAATTTTTGATAAATGGACAATACGGTAATTTTTAATAAATGGACAATACGGTAATTTTTAATAAATGGACAATACGGTCATTTTTGATAAATGGACAATACGGGTTTTTTAATAAATGGACAATACGGTAATTTTTAATAAATGGACAATACGGTAATCTTTAATAAATGGACAATACGGTAATTTTTAATAAATGGACAATACGGTAATTTTTGATAAATGGACAATACGGTAATTTTTAATAAATGGACAATACTGTAATTTTTAATAAATGGACAATACTGTAATTTATAATAAATGGACAATACGGTAATTTATAATAAATGGACAATACGGTAATTTTTAATAAATGGACAATACTGTAATTTTTAATAAATGGACAATACTGTAATTTATAATAAATGGACAATACGGTAATTTATAATAAATGGACAATACGGTAATTTTTGATAAATGGACAATACGGTAATTTTTAATAAATGGACAATACGGTAATTTTTAATAAATGGACAATACGGTAATTTTTAATAAATGGCAATACGGTAATCTTTAATAAATGGACAATACGGGTTTTTTAATAAATGGACAATACGGTAATCTTTAATAAATGGACAATACGGTAATTTTTAATAAATGGACAATACGGTAATTTATAATAAATGGACAATATGGTAATTTTTGATAAATGGACAATACGGTAATTTTTAATAAATGGACAATACGGTAATTTTTAATAAATGGACAATACGGTAATTTTTGATAAATGGACAATACGGTAATTTTTAATAAATGGACAATACGGTAATTTTTAATAAATGGACAATACGGTAATTTTTGATAAATGGACAATACGGTAATTTTTAATAAATGGACAATACGGTAATTTTTAATAAATGGACAATACGGTAATTTTTGATAAATGGACAATACGGTAATTTTTGATAAATGGACAATACGGTAATTTTTAATAAATGGACAATACGGTAATTTTTGATAAATGGACAATACGGTAATTTTTGATAAATGGACAATACGGTAATCTTTAATAAATGGACAATACGGTAATCTTTAATAAATGGACAATACGGGTTTTTTAATAAATGGACAATACGGTAATTTTTAATAAATGGACAATACGGTAATTTTTGATAAATGGACAATACGGTAATTTTTAATAAATGGACAATACGGTAATTTTTAATAAATGGACAATACGGTAATCTTTAATAAATGGACAATACGGTAATTTTTAATAAATGGACAATACGGTAATTTATAATAAATGGACAATACGGTAATTTTTGATAAATGGACAATACGGTAATCTTTAATAAATGGACAATACGGTAATCTTTAATAAATGGACAATACGGTAATCTTTAATAAATGGACAATACGGTAATTTTTAATAAATGGACAATACGGTAATTTTTAATAAATGGACAATACTGTAATTTTTAGTAAATGGACAATACGGTAATTTATAATAAATGGACAATACGGTAATCTTTAATAAATGGACAATACGGTAATTTTTAATAAATGGACAATACGGTAATTTTTAATAAATGGACAATACGGTAATTTTTGATAAATGGACAATACGGTAATTTTTAATAAATGGACAATACGGTAATTTTTAATAAATGGACAATACGGTAATTTTTGATAAATGGACAATACGGGTTTTTTAATAAATGGACAATACGGTAATTTTTAATAAATGGACAACACGGTAATCTTTAATAAATGGACAATACGGTAATTTTTAATAAATGGACAATACGGTAATTTTTGATAAATGGACAATACGGTAATTTTTAATAAATGGACAATACTGTAATTTATAATAAATGGACAATACTGTAATTTATAATAAATGGACAATACGGTAATTTATAATAAATGGACAATACGGAAATTTTTAATAAATGGACAATACTGTAATTTTTAATATATGGACAATACTGTAATTTATAATAAATGGACAATACTGTAATTTATAATAAATGGACAATACGGTAATTTTTGATAAATGGACAATACGGTAATTTTTAATAAATGGACAATACGGTAATTTTTAATAAATGGACAATACGGTAATTTTTAATAAATGGACAATACGGTAATCTTTAATAAATGGACAATACGGGTTTTTTAATAAATGGACAATACGGTAATTTTTAATAAATGGACAATACTGTAATTTTTAATATATGGACAATACTGTAATTTATAATAAATGGACAATACGGTAATTTATAATAAATGGACAATACGGTAATTTATAATAAATGGACAATACGGTAATTTTTAATAAATGGACAATACGGTAATTTTTAATAAATGGACAATACTGTAATTTTTAATAAATGGACAATACGGTAATTTATAATAAATGGACAATACGGTAATCTTTAATAAATGGACAATACGGTAATTTTTAATAAATGGACAATACGGTAATTTTTGATAAATGGACAATACGGAAATTTTTAATAAATGGACAATACGGTAATTTTTAATAAATGGACAATACGGTAATTTTTAATAAATGGACAATACGGGTTTTTTAATAAATGGACAATACGGTAATTTTTAATAAATGGACAATACGGTAATCTTTAATAAATGGACAATACGGTAATTTTTAATAAATGGACAATACGGTAATTTTTGATAAATGGACAATACGGTAATTTTTAATAAATGGACAATACTGTAATTTTTAATAAATGGACAATACTGTAATTTATAATAAATGGACAATACGGTAATTTATAATAAATGGACAATACGGTAATTTTTAATAAATGGACAATACTGTAATTTTTAATAAATGGACAATACTGTAATTTATAATAAATGGACAATACGGTAATTTATAATAAATGGACAATACGGTAATTTTTGATAAATGGACAATACGGTAATTTTTAATAAATGGACAATACGGTAATTTTTAATAAATGGACAATACGGTAATTTTTAATAAATGGACAATACGGTAATCTTTAATAAATGGACAATACGGGTTTTTTAATAAATGGACAATACGGTAATTTTTAATAAATGGACAATACGGTAATTTTTAATAAATGGACAATACGGTAATCTTTAATAAACGGACAATACGGTAATTTTTAATAAATGGACAATACGGTAATTTTTGATAAATGGACAATACGGTAATTTTTAATAAATGGACAATACGGTAATTTTTAATAAATGGACAATACGGTAATTTTTGATAAATGGACAATACGGGTTTTTTAATAAATGGACAATACGGTAATTTTTAATAAATGGACAATACGGTAATCTTTAATAAATGGACAATACGGTAATTTTTAATAAATGGACAATACGGTAATTTTTGATAAATGGACAATACGGTAATTTTTAATAAATGGACAATACTGTAATTTTTAATAAATGGACAATACTGTAATTTATAATAAATGGACAATACGGTAATTTATAATAAATGGACAATACGGTAATTTTTAATAAATGGACAATACTGTAATTTTTAATAAATGGACAATACTGTAATTTATAATAAATGGACAATACGGTAATTTATAATAAATGGACAATACGGTAATTTTTGATAAATGGACAATACGGTAATTTTTAATAAATGGACAATACGGTAATTTTTAATAAATGGACAATGCGGTAATTTTTAATAAATGGACAATACGGTAATCTTTAATAAATGGACAATACGGGTTTTTTAATAAATGGACAATACGGTAATTTTTAATAAATGGACAATACGGTAATTTTTAATAAATGGACAATACGGTAATCTTTAATAAATGGACAATACGGTAATCTTTAATAAATGGACAATACGGGTTTTTTAATAAATGGACAATACGGTAATTTTTAATAAATGGACAATACGGTAATTTTTAATAAATGGACAATACTGTAATTTTTAATAAATGGACAATACTGTAATTTATAATAAATGGACAATACGGTAATTTATAATAAATGGACAATACGGTAATTTTTGATAAATGGACAATACGGTAATTTTTAATAAATGGACAATACGGTAATTTTTAATAAATGGACAATACGGTAATTTTTGATAAATGGACAATACGGGTTTTTTAATAAATGGACAATACGGTAATTTTTAATAAATGGACAATACGGTAATTTTTAATAAATGGACAATACGGTAATCTTTAATAAATGGACAATACGGTAATTTTTAATAAATGGACAATACGGGTTTTTTAATAAATGGACAATACGGTAATTTTTAATAAATGGACAATACGGTAATTTTTAATAAATGGACAATACTGTAATTTATAATAAATGGACAATACGGTAATTTATAATAAATGGACAATACTGTAATTTATAATAAATGGACAATACGGTAATTTATAATAAATGGACAATACTGTAATTTATAATAAATGGACAATACGGTAATTTATAATAAATGGACAATACGGTAATTTTTAATAAATGGACAATACGGTAATTTTTAATAAATGGACAATACGGTAATTTTTAATAAATGGACAATACGGTAATCTTTAATAAATGGACAATACGGGTTTTTTAATAAATGGACAATACGGTAATTTTTAATAAATGGACAATACGGTAATTTTTAATAAATGGACAATACGGTAATCTTTAATAAATGGACAATACGGTAATCTTTAATAAATGGACAATACGGTAATCTTTAATAAATGGACAATACGGTATTCTTTAATAAATGGACAATACGGGTTTTTTAATAAATGGACAATACGGTAATTTTTGATAAATGGACAATACGGTAATTTTTAATAAATGGACAATACTGTAATTTTTAATAAATGGACAATACTGTAATTTATAATAAATGGACAATACGGTAATTTATAATAAATGGACAATACGGTAATTTTTAATAAATGGACAATACTGTAATTTTTAATAAATGGACAATACTGTAATTTATAATAAATGGACAATACGGTAATTTATAATAAATGGACAATACGGTAATTTTTGATAAATGGACAATACGGTAATTTTTAATAAATGGACAATACGGTAATTTTTAATAAATGGACAATACGGTAATTTTTAATAAATGGCAATACGGTAATCTTTAATAAATGGACAATACGGGTTTTTTAATAAATGGACAATACGGTAATCTTTAATAAATGGACAATACGGTAATTTTTAATAAATGGACAATACGGTAATTTATAATAAATGGACAATACGGTAATTTTTGATAAATGGACAATACGGTAATTTTTAATAAATGGACAATACGGTAATTTTTAAAAATGGACAATACGGTAATTTTTGATAAATGGACAATACGGTAATTTTTAATAAATGGACAATACGGTAATTTTTAATAAATGGACAATACGGTAATTTTTGATAAATGGACAATACGGTAATTTTTAATAAATGGACAATACGGTAATTTTTAATAAATGGACAATACGGTAATTTTTGATAAATGGACAATACGGTAATTTTTGATAAATGGACAATACGGTAATTTTTAATAAATGGACAATACGGTAATTTTTGATAAATGGACAATACGGTAATTTTTGATAAATGGACAATACGGTAATCTTTAATAAATGGACAATACGGTAATCTTTAATAAATGGACAATACGGGTTTTTTAATAAATGGACAATACGGTAATTTTTAATAAATGGACAATACGGTAATTTTTGATAAATGGACAATACGGTAATTTTTAATAAATGGACAATACGGTAATTTTTAATAAATGGACAATACGGTAATTTTTGATAAATGGACAATACGGGTTTTTTAATAAATGGACAATACGGTAATTTTTAATAAATGGACAACACGGTAATCTTTAATAAATGGACAATACGGTAATTTTTAATAAATGGACAATACGGTAATTTTTGATAAATGGACAATACGGTAATTTTTAATAAATGGACAATACTGTAATTTTTAATAAATGGACAATACTGTAATTTATAATAAATGGACAATACGGTAATTTATAATAAATGGACAATACGGAAATTTTTAATAAATGGACAATACTGTAATTTTTAATATATGGACAATACTGTAATTTATAATAAATGGACAATACGGTAATTTATAATAAATGGACAATACGGTAATTTTTGATAAATGGACAATACGGTAATTTTTAATAAATGGACAATACGGTAATTTTTAATAAATGGACAATACGGTAATTTTTAATAAATGGACAATACGGTAATCTTTAATAAATGGACAATACGGGTTTTTTAATAAATGGACAATACGGTAATTTTTAATAAATGGACAATACTGTAATTTTTAATATATGGACAATACTGTAATTTATAATAAATGGACAATACGGTAATTTATAATAAATGGACAATACGGTAATTTATAATAAATGGACAATACGGTAATTTTTAATAAATGGACAATACGGTAATTTTTAATAAATGGACAATACTGTAATTTTTAATAAATGGACAATACGGTAATTTATAATAAATGGACAATACGGTAATCTTTAATAAATGGACAATACGGTAATTTTTAATAAATGGACAATACGGTAATTTTTGATAAATGGACAATACGGAAATTTTTAATAAATGGACAATACGGTAATTTTTAATAAATGGACAATACGGTAATTTTTAATAAATGGACAATACGGGTTTTTTAATAAATGGACAATACGGTAATTTTTAATAAATGGACAATACGGTAATCTTTAATAAATGGACAATACGGTAATTTTTAATAAATGGACAATACGGTAATTTTTGATAAATGGACAATACGGTAATTTTTAATAAATGGACAATACTGTAATTTTTAATAAATGGACAATACTGTAATTTATAATAAATGGACAATACGGTAATTTATAATAAATGGACAATACGGTAATTTTTAATAAATGGACAATACTGTAATTTTTAATAAATGGACAATACTGTAATTTATAATAAATGGACAATACGGTAATTTATAATAAATGGACAATACGGTAATTTTTGATAAATGGACAATACGGTAATTTTTAATAAATGGACAATACGGTAATTTTTAATAAATGGACAATACGGTAATTTTTAATAAATGGACAATACGGTAATCTTTAATAAATGGACAATACGGGTTTTTTAATAAATGGACAATACGGTAATTTTTAATAAATGGACAATACGGTAATTTTTAATAAATGGACAATACGGTAATCTTTAATAAACGGACAATACGGTAATTTTTAATAAATGGACAATACGGTAATTTTTGATAAATGGACAATACGGTAATTTTTAATAAATGGACAATACGGTAATTTTTAATAAATGGACAATACGGTAATTTTTGATAAATGGACAATACGGGTTTTTTAATAAATGGACAATACGGTAATTTTTAATAAATGGACAATACGGTAATCTTTAATAAATGGACAATACGGTAATTTTTAATAAATGGACAATACGGTAATTTTTGATAAATGGACAATACGGTAATTTTTAATAAATGGACAATACTGTAATTTTTAATAAATGGACAATACTGTAATTTATAATAAATGGACAATACGGTAATTTATAATAAATGGACAATACGGTAATTTTTAATAAATGGACAATACTGTAATTTTTAATAAATGGACAATACTGTAATTTATAATAAATGGACAATACGGTAATTTATAATAAATGGACAATACGGTAATTTTTGATAAATGGACAATACGGTAATTTTTAATAAATGGACAATACGGTAATTTTTTATAAATGGACAATGCGGTAATTTTTAATAAATGGACAATACGGTAATCTTTAATAAATGGACAATACGGGTTTTTTAATAAATGGACAATACGGTAATTTTTAATAAATGGACAATACGGTAATTTTTAATAAATGGACAATACGGTAATCTTTAATAAATGGACAATACGGTAATCTTTAATAAATGGACAATACGGGTTTTTTAATAAATGGACAATACGGTAATTTTTAATAAATGGACAATACGGTAATTTTTAATAAATGGACAATACTGTAATTTTTAATAAATGGACAATACTGTAATTTATAATAAATGGACAATACGGTAATTTATAATAAATGGACAATACGGTAATTTTTGATAAATAGACAATACGGTAATTTTTAATAAATGGACAATACGGTAATTTTTAATAAATGGACAATACGGTAATTTTTGATAAATGGACAATACGGGTTTTTTAATAAATGGACAATACG
The DNA here is from genome assembly GCF_053919585.1 of Euprymna scolopes. Classification (NCBI taxonomy): domain Eukaryota; kingdom Metazoa; phylum Mollusca; class Cephalopoda; order Sepiida; family Sepiolidae; genus Euprymna; species Euprymna scolopes. Next base: position 107,211,830 of record NC_136502.1, read on the forward strand.
GTAATTTTTAATAAATGGACAATACGGTAATTTTTAATAAATGGACAATACGGTAATCTTTTATAAATGGACAATACGGTAATTTTTAATAAATGGACAATACGGGTTTTTTAATAAATGGACAATACGGTAATGTTTAATAAATGGACAATACGGTAATTTTTAATAAATGGACAATACTGTAATTTATAATAAATGGGCAATACGGTAATTTATAATAAATGGACAATACTGTAATTTATAATAAATGGACAATACGGTAATTTATAATAAATGGACAATACTGTAATTTATAATAAATGGACAATACGGTAATTTATAATAAATGGACAATACGGTAATTTTTAATAAATGGACAATACGGTAATTTTTAATAAATGGACAATACGGTAATTTTTAATAAATGGACAATACGGTAATTTTTAATAAATGGACAATACGGTAATCTTTAATAAATGGACAATACGGGTTTTTTAATAAATGGACAATACGGTAATTTTTAATAAATGGACAATACGGTAATTTTTAATAAATGGACAATACGGTAATCTTTAATAAATGGACAATACGGTAATCTTTAATAAATGGACAATACGGTAATCTTTAATAAATGGACAATACGGTATTCTTTAATAAATGGACAATACGGGTTTTTTAATAAATGGACAATACGGTAATTTTTGATAAATGGACAATACGGTAATTTTTAATAAATGGACAATACTGTAATTTTTAATAAATGGACAATACTGTAATTTATAATAAATGGACAATACGGTAATTTATAATAAATGGACAATACGGTAATTTTTAATAAATGGACAATACTGTAATTTTTAATAAATGGACAATACTGTAATTTATAATAAATGGACAATACGGTAATTTATAATAAATGGACAATACGGTAATTTTTGATAAATGGACAATACGGTAATTTTTAATAAATGGACAATACGGTAATTTTTAATAAATGGACAATACGGTAATTTTTAATAAATGGCAATACGGTAATCTTTAATAAATGGACAATACGGGTTTTTTAATAAATGGACAATACGGTAATCTTTAATAAATGGACAATACGGTAATTTTTAATAAATGGACAATACGGTAATTTATAATAAATGGACAATACGGTAATTTTTGATAAATGGACAATACGGTAATTTTTAATAAATGGACAATACGGTAATTTTTAATAAATGGACAATACGGTAATTTTTGATAAATGGACAATACGGTAATTTTTAATAAATGGACAATACGGTAATTTTTAATAAATGGACAATACGGTAATTTTTGATAAATGGACAATACGGTAATTTTTAATAAATGGACAATACGGTAATTTTTAATAAATGGACAATACGGTAATTTTTGATAAATGGACAATACGGTAATTTTTGATAAATGGACAATACGGTAATTTTTAATAAATGGACAATACGGTAATTTTTGATAAATGGACAATACGGTAATTTTTGATAAATGGACAATACGGTAATCTTTAATAAATGGACAATACGGTAATCTTTAATAAATGGACAATACGGGTTTTTTAATAAATGGACAATACGGTAATTTTTAATAAATGGACAATACGGTAATTTTTGATAAATGGACAATACGGTAATTTTTAATAAATGGACAATACGGTAATTTTTAATAAATGGACAATACGGTAATCTTTAATAAATGGACAATACGGTAATTTTTAATAAATGGACAATACTGTAATTTTTAATAAATGGACAATACTGTAATTTATAATAAATGGACAATACGGTAATTTATAATAAATGGACAATACGGTAATTTTTGATAAATGGACAATACGGTAATTTTTAATAAATGGACAATACGGTAATTTTTAATAAATGGCAATACGGTAATCTTTAATAAATGGACAATACGGGTTTTTTAATAAATGGACAATACGGTAATCTTTAATAAATGGACAATACGGTAATTTTTAATAAATGGACAATACGGTAATTTATAATAAATGGACAATACGGTAATTTTTGATAAATGGACAATACGGTAATTTTTAATAAATGGACAATACGGTAATTTTTAATAAATGGACAATACGGTAATTTTTGATAAATGGACAATACGGTAATTTTTAATAAATGGACAATACGGTAATTTTTAATAAATGGACAATACGGTAATTTTTGATAAATGGACAATACGGTAATTTTTAATAAATGGACAATACGGTAATTTTTAATAAATGGACAATACGGTAATTTTTGATAAATGGACAATACGGTAATTTTTGATAAATGGACAATACGGTAATTTTTAATAAATGGACAATACGGTAATTTTTGATAAATGGACAATACGGTAATTTTTGATAAATGGACAATACGGTAATCTTTAATAAATGGACAATACGGTAATCTTTAATAAATGGACAATACGGGTTTTTTAATAAATGGACAATACGGTAATTTTTAATAAATGGACAATACGGTAATTTTTGATAAATGGACAATACGGTAATTTTTAATAAATGGACAATACGGTAATTTTTAATAAATGGACAATACGGTAATCTTTAATAAATGGACAATACGGTAATTTTTAATAAATGGACAATACGGTAATTTATAATAAATGGACAATACGGTAATTTTTGATAAATGGACAATACGGTAATCTTTAATAAATGGACAATACGGTAATCTTTAATAAATGGACAATACGGTAATCTTTAATAAATGGACAATACGGTAATTTTTAATAAATGGACAATACGGTAATTTTTAATAAATGGACAATACTGTAATTTTTAATAAATGGACAATACGGTAATTTATAATAAATGGACAATACGGTAATCTTTAATAAATGGACAATACGGTAATTTTTAATAAATGGACAATACGGTAATTTTTAATAAATGGACAATACGGTAATTTTTGATAAATGGACAATACGGTAATTTTTAATAAATGGACAATACGGTAATTTTTAATAAATGGACAATACGGTAATTTTTGATAAATGGACAATACGGGTTTTTTAATAAATGGACAATACGGTAATTTTTAATAAATGGACAATACGGTAATCTTTAATAAATGGACAATACGGTAATTTTTAATAAATGGACAATACGGTAATTTTTGATAAATGGACAATACGGTAATTTTTAATAAATGGACAATACTGTAATTTTTAATAAATGGACAATACTGTAATTTATAATAAATGGACAATACGGTAATTTAGATTAAATGGACAATACGGAAATTTTTAATAAATGGACAATACTGTAATTTTTAATATATGGACAATACTGTAATTTATAATAAATGGACAATACGGTAATTTATAATAAATGGACAATACGGTAATTTTTGATAAATGGACAATACGGTAATTTTTAATAAATGGACAATACGGTAATTTTTAATAAATGGACAATACGGTAATTTTTAATAAATGGACAATACGGTAATCTTTAATAAATGGACAATACGGGTTTTTTAATAAATGGACAATACGGTAATTTTTAATAAATGGACAATACTGTAATTTTTAATATATGGACAATACTGTAATTTATAATAAATGGACAATACGGTAATTTATAATAAATGGACAATACGGTAATTTATAATAAATGGACAATACGGTAATTTTTAATAAATGGACAATACGGTAATTTTTAATAAATGGACAATACTGTAATTTTTAATAAATGGACAATACGGTAATTTATAATAAATGGACAATACGGTAATCTTTAATAAATGGACAATACGGTAATTTTTAATAAATGGACAATACGGTAATTTTTGATAAATGGACAATACTGTAATTTTTAATAAATGGACAATACGGTAATTTTTAATAAATGGACAATACGGTAATTTTTAATAAATGGACAATACGGGTTTTTTAATAAATGGACAATACGGTAATTTTTAATAAATGGACAATACGGTAATCTTTAATAAATGGACAATACGGTAATTTTTAATAAATGGACAATACGGTAATTTTTGATAAATGGACAATACGGTAATTTTTAATAAATGGACAATACTGTAATTTTTAATAAATGGACAATACTGTAATTTATAATAAATGGACAATACGGTAATTTATAATAAATGGACAATACGGTAATTTTTAATAAATGGACAATACTGTAATTTTTAATAAATGGACAATACTGTAATTTATAATAAATGGACAATACGGTAATTTATAATAAATGGACAATACGGTAATTTTTGATAAATGGACAATACGGTAATTTTTAATAAATGGACAATACGGTAATTTTTAATAAATGGACAATACTGTAATTTTTAATAAATGGACAATACGGTAATCTTTAATAAATGGACAATACGGGTTTTTTAATAAATGGACAATACGGTAATTTTTAATAAATGGACAATACGGTAATTTTTAATAAATGGACAATACGGTAATCTTTAATAAACGGACAATACGGTAATTTTTAATAAATGGACAATACGGTAATTTTTGATAAATGGACAATACGGTAATTTTTAATAAATGGACAATACGGTAATTTTTAATAAATGGACAATACGGTAATTTTTGATAAATGGACAATACGGGTTTTTTAATAAATGGACAATACGGTAATTTTTAATAAATGGACAATACGGTAATCTTTAATAAATGGACAATACGGTAATTTTTAATAAATGGACAATACGGTAATTTTTGATAAATGGACAATACGGTAATTTTTAATAAATGGACAATACTGTAATTTTTAATAAATGGACAATACTGTAATTTATAATAAATGGACAATACGGTAATTTATAATAAATGGACAATACGGTAATTTTTAATAAATGGACAATACTGTAATTTTTAATAAATGGACAATACTGTAATTTATAATAAATGGACAATACGGTAATTTATAATAAATGGACAATACGGTAATTTTTGATAAATGGACAATACGGTAATTTTTAATAAATGGACAATACGGTAATTTTTAATAAATGGACAATACGGTAATTTTTAATAAATGGACAATACGGTAATCTTTAATAAATGGACAATACGGGTTTTTTAATAAATGGACAATACGGTAATTTTTAATAAATGGACAATACGGTAATTTTTAATAAATGGACAATACGGTAATCTTTAATAAATGGACAATACGGTAATCTTTAATAAATGGACAATACGGGTTTTTTAATAAATGGACAATACGGTAATTTTTAATAAATGGACAATACGGTAATTTTTAATAAATGGACAATACTGTAATTTTTAATAAATGGACAATACTGTAATTTATAATAAATGGACAATACGGTAATTTATAATAAATGGACAATACGGTAATTTTTGATAAATGGACAATACGGTAATTTTTAATAAATGGACAATACGGTAATTTTTAATAAATGGACAATACGGTAATTTTTGATAAATGGACAATACGGGTTTTTTAATAAATGGACAATACGGTAATTTTTAATAAATGGACAATACGGTAATTTTTAATAAATGGACAATACGGTAATTTTTAATAAATGGACAATACGGTAATTTTTAATAAATGGACAATACGGGTTTTTTAATAAATGGACAATACGGTAATTTTTAATAAATGGACAATACGGTAATTTTTAATAAATGGACAATACTGTAATTTATAATAAATGGACAATACGGTAATTTATAATAAATGGACAATACTGTAATTTATAATAAATGGACAATACGGTAATTTATAATAAATGGACAATACTGTAATTTATAATAAATGGACAATACAGTAATTTATAATAAATGGACAATACGGTAATTTTTAATAAATGGACAATACGGTAATTTTTAATAAATGGACAATACGGTAATTTTTAATAAATGGACAATACGGTAATTTTTAATAAATGGACAATACGGTAATCTTTAATAAATGGACAATACGGGTTTTTTAATAAATGGACAATACGGTAATTTTTAATAAATGGACAATACGGTAATTTTTAATAAATGGACAATACGGTAATCTTTAATAAATGGACAATACGGTAATCTTTAATAAATGGACAATACGGTAATCTTTAATAAATGGACAATACGGTATTCTTTAATAAATGGACAATACGGGTTTTTTAATAAATGGACAATACGGTAATTTTTAATAAATGGACAATACGGTAATTTATAATAAATGGACAATACGGTAATTTTTAATAAATGGACAATACGGGTTTTTTAATAAATGGACAATACGGTAATTTTTAATAAATGGACAATACGGTAATTTTTAATAAATGGACAATACTGTAATTTTTAATAAATGGACAATACTGTAATTTATAATAAATGGACAATACGGTAATTTATAATAAATGGACAATACGGTAATTTTTGATAAATGGACAATACGGTAATTTTTAATAAATGGACTATACGGTAATTTTTAATAAATGGACAATACGGTAATTTTTAATAAATGGACAATACTGTAATTTATAATAAATGGACAATACGGTAATTTATAATAAATGGACAATACGGTAATTTTTAATAAATGGACAATACTGTAATTTTTAATAAATGGACAATACTGTAATTTATAATAAATGGACAATACGGTAATTTATAATAAATGGACAATACGGTAATTTTTGATAAATGGACAATACGGTAATTTTTAATAAATGGACAATACGGTAATTTTTAATAAATGGACAATACGGTAATTTTTAATAAATGGACTATACGGTAATCTTTAATAAATGGACAATACGGGTTTTTTAATAAATGGACAATACGGTAATTTTTAATAAATGGACAATACGGTAATTTTTAATAAATGGACAATACTGTAATTTTTAATAAATGGACAATACTGTAATTTATAATAAATGGACAATACGGTAATTTATAATAAATGGACAATACGGTAATTTTTGATAAATGGACAATACGGTAATTTTTAATAAATGGACAATACGGTAATTTTTAATAAATGGACAATACGGTAATTTTTTAATAAATGGACAATACGGTAATCTTTAATAAATGGACAATACGGTAATTTTTAATAAATGGACAATACGGTAATTTTTAATAAATGGACAATACGGTAATTTTTGATAAATGAACAATACGGTAATCTTTAATAAATGGACAATACGGTAATCTTTAATAAATGGACAATACGGTAATTTTTAATAAATGGACAATACTGTAATTTTTAATAAATGGACAATACGGTAATTTTTAATAAATGGACAATACGGTAATTTTTAATAAATGGACAATACGGTAATTTTTAATAAATGGACAATACGGTAATTTATAATAAATGGACAATACGGTAATTTTTAATAAATGGACAATACTGTAATTTTTAATAAATGGACAATACGGTAATTTATAATAAATGGACAATACGGTAATTTTTAATAAATGGACAATACGGTAATTTTTAATAAATGGACAATACTGTAATTTTTAATAAATGGACAATACGGTAATTTTTAATAAATGGACAATACGGTAATTTTTAATAAATGGACAATACGGTAATTTTTGATAAATGGACAATACGGTAATCTTTAATAAATGGACAATACGGTAATCTTTAATAAATGGACAATACGGTAATTTTTAATAAATGGACAATACTGTAATTTTTAATAAATGGACAATACGGTAATTTTTAATAAATGGACAATACTGTAATTTTTAATAAATGGACAATACGGTAATTTTTAATAAATGGACCATACGGTAATTTTTAATAAATGGACAATACGGTAATTTTTAATAAATGGACAATACGGTAATTTATAATAAATGGACAATACGGTAATCTTTAATAAATGGACAATACGGTAATTTTTAATAAATGGACAATACTGTAATTTTTAATAAATGGACAATACGGTAATTTTTAATAAATGGACAATACGGTAATTTTTAATAAATGGACAATACTGTAATCTTTAATAAATGGACAATACGGTAATTTTTAATAAATGGACAATACGGTAATTTTTAATAAATGGACAATACTGTAATTTTTAATAAATGGACAATACTGTAATTTATAATAAATGGACAATACGGTAATTTATAATAAATGGACAATACGGTAATTTTTGATAAATGGACAATACGGTAATTTTTAATAAATGGACAATACGGTAATTTTTAATAAATGGACAATACGGTAATTTTTAATAAATGGACAATACGGTAATCTTTAATAAATGGACAATACGGGTTTTTTAATAAATGGACAATACGGTAATTTTTAATAAATGGACAATACGGTAATTTTTAATAAATGGACAATACTGTAATTTTTAATAAATGGACAATACTGTAATTTATAATAAATGGACAATACGGTAATTTATAATAAATGGACAATACGGTAATTTTTGATAAATGGACAATACGGTAATTTTTAATAAATGGACAATACGGTAATTTTTAATAAATGGACAATACGGTAATTTTTTAATAAATGGACAATACGGTAATCTTTAATAAATGGACAATACGGTAATTTTTAATAAATGGACAATACGGTAATTTTTTTTCCTTTTACGTACAACGCAAATTGCGTGACTACTCGGATTTTACTTCCGGTTTTGACAACTCTAACCGCGGATTCTGACTATGAGCTTCATTTTTCAGTACTTCCCACTAAAAACTTATTATTACAAAAACAAACAATTTCTTAGTTACCATTTATTATTCGAATGCAACGATACCGTGCTATTACTTGCATTTTAATTAAAAAAAACAAAACCAAAAATAAATAAATAAATAAATAAACGCGCTAAACGTCCGATTAAGTTTAGATTGTTTTGTTTTGCATTTCTTTCTTCCGTAAGAAGCACACTGCGAGACTACTAAGTTTATACTTCCGGTTTTGACGACTCCAACTGAGGAATCTTACTATGAGCTTCATTTATTACTGCTTTCAACTACACAGTTTTTTTAAAACTAACATCTCATTTTTTACAAATTAATATTACACGCAACCATATCGTGAAATTACTTGCATTACACTTGAAAATCAAAAAACTAAAACAATACCATGAACTGCGCGTCTACTCGGTTCTTACTTCCGGTTTGGACGACTCTAACCGACGATTCTAACTATGAGCATTTACTATTTAATTTTATTATTTACATATTTAGATCGTGTAATTACTTGCATTCAAATTGAGAAAAACAAAAACAAAATAAAGAACCAGATAAAGGTTTGATTAACATCAGAAAATTTGGATTGCTTCTTCTTTGCTAAACAATTCTGTACGTGTTTACCTTTACATTTATGAATGCTTCTTCCAACAATTTTTTCGTCAAACCCTTTCTATTTAATATACCGTTTAGTCGGCTCGAAAAACAGTCTTTACCTGTATCTTTCAAACATACAACTGCTGGCGGACACCGTTGATTACGTTACGTTACGTTCGCGAAAGTCAGTTCAAACTAAAAAAAACTCTGGCACTATTTTATATAGTTTTTAACTTATTTACCCAAACTTGACCATTTGTCTTCTCCAAATACGGACATAAACACAGTATTCTTCGAGATGATTGAACATTTTACATTAAATAAAAACACTAAAATATCTAACCATTACGCACTGCAAGAGTACTACTTCTTACATTTCCGCATTCTTTTTTTTAGGAGGGGGCGAGTCGATTGCTGTACTAAGAATATAAGAAACATGCATTTTTTCTTTTTTTTTTAGACTTTTCCATTACAGCAAATAGAGCCATAGCAACGCGTGGCAAGGTAAAGCTAGTTTTAAATAAATGTACAAACCGGTAATTTTTAAAAATAGTATAATACGGTAATTTTTAATAATTGTATCATACGATAATTTGGCAATAACTGTATAATGCTGTAATGCGAAATACTTCTATAGTCCAGTAATTTTTAATAAATATATAAAACGGTAATTTTTAATAATTAAACATTACGGTTATTTTAAATAAATATACAAAGTTTACATAATTGTATAATACGGTAATTTCTAATCATTGTATGATGCAGTAATTTTTAATAAATGTACAGAACGGTAATTTTTAATTATTGTATGAGGCGGTAATATTTTTAATTGTATAATTCAGTATTTTTTAATAATTGTATATGACGGTAATTTTTATAATTGTATAATACGGTAATTTTAATAATTGTATAATGCGGTAATTTTTTTTAATTGTATAATTCGGTATTTTTAATAATTGTAGAAGACGGTAATTTTTATATTTGTATAATACGGTAATTTTAATTAATTGTATAATTCGGTAATTTACATTAATTGTATAATTCGGTAATTTTGATAATTGTATAATACGGAAATTTCTAATAATTGTATAATATGGTAATTTCTAATAATTGTATTATGCGGTAATTTTTAATAATTGTATAATTCGGTAATTTCTAATAATTGTATAATTCGGTCATTTTTTATAATGGTATAGTTCGGTAATTTTTAATAATTGTATACTTCGGTAATTTTTAATAATTTTATAATTCAGTAATTTTTAATAATTGTATAATTCGGCAATTTTCAATAATTGTATAATTCAGTAATTTCCAATAATTGTATGATTCGGCAATTCTTAATAATCGTATAATTCGGTAATTTTTAATAATTTCATAATGCGGTAATGATTTTTAATTGTATAATGCGCTAATTTTAAATAATTGTATAATTCGGTAATTTTCAATAATTGTATAATGCGATAATTTTTAATAATTGTATAATTCAGTAATTATTAATAATTGTATAATGCGGTAATTTTAAAGTATTTGTTTTATTCGGTAATTTTTAATAATTTTATAATTAAGTAATTTTTAATAATTGTATAATTCGGCAATTTTTAATAATTGTATAATTCAGTAATTTTTAATAATTGTATAATGCGGTAATTTTTAATAATTGTAAACTCGGTAATTTCTAATAATTGTATAATTCGGTAATTTTTAAAAATCGTATAATTCGGTAATTTTTAATAATTGTATAATGTGGTAATGATTATTAATTGTATAATGCGGTAATTTTCAATAATGGTATAATTCGGTAATGTTATATAATTGTATAATGCGGTAATTTTTAATAATTGTATAATGCGGTAATTAGTAATAATTGCATAATGCGGTAATTTTTAAGAATTGTATAATTCAGTAATTTTTAATAATTGTATAATGCGGTAATTTATAATAATTTTATAATTCAGTAATTTTTAATAATTGTATAATGCGGTAATTTGTAATAATTGTATAATTCGGTAATTTTTTATAATTGTATTAATCGGTAATTTTTAATAATTGTATGATCCGATGATGTTGTATAATTGTATAATTCGGCAAGTTTTAATAATTGTATAATCCGGTAATTTTTAATAATTGTATGATTCGGTAATTGTTAATAATTGTATAATGCGGTAATTTTTAATAATTGTATAATGCGATGATTTTTAATAATTGTATAATTTGGTAATTTTTAATAATTGTATAATCCGACAAAGCTAATATGCTTGCCAGCCGGTTGGCTTCGAACTCCACACTGGACCCTTCCAACCACCCCCTTCCTGACTTTCCTTTGCGGACAGACACAACGCTAGACGATCTAAAAATCACCCCTGCTCAGGTACATGCTATCATAAAAAATCTTCACACTTCAAAAGCATGTGGACCTGATCTCATCCCAGCTGTGCTATTAAAAAAGTTCTCAGCCGGATTAGCTCCAGTTCTCTCCAAACTATACAACAAATTCCTTAATGAATCCTGCTTTCCGGGCTGTTGGAAAACCGCTTCTATGGTACCAATATTCAAGAATTCTGGCGAAAGTACTGACCTATCAAATTATCGCCCCATTAGCCTCCTCCCACTTTTCGCCAAAATATTTGAGACCATAATTAACCATGCTCTAGTCCGGCACCTTACGGATGCTAAACTTCTGACTGACAATCAATAGGGATTTAGACGAGCCCGTTCCACAGCTGACATCCTCACTGTAATCTCTGAACGTATATACCATTCACTGGGCAAAGCGGAGGAGGGTAGACCGATAGCTGTAGATATATCTAAGGCTTTTGACAGGGTATGGCACAAGGGTCTCCTCAGGAAAATTAAATCATACGGTATCACTGGTAGAATACTTAGCATAATTAAATCCTTCTTAGATAAGAGAAAAATCCAGGTTGTCCTCGACGGTCGAACATCTAAACAGTGTGATATAAATGCGGGAGTGCCTCAGGGGTCTATCCTTGGACCTCTATTGTTCCTGATATTTATTAATGACCTCCCCGACAAAATTGCCTCTGAGATGGGTATAGATGCTGATGACACTACACTCTATAACAGGCATGATAGGAAAACAAATGAACACATATCTAAAGAAATGGCAAAAACACTGGAGGATGACCTCCAATCTGTAGTGGAATGGGGACATAAATGGATGGTCACATTCGATGCTGCCAAGACTAAACTGGTTTCCTTCAATAACTACAAGAAACCTTCTCTGCCACCAATAGCAATGGCCAGTGACTCCCTGTCTGAGAGTACATCTTTCAAACTGCTTGACCTAACGTTCACAGGAAACATTAGCTGGAACAATTATATTGAAAACATTGCCAGGGCCGCTGCAAAAAAGGTAGGCTCTCTCTACCGTGCTAAAAATCTACTGACACCTGAAAGTATCCTGTATCTCTATAAGGCCACCATTCGCCCATGTATGGAGTATTGTTGTCACATCTGGGCTGGTGCGTCTATTACTAGTCTCTCGCTCCTAGACAAGGTTAACAAAAATCGCAAATCTGATAGGCCCTGAACTGGCATCTAAGGTTCAGCCTCTGTCCCATCGACGAAACATTGCGTCCCTCTGCTTGTTCCACAAGTATTTTAATGGTGAATGCTCTGAGGAACTGCAGACACTTGTACCCCCACGACGCAGACACCCTCGACAAACCCGACAGGCAGCTAAATCCCACCCCCACACAGTAGAGATCCCTAGATGTAAAAGATCTTTCTACTCATGTAGTTTCTTCCCCAGAACCGCTAGACTCTGGAATTCCATTCCAGGATCCTGCTTCCCTAACTGTACTGACATGCAGAAGTTCAAGTGCAACGTGAACCGACATCTTGCTGCCCAAATCCCTACATAGTGTCCCTTTGGTTGCTGACCCTGATAGTAGCCCCCCCACACCAAAGTGGCAATGTGCCTTGTTTGGGGTAAAAATATAATACTAATAATAATAAAAAAAATACGGTAATTCTGATAATTGTATAACATGGAAAGTTTTAATAGTTATATAATTCGTTAATTTTTAATAATTGTATAATTTGGAAATTTCTAATAATTGTATAATTCGATAATTTTGAATATTGTAAAATGAGATAATTTTAATAATTGTATAATGCGATGATTTTTAAATAATCGTATAATTCCGTAATTTTTTATAATAGAATAATGCGGTAATTTTTAAATAATTGTATAAGGCGGTAACTTTTAATAATTGTATAAAGCGGTAGTTTTCAAAAATTGTACAATTCGGTAATTTTTAATAGTTGTATAATGCGGTAATTTTTAATAATTTATAATTCGGTAATTTTTAATAATGTAATAATTCGGTACTTTTTAATAATTGTATAATTCGGAAATTTCTAATCATTGTAAAATTCAGTGATTTTTAATAATTGTATAATGCGGTAATTATAAATAATTGTATAATTCGGTAATTTCTAATAATTGTAAAATTCGGTAATTTTTAATAATTGTTTAATGAGATAATTTTTAATAATTGTATAATGCGGTAATTTTTAATAATTGTATAATTCGGTAATTTCTAATAATTGTATAATTCAGTGATTTTTAATAATTGTATAATGCGGTGATTTTTAATAATTTTAAAATTCGGTATTTTCTAATAATTGTAAAATTCGGTAATTTCTAATAATTGTATAATTCAGTGACTTTTAATAATTATATAATGCCGTAGTTATAAATAATTGTATGATGCGGTAATTTTTAAAAATTGTATAATTCAGTAATTTCTAACAATTGTAAAATTCAATGATGCTTAATAATTTTATTATGCGGTAATTTTTAATAATTGTATAATCCGGTAATTACTAATAATTGTGCAATTTTGTAATTTTAAATAATTGTATAATGCAATGATGTTAAATAATTGTATGATTCGGTAATTTTTAATAATTGTATGATTCGGAAATTTCTAATAATTGTATAACCGGTAATTTTTTATAATTGTATAATACGGTAATTTCTAATAATTGTATAATATGGAAATTTCTAATAATTGTATAATTTGGTAATTTTTAATAATTGTATAATTCGGTAATTTTTATTAATTGTATAATGAAATAATTTTTAATAATTGTATAATGCGATAATTTTTAAATAATTGTATAATGCGGTGATTATTAATAATTGGATAATGCGATGATGTTTAATAATTGTATAATTCGGAAATTTTTAATAGTTTTATAATTCGGTAATTCTTAAATAATTGTACAATGCGATAATTTTTAATAATTGTATAATGAGATAATTTTTAATAATTGTATAATGAGATAATTTTTAATAATAGTATAATGCGGTAATTTTAATAATTGTTAAATGTGGTAATTTTTAATAATTGTATAATTCGGGAATTTCTAATAATTGTAAAATTCATTAATTTTTAATAATTGTATAATCCGGTAATTCTTAATAATTGTGTAATTTTGTAATTTGATATAATTGTATAATGCAATGATGTTAAATAATTGTATAATTCAGTAATTTTTAATAATTGTATGATCCGGTAATTTTTTATAACTGTATAATACGGTAATTTCTAATAATTGTATAATATGGTGATTTATAATAATTGTGTAATTTTGTAATTTTTAATAATTGTTTTATTCGGTAATTTCTAATGATTGTATAATTCGGTAGTTTTTAGAATTGTATAATGAGATAATGTTAAATAATTGTATAATGCGATTATTTTTAATAATTGCATAATGAGATAATTTTTAATAATTGTATAATGAGATAATTTTTAATAATTGTATTATTCGGTAATTTTTAATAATTGTATAATGCGGTAATGTTTAATAATGTTACAATTCGGTAATTTTTAATAATTGTATAATTCCGTAATTTTTAATAATTGTATAATGCGATGATTTTAAATAATTGTATAATACGATAATTTTTAAATAATTGTATAATGAGATAATTTTTATTAATTGTATAACGAGATAATTTTTAACAATTGTATAATGCGGTAATTTTTAATAATTGTATAATGCGATGATTTTTAATAATGTTATAATGAGATAATTTTTAATAATTGTATAATACGATAATTTTTAAATAATTGTATAATGCGGTAATTTTTAATAATTGTATAATGAGAAAATTCTTAATAATTGTATAATGAGATAATTTATAATAATTGTATAACGCGATGATGTTTTATAATTGTATAATGCGGTCGTTTCTAATAATTATATAATCTGGTAATTTCTAATAATTGTATAATCCTGTAATCTTTAATAATTGTATAATTCAGTAATTTTTATAATTGTATAATGCAGTAATTTTTATAATTGTATAATTCGGTAATTTTATTTATAATTTCATAATGCGGTAATGTTTAATAATTGTATAATGCAGTAATTTTTAATAATTGTACAAAGCGGTAATTTTTGTGTAATTTTATGATACAGTAATTTTTTATTAATGTACAAAACGGTAATTTATAATAAATATACAAAACGGTTATTTATAATAAATGTACAAACCGGTACTTTTAAATAATTATATAATACGGTAATGTTTAGTGAATGCACAAAGCGGCAATTTTTAATAAGTTTATAACACGGTAATGTTCATTATATGTACAAAGAGATTAATAAGGTTTCATAATCGTATAATACGATAATTTTTAATAAATGTACAAAGCGGTAATTTTTAATAAATGTATAAATGCGATAATTTTTAAGAAGTGTACAAAGCAGTAATTTTTAAAAAGTGTCTGATACGGTTAATTAAGACTAATTCTATTGCAAACCCCACCCTACCCAATCGTTTACTTCTATTTGTGCAACTGCCATTGCACAAAGGCAGCATGCGTATCGCACATTTAACCGACAAAGTCCAGTACAAAGAGACAAAAGTTTCTAGAAGCTAGAATTAATTGTAAGAAAGAAATAGCAACAGCTAAGAGAGTATATACTAAAACCACCAGAAAACGCATCAAAGCACAGAAATTATGAACTCATGATTTTTTGGAAAATCTACAACAGTGTAGTAAATAATGGGCAATCAACAATCCCCCCACTATCCAACAATCATGAGGTTCTTGCACGGCAAACATGCTTGCCAATCGGTTTGCCTCAAACTTCACATTGGTTCCAGCAAACCACTCCCACCTGACTTTCCTTTTCGGACTGCCGCCACACTGGATGATCTGAAAATTACCCCTTCTCAGGTGCATGATATCATAAAAACCTAGACACTGCAAAAGCACGTGGACCCAATCTCATCCCGGTTGCGCTATTAGAAAAATGATCAGCTGAGGTTGCTCCAGTCCTCTCCAAACTTAACAAATGCCTTAATGAATCTTGCTTTCTTGATTGCTGGAAAACTGCTTCTGGGGTACCAGTTTATAAGAATTCTGGCAAAACAACTGACCTATTAAATTATCGCCCCATTAGCATCCCCCTGCTTTTCGCCAAAATATTTGAGTCCATAATTAACAAGCTCTAGTCCATCACCTTACACCTGGTAAACTTCTGTCCGACCAACAATATGGATTTAGGCAAGCCCGTTCTACAGTAGAAATTCTAACTGTGATCGCTGAACGTATATATCATACACTAGGAAGGGTAGAGCGGTAACACTAGATATATCTAAGGGTATGGCACGATGGTCTTCTCAGGGAAATCAAATCATACGGTCTCATTGGACGAATACTTAACATAATTAAATCCTTCTTAAATAAGAGAAGAATCCAGGTTGTCCTCGATGGTCGTACATCTAAACAATATGATATAAATGCAGGTGTACCTTAGGGGTATATCCTTGGACCTTTATTATTCCTAATATTCATAAATGACCTCCCTGATGAAATTGACTCTGAGATGGGTAGATTTGCTGATGACCCCACGCTCTATAACAGGCACGAGGGGAAAACAAATAAACACATATCTAAGAAAATGGCAGAAACATTGAGGATGATCTCCAACCTGTAGTAGGATGGGGACAAAAATGGATGATCACATTCAATGCTGCCAAGACTAAGCTTGTTTTCTTCAATAATTGCAAGAAACCTTCTCAACCAACAATAGCCATGGCTGAAGATACATTACCTTAAAGTACTTCTTTCAAACTCCTTAGCTTAACGTTCACAGGGAACATGAGTTGAAACAGATACATTGAGAGCATTGCCAGTGCCGCTGCGAGGAAAGTAGGCTCTCTCTACCGTGGTAGAAAGTTACTTACACGTAAAAGTATCCTGTACCTGTATAAGGCCACCATTCGCCCATGTATGGAGTATTATTGTCACATTTGGGATGGTGCACCGGTTGTATTGTGGTGTGGCCCCCAGGTTGGGAATCGTAGTCGTTCGTAGGACCCCCTGGTTGTGGCACACAGCAATTTTAATTACGTCGATCGTCCGTGGTTTCACCTGTTTACTAAGCGGTTGTCATGACAACGAGTTAAGACTAGTGAGTTATCTCACCTTAGACTGGCACTTTTTTTCGATCTTGCCTCTCGTCAAATGTCAAAAAATGTCATAACAGTGTTGAACCTGAAAACAAATCGGTTGACAACTTAGAACGATCAGCCGTAACTTAAAACATGTATTAAAGACGTAAGTCACAATTGCTTTGCTTTTGTATAAAATTATATTTTATAATATCATACATATTTACAATTTAACAGTTCGTCTTTTTCTTTTTGGTGGTTTTGAAATTCACAGCGATAGTAACAGCGTCCTCACAGTGATCTGAGGAGGGAATGACGTTTCGACGATGCAGTCTTCAGCGAAGTTCTGTTGCCTTTCTCTCTCCCCTGTCTCTCTTCTCTCTCTGTCGCGCGTCTATTCCTTATATGGCATTCAGTTCAACTTTCTGACGTCACGCGTCCTAGAGCTAATTTACATATAACCAACAGACAATTCCAAGGACCTAGGAATTTAGGTCTCGGTTTCCACGTGAGTCCTTAACACGTTTTTGTTTTATTTATTTAGTCGGGCGATTATTTCTGCACGTGCTGATAATCCACCTGTTTACTAATTGTTATATTTCTCAGGAAATTCCATTCATTGTTCGCCGTAATCAACAATTACGATCGTCCGACTTTTTCTATTTACACTGCGAATTCTTTATTTTCTTTAATTCATGCTAGTGGACTATCGACATTCGAAGTCCACTTTTCAATTTAATAAAAAGGGATTTTATTTTAACCTTTATGTATCGGTTGGCCCTAGCCAACCGCTACATAACGCACCTGCTACTAGCCTCTCGCTCATGCACAGGGTTCAAAAGAGAGTCGCCAACCCGATAAGCCTCGAACTGTCATCCAAGCTTCAACCTCCGTCTCATCGACAAAATATTGCACCCCTCTGCCTGTTTTACAAGTATTTTAATGGTGGATGCTCTGACGAACCACAAGCCTTGGTACCCTATCACATAAATGCCCCCGACAAACCCGACAATTAACAAGATCCCATCCATACACAGTAGAGATCCCTAGATGTAAGAAAGCCTTCTACTCTAATTGTTTCTTCCGTAGAACTGCTAGAATCTGGAACTCTCTTCCGAGTTCCTATTTCCCCAACTGTACTGACATGCAGAAGTTCAACTGTAATGTGAGCAGACATCTTGCTGCTCAACTCCCTCCATAGTATTCCTGCAATTTATGTCCCCGATAGTAGACCCCAACATCAAAGTTGCACTGTGCTTTCTTTGGGGTGAAAATGGAATTGAAAAAAATGTACGAAGTGGTAAGTTTTAATACGTGTATAATGCGGTAATTTTTTTATAGTATACAAAGCGTTTATAATATACAAAGCGTTTATTTTAATAAGTGTACAAAACGGTAATTGTTAATCAGTCCATAAGGCGGTACTCTTTAATAAATGTAAAAAAGCGGTAATTTATAATAAGTGTATAATACAGTTATCTATAATAAATTTACAAAGCGGTAATTTTTTTTATAAATGTACAGTGCCGTACTTTTTTTTATAAGTGTATAATCCGGTATTTTTAAATAAATGTAAACAGCGGTCAGTTTTAATAAATATACAAGGCGAAGGTTTGATAAGTGTACTAAGCGGTAATATTCAATAAGTGTATAAATACCGTACGTTTTTAATTATGTACCAAGCAGTAATTTTTAATAAATGTACAATGCAATAATTTTGATAAGTATATAATGCGGTAATTTCTAATAAATTTTTAAAGCGGTAATTTTGAATAAGTGTATAATACAGAAAGTTTTAATAATATTGGAGAGTAGATAATACAGTGGATGTGTTATCGGCAGCTCCAGCAACTCTCGCTTCTCCTATTTTGTCATTCAGTCCTCATTCAATGAGTGATGTTTCTGACAAAGGGTGAAGAAAAAGCTGCTTAAAGGTCGGTACTACTTGGTGACCAGTAGTCTGAGATGTCGGATATTTTTCTGTCTTTGTTTGTCCTTGTTGCCATGTCACTAGTAAGGGTGCTGGAGGTAAACGTTTTGTCTGGGCTGAAGTTATCCGCCTGATAGTCAGGGACCCGAACCTTGGATTAACCACTAAGGAGGCTGTCCTATCAGCAGGCGCAAAGTACTGGGACTGCTGTATTGCCATTTGGTGAGTGGATCTGGACCATGCAGTAGTCTCTGGTGGGGCCTCTCGATGCCATACTAGTGGGTAATTGTTACGGCTTTACCTTTTCGTGTGCTACAAATAAAAAAAAATTTTCCTGTCTTTTTCTCTCTTACTTTCCCTCTCTGTACTGCTCTAACCAAGTATGCCGACCTATTCCACAAATCCCAAAACCTCAACATGAAATATCTCCAGAATAAAAACTCGATTAAACCTAGAACCCCATCTTCCAGCGTAGACCCCTACTACCAGGTCTCCTTCTCCAATATCAGAGGTCTACGTTCCAACCTTCCAGAGGTTGAAACCCAATTACAGGAGACGAAACCGGACATATTATTTCTATGTGAAACTGGAATATGTCTTCAAGTCTCCTGTTAACAAATTCCTAATGAACCGCCCCCCTAATTAAACACTTCATAAAATCTCCTCACTAACGTGATGTACTTGCAATAACCCTTATCCCTGAGTGGCTTCCGGGCCTTGATAAGTGGTGATCACTGTGTAAAAAAAAAAAAATATATATAAAGCTGTAATTTTTAATAAGTATGTAATGCGGTAATTATCAACAAATGTACAAAGCGGTAATTTTGAATCAGTGTATAATGCAGTTAATTTTTATAAATTTGCAAAGCGGTAATTTTTAATAAGTGTATATTACGGTAATTTTAAATAAATATACAAAGCGTTAATTTTTATATCTGTATAATACGGTAATTTTTCATTAATGTATAAAGCGGTAAGCTATAATATAAAGGGCAAAAATCTGTTTAAATGTCTATCTGTCTGTCTCTGTATGTATGGCTTCTTAAACTTTCATCAGAAGCGACGGATTTTCACGAGATCGATATCATTTTAAAGCACGACCTTTCGGACAACAAATATCGAAAATTTGGCCCAAAACATCAATACGTTCACCCTCAACTGACCATTTTTCTACATGGAGGGGGTCGCTTTTGTTCGCAATATTTTCAAAATTCATCCCCTCTTTTCGATTATCTAGCCTTAATTTTAACCTACGTCGCTTCCGGTGTGGGGTTTGGGCGCAACAGCAAATACGTCACAATGTTTTTTTTTTCACTTTCTTTTCCGCCTTCGCATTACGGGTTCGAGCCTGCTTACTACTCCTATTTTTTTTTTGCGTTAGCAATTTTCCTTTTTTTTTTGCGTTAGCAATTTTCCTTTTTTTTTGCGTTAGCAATTTTCCTTTTTTTTTTGCGTTAGCAATTTTCCTTTTTTTTTGCGTTAGCAATTTTCCTTTTTTTTTTGCGTTAGCAATTTTCCTTTTTTTTTGCGTTAGCAATTTTCCTTTTTTTTTTGCGTTAGCAATTTTCCTTTTTTTTTTGCGTTAGCAATTTTCCTTTTTTTATTTTTTATTTTGGCTTAACCAACATCCTTACACCCACCTCTGCTTTCTATTCCGCTTTCGTATCATATCTACTACTACTTTCTTTTGCTCAACACACACCTCCAAACACCCGGGCACCGCCGGGCACTTACGCTAGTTTATAATAAACTTATCGTACGGTAGTTTTTAATAAAGGTATAATGTGATAATTTTTAATAAATGTACAAGATCGAAATTTTTAATAAGCGGTAATAAAATTTTTAATATGCGGTAATTTTAATGAATGTCCCAGGCGGTAAATACTAATAAGTGTACAATGTATATATTAATACGATAGCGTGTATGCTATTTTCTGTGTCACGTTTACATCCGGGTCATTTAATTGTTATGTGCTTCCATTTGTTGTAATAAATAATTTTACTAAGAACTCTTTATAATTTTGGTTTCGGTTTCGGTTTCAGCTGATGGCACTTAAGTCATCTATTTTTTTTTATAAATAATTTTACCAGAACTCCTCATGAGTTTTGGTTTCAGTTTCGATTATACCTAATAGCACTCCAATAATCTATTTTTAAAAATAATTTTATCAAGAATTCCTCATAAGTCTTGGTTTCGGTTTCGATTTTAGCTGATGGCACCTTAGTGATGCATTTTTTAATAATAATTTTATCAAGAATTCTTCATAAGTTTTGGTTTCAATTATAGCTTAAGAAACTATATATATATATATATATATATATATATATATATATATATATATATATATATATATATTATATATATATATGAACAAACAGTTAATAAAATATGTTAAAAAACACTTTGAAATGAGTTAAAAACATATTTAATCTGAAAAGGAAACACTAAATAAATGGATAGTCCTTAATCCGCAGAGTTTCGAATAAATACTCCTCTTCTCATTAAGAGGGTAGGAATTAGTAAAATGCGGGATCGGATTTTGCATGCAGAAATATTTGATGAAACAACAAGTAAGTCA
>NC_136502.1:107239084-107321584 GCF_053919585.1 Euprymna scolopes
GTCTTTTCTGTGGGAAAGAGGTTGCAGGGAAGAGAAAAGTGCATCCTCCCAACTGAGCTTCAATATCTGCTTCCAATTTGTAAAACATTCACAGCATGATCTCGTCAATCTACCACAACAGAAAAAAATCTTTCCTAAAGTCAGTAATTTAGAGTATTTGATGGTAGGTACGATACCACAGTGCCAGTATAGGGGCACATCGACCTAAATCTGTGATACAATCTCGTAGGGGATGATTTCTTCGGTTTTCTATGACCTTTTCTCACAGAAGCGATAGTCCTAGTCTTTTTCGACTAGTGTTATTTCCAGAGAAGGTGCTCGGCTTAGCTTCAATCTCTGGTTCCACTTTATAAGACATTCACAGCAAAAACTCGACTTTCTACCACAACTGAAAAGGACGTCTCTTTCTCCTCCATGTGTCTAGCATCACCAATCCACTCATTCTACCCTGTAATGTAAGCAAAACAACTTTGTAACTATGTTGCTATATTTTTAAGATGAGGATTAGTTATCTATATATTAATACGATAACGTGTGTGTTATTTTTGTGTCATGCTTACATCCGGGTCGTTTAATTGTACTGGACTTCAATTTCTTGTAATAAAATAATTTACTAAGAATTCTTCATAAGTTTTGGTTTCGGTTTTGCTTATAACTGATGCCACTCAAATAATGTAATTTTTTTATAAATACTTTTACTAAAATTTCTTCATAACTTTGGTTTCGATTTCGATTATAACTTAAGTAATCTATTTTTTTATAAATAATTTTACCAAGAATTCCTCATAAGTTTTGGTCTCGGTTTCGATTATAGCTGATGGCATGCCAATAATCTATTTTTTTTTAAATAATTTTATCAAGAATTCTTCATAAGTTCGGGTTTCGATTTCAATTTAAGCTGATTGTACCTTATAAATCTATGTATTTTTATAAATAATTTTACCAATAATTCCTCATTAGTTTTGGTTTCGGTTTCGATTATAGCTAATGGCACTCCAATAAAATAATTTCATCAAGAATTCTCCATAAGCTTTGGTTTCGATTTCGATTATAGCTGAAGGATCTACTGTTATATATGTATATATATATATATATATATATATATATATATATATTCATACGTTTGGGATTCAGTTTCGATTCCAGCTGATGAATCTCAGTCATTTAGATATATTTTTTATTTTTGAAATCGCAACTTTATAATATAAAAATCGACAGAATAGTAACTCTATAACAATATATATGAAATCTGCAAGAATTAAAACATCATATATAAGCATCCTTTACAACCACGCTACGCCAGGTGTCCCTGCTAGCTTAGCGAAATACTTTTGCAGGTTTTAACAAAGTAGTTACAATATCAGAGCATCTCAATTTATGCCAAACATCTACAGAATACCAACATCAATATATTGCATACGAATCCGTCCCCTGTGGAATTTTCACAGGTCTCACTAGTTTGTATTATTTGGATTCTTCAGACCATTGTTCTCATCGTGAGTGTTATTTTTCCTATGTTTCAGTCGATGTAACATCCGATTTTCCCTAGGAATATCTGGTCAAACTTAGGAATCTTTCTGCCACCCACGAGAATCTGCACCAAATTTCAAATGGAACCCTTTATTTTATTCATAGGGGTAGCATGCTCTCGGTCTGACAGGACCCGTGGCATTATGGATAAAGTACTTGGTAAAATTTAGTTGTAAGCTACACTCTTCTGGGGGTTGAAGGTTCAATCCACAGTGCAAGTAACATTGAAAATCCAATTGCGTATTACTTAGGACTTCTACCCAGTGATGTCTGACGTAACTTTGTCATCAGCCATGTCATGTTTGTATCTGATTTGTATGCGATTCAAGATCAACACTCCAATTATTTGTATCTACTTTTAATATTTGCAACCAAATTAAATCAACTCTGACTCTTAGAAATCAGATTGAGTCTTTTCAGTTTTTGAAAAATTCAAGAAAGCAGGAAACAGAAGGAATTCCAAAATCTATTAGTTGGGGTGGGGAATAAAACTATTAGAATAGAAGTCTTTCCATCAGCTAGGGATCTATAGAGTGAAGAGGTAGAATTTTGCTGCTTGTTGGGTTAATCAGAAGTAGTTACCTCTAGCAGTTGTGTCCATAATTCATAATGATCGGTTAATTATTTTAAGAGTTATTCCTGGACGCACAAATATATAAACGTATAAACATAGCTAATAGCTATTATTATATATAGATGA
This sequence comes from Euprymna scolopes, assembly GCF_053919585.1. Taxonomy (NCBI): domain Eukaryota; kingdom Metazoa; phylum Mollusca; class Cephalopoda; order Sepiida; family Sepiolidae; genus Euprymna; species Euprymna scolopes. The sequence goes on from NC_136502.1 coordinate 107,241,315, forward strand.
AAAGTTGTGAAATATCAAGAGAGTAATCTCCCCTTTCTTTGCCATCATCCGTGTCATGTTTATTTATCTGGTTTGTATAAGAATGAAGGTCGACGCTCTAATAATTTGCATCTGCTTTCAACCTTTGCAAACCGGAATTAACCACGTTAAACCAGTTCTTACTCTTACAAGTCATACTGAGCCGTTCCAGTTTTTCGCGTTCTTGGACTATTGAGCCATACTGCTATACCAACATCAGCCCGCATCCAAGTGTTTTAATCTGGCAGCAGTTTATTTCATTCACCCCCCCCCATTGTCAATTCTTGTCCTTTTGTAGAACTCAACACATTTGGCTAGAAAATATCACGCGTTCCCTCAATGCATTCATCATGAAAGCATGTTCATGTATCACATAGTAAGGCTATGACAAGAGAATATTCTTATCATTATTTTGACTCTCTAGTATATATCTGACACAGTTAGACACAGTTAATCAACTGAGAACCACAACACTCTATATAAAAGCATATAAGATATCAAGAGATACACACTAGAGAGTCAAAACAATGAAAAGAATATTCTGTTGTCACGCCTCTATTAATTAGCATCCTCCTTCCAGATTGTTCCAGATGATTCAAGATGATTCCAGATGATTCCAGATGATTCCAGATGATTTCAGATCTTAATAAATTTCAAGGAAAATACAAATACAAATAGAAATATTTGTATAAAACTAACGAGAGAAAAAAGAATACAGCCTTCTGGTAATGTGTAGACATAGCGGCCTAGAAATATTATGGCTGCTGAGTTAAAGTTTTATGTAACAAGGCCGATAGCCATTAGTTGCGTGCTCTCGTGTAATGAATGAATGCGTGAATGTAGGATCGACATGAAATTCTTAAAGATAAACTAAAATGACCAAAAAATGGGCTGAAATAACTTAAATAAATAAAAAGTGAATGACTTAGAATGACTTTAATGAAGTTAAGGATTAATTGAATGACCTTAAGAATGACTTGAATGCTTAAAAAATAACTGGAATCCTTCAAAAACAAGTTGAATGATCTGGAGAATGACTTGAATGGCTTTGAGACTGACTGGTTGTAAAGTGGGTGATCATTTTACATTAAATTAATACAGAAAAGTGATCCTCCACTTTATATCACAAAGTTACAAACATAAGTACAGCATGTAGTAAGAACAGATACTACACTTTGAAAAAGGTATTTATTTGCTCCCCCACCGAGAAAATTAGGCACAAAGCCGATTTTTAATGTGAGGAGTGAAGGGGAAATGGGGACAAGCTCCCCGGGGAGTAGAGGAGCTAGATAGTGACAATTGATATGACCAAGGTCTTATATGTCGGGTTTCCCTTGCATATGGTCTTTGCTTGCAGTATCTGCCGGAACAGATATTGCACTTTGATCTTCATATTTAATTTATTCCGTTTAAAAAAAAAAATTACAATTTAAAAAATTTCAATATAAAATTAAAAAATTAGAAAAAAGTAAAATCACCAAAAGACAAAAGAAATTTAGGCACAAGCTTGGCCAAAAGGTCAAGAAAAGCTTAAAAAGCTAAGAACAGCATCTATTAACAAGAGACCTTTGATCTTAACCAAAAAGGCCAAGCACAAAAGTGTTACGGGCAGACCGACCAACCGACCGACGGAGTGACCTATAGAGTCGCTTGCATGCGACTAAAAAATAAAACTGAAAGAAATCTTTATTCTCCATGTAAATTATAAAAATGATTGTTCATTAAAGAAAGTTTGCTTCTCACCAAAATAAAAAAAAATTTGAATTGCATTTGTATTGAACGAGAAAATCTGTCTTTTTAATATTTCCATAACCAACCATCAATTGACTGTAAATAACGGTCCAATGCGCATGAAAAAATAACAGATTTCACACCTCTCTAAGAATTAGCAATTCATTGAATAATTTTGAAATTGTCAGACAACGTCATGACAAGTTGAAATATTGTTATTTCTTCAGTCCACATGAAATCATTGTCATAAACATCGTTTAAAAGACTAATTGAACACATTCTAAGAACTCAGTGGCAATTTTATTTCTAGGCAGCTGTGTGTACACATTACCCGGGCTTCTTAATCACCTGATTTGAATCCTTGTGACTACTTTCTATTTACAAATATAAAAACAAAAAGGCTGGCTCACAAATTTGGAAAAGGAAAAAATACCTAATTAATTAGAATGTGCATTGCATTGTAAGAATACGTATGGACATTTAATGATACCTCTGCAATAAACAGCTGAAGTTAAACATGAAAGATTTAGTGAAATAAGGGAATCTCAATTATTAAAAAATTGCGCTGGAATCCTTAGGTTTAACTACTTTACTAGATGAAAAAAGTGAATTTAATTGCAAGCTTTAAGAAACAAAACAATTTCTCTTATTTATCTCAAAGATGGCACATTGCAACTTTAACAAAAGAGGCTACTAATTGGTACTATACCTAGAGAGATACTATGTAGGGAGTTGAGCAGTGAGTTGTCTGTTTACATTACATTTAAATTTTTTGCATGTTAATTGTTGTGGGGGGAATCACCCTCCAAATGGACTGTTCTATCCACTATATAAACCATAGACCTTTTGATCCCAGGTGTGGAGTAAACACCAGAGCGACCCTCGACTGACAAGGCTTTCTATCTGCCACAATTAGTAGTGGGGGGCTCTTTTACTAACTACTATTTTTTCATTGTAAATATTTCATTCTTTTTGTATATAAAATTTTTAGCCCCCCCCCCCCACATCATGTATATATCATTTTTCGGGTTATAATTAGGATTCCCATAGAGTGATTCTGGTATTCTGGTGAAAGAGTCTAGTTAAGTTAACTTTATGTTAGATAGGTCTACATTACCCCCCCCCCTATTTTTGGCCTTGTGCCACATTTTGTGTATATTTATGCAAATAAATATTAACACCAGAGCGACCCTGAGTTAAGACGCTAGTTACCGGAGTCTTTATCGTCACGTTCGTTTGTTATTTTTCCTGCGATTGTTTTACATATTGTTATTATTATTGTTATCGCCGTGTTAAATTTGTTTTATTTGTTAAAGTTGTTATTGCTGTTATCTTCCTGCTGTTAGTTTTGAACGGGACTTTTACCTTATTTTTTTATTTTTTTTCCCCCTCTCTAACCCGTCGGCCATGGCGTCCGCCAGCAATGTGCCGTCGGAAGAGGACAAAAGTGGCGAACAAAAGAATGGGTGGGCAAAACCACCCAAAGTTAAAATTGACGTTAACAACTTTTTAACGGAAGCAAGGAAATGTCTGCAATATGTTACAGAAACAGGAGTTACTTTAGAAGCACCACGGCTACAGGAATTTGCCAAGAAAACGATCTCACTTTTTGTGGTTGATCGCAAGACCAAAAAATTGATCAGGTCAACTAAGGAAACGGTGACCAAATTAGTGGCAACGGCAGGAATGCGTGCGGAACGTGTAACGAAATGCAGAGGCTACAATACCTGGGCCGCCCTGTTTAAAACAGAAGAAGAATGCGTCGCACTAACCAAAAAGGAAATCATTACACAAGACTACATTTTAAGAATGGAGTACCTAGGACGGAGGAGAACAACTGTTTCCATTTTCGAAGTTCCAGGGGCGGTCCCAGGTGAATATCTAGCTGCCTACCTCCTGAAATTCGGTGATATTACTGGTATAGAGGTGGACCAGTACAACGGAGTCTGGTCCTTCGACATCCTATTAAACAAAGAAGCTTTCCTCGAAATACCCTACTTCCTGGAAGCGGGAGCTGAAAAACTCCCCATTGTGGTCACAGGGAGGAGGCCGACCTGCTGGATTTGTAGTGAAGTAGGTCACTTAACCTACACATGTCCGAAAAAGAACAAAACCAATGTAACAAACACAACAAACCCTAAAGAGGTGATTGTTGGGCACCTCGAACCTGAGGCTAGAACGCCAAATACAAGAGAAAAAATTGAAGTGATTAAAGAAATCACAACAGAAGAATTTGAGAAAAAATTCAACTCCGAGATGGAATCGCCCAAAAAGAGAGAATGGACACTGGTACCGTTTTCTAAATCGCCTCGTAAAACGTACGCGGATAAACTGACCAAAGAGCAGATATTAGACATTAGGACCAGTAAAGACCCGGGGGGCAACAAGTTTAAGGCCCTGCTAAAAATAAAGGACTCGCTTGATGAAAAGCGCAAGCAAAGCGAGAAGAAAAAAGAAAAAGAAAAAGAAAAAATATTAGATTTCCCCGAATCTCTCTTCCCCGAAAAGCCTGCCCCTCCTCCAAAAGAGAAAAGATCACCCCGTAAAGCGCCACCCCTCTCTCCCGCAAACGTACCAAAAAGAGACCCAAAGTTGACAACCCTAGGCTTCCCATCCAAAAAGACCCCTAAACCGTCCCCTAAACCGTCTCCTTTCTGCTCCCCAAACAATACACCCCAAACCTCCCCCCCGCTTCCCCTATGAAAATGGACATGCCCCCTCCTCCATCACCTCGCCCTTCTACTTCTGAAAAGAAAAAACAAAGAAGTCCCTCCGTGGAAAAAGACCAAAAAAAGAAAAGACCCCCTTTTTTTCAGGGCAAAGACGTGTGTAAGATCACGGCTAATATAGAGACCATATCAAAAAATCACGGTAGAAAAGACTACCGAAACCTCTACGCGGTGAAGCAGATAAGCAAACTGGACATTACAAACCCAGAATATTTTCCTAATGCCAAAAGACTTTTAACGGTGGTCAGAAGTCATGAAGAGGCCAAAGGAGTTTGGACTATGCTGGAGGAAGCAAACTCTGCTTTTAATATCATTCCTCCAGCAGCCTTTTTTAGCGACTCCGACATACTTAAAATGGAGAAACTATGTGTTGGACGGGTCCCCATAAAAATCCACCCTTCACTTTATAGAGCGATTAAGTTAACATTTCCTCTAGACATCGGTGGTCTGTCCCCTGATGGGGCCATCACTAATGAGATGACCTCAGGATCATTGGGGACAGCTGTCGGTGTCTTGGCACCGTCCATGTTTGTTAAGGATACCCAACCCTAGATAGATCACAATGGCTTTAAGGTTAGCTACTTTGAATGTCCGAGGGTTGAGGGACGCCTCTCGTAAACTTCGAGTTGCACGCGACCTTCAACGCCTCGGGGTGGATATATGCTGTGTACAGGAAACTCACTTCATTCCCAGTGATTATCAAGGTGTGCTGCTTAGGGACTTTCAGCTCTATTCAGCGCATTTTGATTCCCACTCGAGGGGTGTTTCCTGGCTAGTTAGACGCACTCTTGATGCTTTGTGTGACCCAGTCTATGCTGATCCAGAGGGAAGAGTGCACGTGCTGGATGTTACCGTAAAGGATGTGGCATTTCGATTTATTGGGGTTTATGCTCCCAATAGCCATGGCGAGAGGGTTTCCTTTTTCCGGGGGATCGAGCCCTTCATGAATTCGTCTCGGCGGATAGTTTTAGCGGGAGACTGGAACGCGGTCCTGGATCCCGATTTAGATCGCGGGGGTAATACTTCAAGGGCTACTAACCAGAACCGGGATGCTAAGGCGTTTCGAGACTTTATTGACAAGTTTGATCTTGTCGATAAATTTCGAAACGAAAAGCCCGGGGATGTAGTTTGGACTTGGACAGGTAGATGCGGCTCCGATCCGGTGCAACTTTCGAGTTACATCGATCGGTTCTTAGTTAGGAGAGTCGACTTAGGGCTTTTAGACTGTCCAAGTTTTCATAACATAGTTTATTCGGACCATAGGTTAGTCTGGGTTCGGGTAAACTTAGATAGCGTTAAACCTAGGATGGCTAGTTACTGGAAGTTCAACACGTCGTTGTTCGACGTGAAGGGCTTCCGGGAACAGCTTTTACTAACAATACAGAGGGAATTGACGGGAGCCATTATCGGGAATAAGTGGTGGGGAAAACTTAAACAAGTAATTAGGTCCTTCGCTGCTGATTTTAGTCATCGACTCAATCTTAAGTTCTAGAGCAGCGAAAGCGGCACTAGATGATAGATTAAAAAGGGCGGTGGAGGAGGGGGATAGTGATAGTTATACTTTAATTAAGGCTGAACTGGACTCCCTGGATAACAGGAAGGACCAGGGTCTAGTAGTTAGGGCTAGGTTAAAAAGAGTGCCGAACGAGGCAACAAACATGGCCGCGTCAATGCATGCGGAGGAGCGTCGACGTGCGACTGACCGACACATCGCCAGTGTCACATTGCCGGCCGGACGAACCGTAACATCAAATGATGGAATCCTGGAGGGTTTTCGAGCTCATTTGCAGGAGCTTTTTACCATGGAGCCCGGTCTGGAGATTGAACAGTTTGACACGTATTTAGCTGACTTTTCTCGCCTTGAAGCGACCGAAGCAGCTACGTGTGAAGGTAGCATAAAAGAGGAAGAAGTCCTTGAGGCTCTGAAACAAGTCGGGCTAGACAGGACCCCTGGGATTGATGGTCTGCCTTACGAGGTGTACTTGAGGCTGTCGCCCATTTTTATTCCTTTGCTGGCCACACTCTTCAACTCCTGGTTTAGGAACGGGTCTATACCTCAGTACTTTACCAGGGGGATCATTAAATTGCTTCGCAAAGATAAAAATGGAGGGGATGGGATTAGCAATTTCCGGCCCTTAACGATGTTAAACACAGAGTTAAAGATTTTGGCCAAGATCTTAGCAAATCGTCTGCAGGTTGTTTTACATCGTCTCATAAGTCCCGAACAGACGTGTTCTATTAAGGGCCGGACGATTCAAGATAATTTGCACGCGATACGCTTGATCATAGAGAAAGTCGACACAGAAGCCGAGTTGATCAATTTAAATCAGTCCAAAGCATTCGATAGGGTGGACCATCGTTACCTAGGGGCTGTTCTTTGCTCGGCTGGATTTGGACCCCAGTTTCGCTCATGGATTCGCCTCTTGTATGCTAACCCCGGTGCTATGGTGGAGGTGAATGGGGTGAGATCGAAACCCTTCAGGTTAACAAGATCTATCCGTCAAGGTTGTCCTTTATCACCCATGCTGTATGTCATCGCGCTTGAGCCCTTTTTGCGCCAGCTTAGGGTGAATCCGGTCCTTCGCGGGATTACTTTGCCAGGTGGTTCTACCCCAGTAAAGTATACCGCCTATGCTGACGACGTGACTGTGCTTGTAATGAGCAATGCCGAGATTAGAGTCGTTGACATGGAAACAAGACGGTATGCACAGGTAACAGGGGCCATAATCAACCACGTTGTCTATTGGCTTACGTGTTGGTGCCTGGAGGGGAACGCCCCTTCAGGGGCCCTTTGGCTGGACTGATGGGCCCTGCAAGCTACTCGGCGTCTGGTTTGGCCCCGACCTCCAGCTGGAGAAAAATTGGTCGGAAGTGTTGAAAGCGGTCAAGACCACAGCTCATTTGTGGTCTTTGAGAAATCTAACTTTAAAGGGTCGGGCGGAGGTATGCAATACTCATATCTACCCCCTGATCCTATACCGTCTATCAGTGCTTCCACTCCCGGAGTCCTCACTACTTGAACTAGTGCGTGCTCTTTTCGCGTTCTTATGGCGCGGAAAGCAAGCCATGGTTGCTCGGGAGATCTGTTGCCTGCATCCATCTGAAGGCGGTCTGGGTATGCCTAATATCAAAATACGTAGACACACTCTAAGGCTGATATACCTGGACCGAATGTGTACACCTGACTTAGGGAACGGTGTCTTCTGGATGGAAGACACTAAGAAAGCCTTTCCGGCTTTGGAGAGTGTGCATTCGGCTGAGGGGGAGGCACACAATAGGCCCCGAAACGAATGCCATTTCTATCGCGAGTGTCGACGGGCGTTGAGGTTCCTTCAACAGGTGAATAAAAGCCTCTCTGACACCCGGCTGTTGTCTCACAAAGCGCTATATAGGGTTTTAGTGAGGGGATCTGTCCGAGACGAAAAGATTGAGGAGTTCGGTTTCACGAATGAGGAGCGTCGCTCGATATGGCCTTGGGCGCCTGGGATGAGCTGTTTCGATAACTACGAGGCATCGCTCACCTGGCTGGTAATCTGAGATGCCCTCTGGGTTCACAAAAAACTTTTCATAGCGGGTTTTACAATGACACCTAGTTGTGTCCGATGCGGAGAATGGGAGGAAGACCTAAGCCATGCTTTCTTCCGCTGCGCTATCGTTCGACCGTTATGTGAGTTAGTTGAGAGCTTCACGGTTTGCATACTGAACGGGCGTTTTTTTGTGCTGGATGTGGTTTCCCCGTGCTGCAATTGGGCGCCGAGTATGAAGAAAGAGGAACGTTATGTTTTTCTGTGTTTGCTAGCTGTTATGAGAGGCGTGATTTGGTCGACACGACAGAAGGAGGTTTACGGAGATGAGACCTTCACTGCTCCCCAGCTTGTTCTCATGTTCAAGCATCGGTTGAAAATGCGAATTAAGCTGGGGAAGGTGAAACTCACTCCTGTGAATTTCAACGAAAGGTGGGTGAAAGCTTCGCGACTGTGTAGAGTGACTGGAGCTGGCCTTGAATTCGTTTCTGATTTGATTTAGGTCAAAAAGGATTTTGGGTATCCTGAACTAACAAGACATCAGTATCGGACCGATTAGTTTAGTATGGGTTAGTTAGGCTTTATTGTTTGATTTTTTTTAACTTAGCTAGAGTATGTATGTGTTCATCGTCCCAGTCCCTCTTTTAGTTTGCTATTGTCCCCCCCCTTTTTTTCCCCCACCTTAGGTTCGATAACCCCCATTCCCGACCCCAATTAGGTGACGGATGGACTGCTTTGTCAGTGATGCAGGTCGTCTTTGTGGTGTTTATTAAATAAAGTCAGTTTTCGTGTGGACCTGCGTCTTTTCGACTGACAAAGCTTTCTATCTGCCACAATTAGTAGTGGGGGGCTCTTTTACTAACTACTATTTTTTTATTGTAAATATTTCATTCTTTTTGTATATAAAATTTTTAGCCCCAACCCCCCCACATCATGTATATATCATTTTTCGGGTTATAATTAGGATTCCCATAGAGTAATTCTGGTATTCTGGTGAAAGAGTCTAGTTAAGTTAACTTTATGTTAGATAGGTCCACATTAACCCCCCCTATTTTTGGCCTTGTGCCACATTTTGTGTATATTTATGCAAATAAATATTAACACCAGAGCGACCCTCGCCTGCTCAGTGACGTTTACTACTCTTTTCAATTATAACTTTTTTACGTTGTTGTTCCAGTAATACATTGTTTAAACTCTATTCCGTTGTTCTGTTTTCTTTGTGGCTTATTGCAAGCCATAACACTGGCGACATTGGATTCGGAGGACGTACTCACGTTTAAAAACAGTGTTCTAAAAAACTAAACACTGACGACATTGGATTCAAGGAGCATACTAAAATCGAAACCAGTAACGACATTGAAAAAAAAATACTCGCGTTGGAATAGTATTCTAAAAATACTAACAACGTCGGACTCAAATGTTATCAAGCCTAAGGAAGTGTCTAACATAACACTTACAACTGAAAGGTTCACGGTAACTAAAAAAAAAACGCAGATCATTACGGAAAAAAAGAGTTGAAAAGAAAAAGTTCGTCACGACTTTCAAAGATAGCGTTGTACTTTTGCAAAAAGCAAAAGGTTCGTCGCAACTTAGAAAGGTAAATTTTTATACTTTTGGGAAAAGAATTCGTCACTTGTGATTTCGCTGCTAAAATCGGGCGTTATTTTTTTTCTCTCTGGAGAAAAATATACACTTGCTTTTTTTTCTTTAGACAATGAACTTTTTATATATTTATGTTTTTTTTTCTGTTCGTTTTATTGTCTGGGGGAAGAAATAAGAAAGAATAAAACGGTTTTGTAAAATTCAGCGAACGTTTTGAAATTGCTAATGCTGACAAAGCAAAATGGTCGAATTGAAATTAGCATTGGAACATTTGACCAAGTTGCATATCGATGCCGCAAAGCGTCAGTCACAATCCGAAAAACACTGGACTCAACGTCAAATACGATTCGAGGAACAGCAAAAGGAATTGCAAAAACAGTTAGTGGAATGTCAAATACGAACCGAGGAACAGAAAAAGGAAGTTCAAAAACAGTTAGCCGAACGTCAATTACGAACAGAGGAATTGCTTCCAGAAATTGTTAAAAATAATGCGAACGTGGAAAGCAATTCAGCATTTCCTCAGAATACAATATGTACCGCGATAGACAATTTTAAATACGAGGAAGAGGAAAAATCATTTGCAGCGTATTTTCGGCGTCATGAAGATTTTTTTAATATTGACTGCAGCAACTGGTCTGATCAAAAGAAAACCAGACTTCTACTACGAAAATTGGAAACGGCTAAGCATGGTAAATTTGTGGATTACATCCTGCTTCGGAAAACAGCAGATTTATCATTCAATGAGAAGGTAAATTTGTTAACAGAACTTTTCTCGCCGAAAACGTCTCTTTTCCATAAGCATTGGAGATGTTTGAATTTCGTAAAAAACGATAATGACGATTTTGCCACCTACGCAATGTAATGAACAAACACTGTGATGACTTTAAGTTGTCTGAACTGACAGCAGACAAGTTTAAATGCCTTGTGTTTGCACAAGGGTTAACCTCGGGAAAAGATGCGGAAATCAGGCGCAGAGTCCTTACAAAATTAGAAAATAAATCAAAGTTAACACTTCAAAAATTGACTGAGGATTGTCAAAAAGTAGAAATTATAAAAAAGATGCAAGAGGAAAACTCAGAATAGAAGCCGTGTACGTCAAACCAGAACTAAGGACGTCGTAGATGAAAATCTATGCAAATATGTAACGGTTAACATTTTCGGCAAGGCTATTAAATTCCAATTAGACAGTGGATCGGATCTTTCAATAATAAATCTCAAAATGTGGAAAATATTAAGAAAGCCAACTATGTTAAAAACTAACAGAACGGCGACGGCCATTAATGGTACAAAAATTCATTTTGAAGGTGAATTAATTACAAACGTCATTTTACGGGGGAAAACAAAAAAAAAAAAACTAAGATTGTATGTGCTAAAAGATAGTGAGAACCTGTTCGGTTCTGGCAGCATGGAGGAGTTTCGTCTCTGGGATCTTCTTATATCCACATTCTGCAAGAAAATAGATACCCACCCAGCAGAAACGGAGAAACTTATAACTTGTTTTAAAAAAGAATTCACAAACGTGTTTACTCCTGGCCTGGGGAGATGTACAAAAATGACCGCAGATTTTAAGTTGAAACCTGGCACATAACCGGTGTTTAAAAAGAAACGTAATGTCCCGTTCGCTTTCCTGAACAAAATAAATCAGGAACTAGACAGATTAAAAAGCATCGGTATACTGGCTAAAGTTGAATATAGTGAGTGGGCTGCTCCGGCAGTTTATGTAAAGAAAAGGTCCGGGGAAATTCGCATTTGCGCCGACTTCACGACCGGACTCAACGGTTCCTTAGAAGATTTTCACTATCTAGTCCAAAAGAAGTGTTCACGAAAATAAATGGCAGCAAGTTTTCTTTTATAAGATGGACCTAAGCGACACTTACAGATTCCGGTAAATGACAAAAGCGCTAACCTCCTCTGTATTAACACTCATCGGGGTTTGTACAGATACGAAAGACTCGCGTTTGGTGTCAAGGTGGCACCCGTAATATTCCAGCAAGTAATGGATACTATGCTGTCCAGCTTGGACACCGCAATCGCATATCTTGATGACATTATCATAGCGAGCAAAAGCAGGGAGGAACATGAAAAACATATCAGACAAGTATTCAGTCGAATACAAGATTATGGATTTAAGATAACTGCAGACAAATGCGAGTTCTTTTTACAAACAATTAAATACTTGGGTCAAATAATCGATAAAGATGGCAGACGCCCAGATCCAGATAAGGCGACCGCTATTACAGAAACGCCGGCACCAATAAACATAACTCAATTGCAGAGTTTTTTTTTTTAGGTTTGGCAAATTATTACCAGGGGTGCATCCCAAATATGCACAAATTACGTGCACCACTTGATGAATTGCTGAAAAAGGATAAAGCTTGGGAGTGGACAGAAGATTGCCAGGCATCATTCCAAGAAATAAAAAGAATCCTGACTTAAAAACTATTCATAGCGCATTTCGACCCGTAGTTGGACATAATAGTAGCTAGCGACGCTAGTCAATATGGCGTCGGGGCGTGCATGCTACATCGAATGCCGGATGGCTCGAAACAGCCTATTGCTTTCGCATCATGAACTCTTTTGCCAGCGGAAAAGAATTATTCTCAGATCGAGAAAGAAACCCTAGGAATTATATTTGCAGTTTCAAAATTCCACCGGTTCTTGTACGGAAGACATTTTTTCTACAAACCGACCATAAGCCGTTGATATCCATTTTTGGATAAAAAAAAGGACTTCCAACATTCACTGCGAACCGACTATTTAGATGGCGAGCTATTCTGCTGAACTATAATTTTACAATTCAATTTCTCATCTCAAAACAACTAGCTCATGCAGATGGTCTATCGAGACTGATTCCTGCCAAAATGGAACCTCTTGAAGATTCAGTAATCGCGGCACTACGTATTAATAGTGATGTAAAAACATAATAAACAATATTATCCGCGAACTGCCGGTCACACTTCAGGAAATTAAGTCAGAATCCTTAAATGACAATTTCATTCAAACCACGAAGCAGAAATTAGCACTGGGTGACACCAGTTCAGGCATTTTTTCTGGTTGCGACGAAATACTGTTATACAGTGAAAGGGTTGTCATCGCCCAAACTCTTAAAAAAGAATTATCAAGGATTTTCACATGGGGCATCCAGGAATAAACAGAATAAAAAGCCTAATGAGATGTTTTGTTTATTGGCCAGCTATGGACCAAGATATTACCGACATGGTGAACAGATGCAAAGGTTGTGCTTTGGCTGCAAAAGCACCACCGATAACATGTAAACCTTGGCATAAGGCTGAACAACCATGGTCGAGGATCCACATCGATTATGCGGGACCTGTGGAGGATTTTTACTACGTGATAGTAGTTGATTCTTACTCTAAATGGCCAGAAGTACTAAGATGCAAAAAACCGATCGTGGCAACAACGACAAATTTTTTATTGGGGTTGTAAACTGTTTGGTTGGCGACAACGCTACACAGTTCACCTTGACAGAGTTCAGAGAATGCTGCGAGACGTATCAAGTCAAGCATATTACGACACCCCAGTATCTCACCAGAAGCCAGATCGAACGCTTCGTCGATACGCTTAAAAGGGCATTAAAAAAGGTGTCCGGTACACCGACAGAAAAGGCCCTTCAGCAATTTCTGCAGATTTACAGAATCACGAGAAATCCGAATAAACCAGATGCGGGATCCTCAGCAGAAATCATGTTTGGACGGAAAATAAAATCCGTATTTGATAAACTGCTACTCAAACACATAGTACACAACAGAACCTCTATAATGCCAACGAAACGGTTTAACAACGGAAACAACGTGTATTTTAGACATTTTAGAAATAACGTTTCTTTTTGGGAACAGGGCACGGTGAATCGGCCATGTTACATACATCATTCAGTGCCCAAAGTTCCAACATAAGAGGCACCTGAACCAAATCAGGAAACACTTCTACGAGGATCAAGAAGAACCACCGCAGGACGGCAGTGGGCGATGAAAACTGTGTATGACTGTTTTGATATAGACCCTCCAAAAGGGATGTCAGAACCGAGATGCTCCGGCAGAAAGAGGAAGCGCACAGACCCCTTGGTGGTCTGCCCCAAAAGGAAGAAATACTGATTTTCACAACCGCGGAAATCAGGGGTGGGGGGGTGGAGGAATCACCCTCCAAATGGACTGTTCTATTCATTATATAAACCATAGACCTTTTGATCCCAGGTGTGGAGTAAACACCAGAGCGACCCTCGCCTGCTCGGTTACGTTTACTACTCTTTTCAGTTGAAACCTTTTTATGTTGTTGTTCCAGTAATACATTGTTTAAACTCTATATTCCGTTGTTCTGTTTTCTTTGTGGCTTATTGCAAGCCATAACATTAATACAGTCAGACAAGCAGAAAATCGGCAGTAAATTCACAAATCTATCAACCTGAAAGAAAGAATTACTAGAGTAGATGGCTTTTCAACATTTAGGAACCTCTACAGTGAAGGATGGGATTTTGCTGCTTTTTAGGTTCGTCAGGCTTATTTACACCGAGGGCCATAATCGATCACACCATCAGAATATTATCTATATATCAATACGATAGCGTGCGTGTTATTTTCTATGTCACGCTTACATCCGGGTTGTTTAATTGATATGTACTTCCATTTCTTGTAATAAATAATTTTACACAATAAGTTTTGGTTTCAGTTTCGATTATGGCTAAAGAGACTCAAGTTATATATATATATATATATATATATATATATATATATATATATATATATATATGCATGTATTTTTTTCATAAGTATTTATTCCAGTTTCGATTCAAGCTGGTGAATCCAAGTCATATGGATATGTTTTTTTTTATTTTTGAAATCGCAACTTTATAATATGTATAAAATCGATAGAACATTAACTCTATAATAATATATACGAAATCTGCAAGAATTAAAATATCATATTTAAGCGTATTTACAACCGGGCTTTGCCGGGCGTTCGTGCTAGCTTAGATAAATACTTCTGCAGTTTTAACAAAAGAGCTACAATAATATCAGAGCGTCTCCATTTACACTGAACATCTACAGAATGTCAACATCAATATATTACATATGAATGAGTCTCCTGTGGAATTTCCACAGGTCTCGCTAGTTAAAATTAATTCTATTGCATATTATTAAAATCCACAGGTGTGCGTTGTAGCTAATTGTTTTGTATTCATACATGTTTCAATTTGTTCACATTTGACCCAGCTTTGCCACCCGTGTTATTATGCCCCAAGACTGAAAACCATGACATCCAATTTGGTGGTTTTCCTTACCATATGATACTCACATCGCCAACACAACATGGAGCATTTTATGTCAAGAATCTTTACGATCAAGAAACGGTGAGTTACAATCACACGTATCTGTAGAACATTAGCTCTATAATAATATATACGAAATCTGCAAGAACTAAAATATATTTAAGTGCACTTTATGACTGGACTACGCCGGGCATCCCTGCTAGCTTACATAGATACTTTTGTAGTTTTAACAAAAGAGCTACAATAATATCAGAGCGTTTCCATTTATGCTGAACATCTACAGAATGCCAACATCAATATATTACATATGAATGAGTCCCTTGTGGAATTTCCACAGGTCTCGCTAGTAATAGATTAATATAGTTTTAAAAGAAATTCCCTAATCATGTTTAAAATAATACTGGTGAAGACTATTTTAAAGAATATTTTATGAATAAATTTGATAGATTAAAAATGATTGAAGAATGGGTAAAAATAAAAACAAACTCATTTTGTGAATCTGATGAAATAGTTATTTTGTTATATTTTTTTCAATTTATTTTCATGTTTATTTATTTTACATTTCCTTCTTAATGTACCATAAGCTAGATGTTGCATTCCCTATATTTGTAATCTAGATCCCTTCTTCTCGTCTGATGAGAAGCATTAGGTTTCAAATTGCCTTGGCTTGGTATAAAAAGCACACATAACTCCTCTTATCATTGATGTTTATCCTTATTGAACCGTCACGTAAATTCATATATATATATATATATATATATATATATATATATATATATATATATATATATTTTACACAGGGGTCACCACTTATCAAGGCCCGGAAGCCACTCAGGGATAAGGATTATTGCAAGTACAGTACGTTAGTGTGGAGATTTATTGACGTGTTTACTTATATCTATACTAGCATTTCAGCCCGGCGTTGCCCGGTTGTTTGGAAGTGTATGTTGAGCAAAAAAAAAAAAAAAAAAGGTCATTTTTTAAACTTTGACCCCTATTATGAACCCTTAACATTTAATGTTTTGGGCTCAAATCAAGTTATTAAGTTAGATCCATGTCCAATAAACCTATATCTAAAATTTCAAGTGTTCAGACCCAATATTGTCGGAGGAGTTTGGTAGAGTTGTCAAAGGTCAAATCATTGAACTTTGACCCCTTAACAGCCAAATATTTGGCCGAAAATGGATCACAAAGATTTTCCCAAATCTGAGTACCCAGCATATTAAGTTTCGAGTCTGTGGACTGAAAATTGAGAGAGTTATTGCGTAGGAAAATGTACACACACACACACACACACACACACACACACGTTCAATTTTATAGATATAATAGATTTATTTAATTTTGTCCATAATTTCAGTCTAAGTACATGATTCATTCTTAAATATTGAGCGTCTTATATCTTGATAAGTCTCTATGTAAAGAATATATCCATATTCTTTAATTTCATTTGATATCCAGTCGTAAAATATGCTTCAATGTGATATTTTAATTAATGTATACTTCATATTTATTATTATAGAATCAATTCTCTACTGATTATTATATTGTACCCAATATATAGTAGTAATTTCAAAAGTAATTTAAAAAAATGTAACTTGGGTGCCATCAGCTAGAATCGAAACTAAAACATATAGCACTACAGCATTATTGGTTACTATTTGCACCACATCGCTCACATAGAAAAAGCTAAAAAAAAAATAAACATTTAATGTATAAATGTATATTTGCGCATGCGTAGAAGATCATATCAAGTCTGTTAACACCTGTCAAGTTCCATTTGTTCACAATTTTAACCCCCTAACAGCTATTTTTAACGACTAAAACCCAAATTGAATTTGTTTCACAGGTTCAAATCTCCTGTGCATCAAATTTCCAGTATGCAAATTCAAAATTAACAGAGCAGTTTGGTAGAAACCTTTCCTCACACAGACCGACAAAGCCACTTTATCTATCTTCTATCTGTACTCCTATAAATTCCTTTTTCTTTTTTGTGCATTGATATTCATATTAAAACTCCTCTTTTCTACTTATTTGAAAAGAAAATACAATTTCCTTATATATGGCTTGTGGAATTGCATTCACTAGCAAAAGATCTAGCTAATTTGCATATTCTTTTAAAATTCATTTTAATTAATTTCCTATTAGTTTTTTCGGTTTTCTTATGGGGTGATCATCTTTAGTTAACTATTACGTGTAATTATATTCATGCAGATATTATACATGATTTATATTTGCATAATATTTGCGTAAAATGTTTAGAAGAAACACAAAATTGTTTCCATATATATTATGTATACGTATATATTTTTGTTTAATCTATCTATCTATCTATCTATCTATCTATCTATCTATCTATCTATCTATCTATCTATCTATCTATGAAAGTGAATGTGTCTGTGTGTCTGTGGGTCTGTGTACATTTTCCTATGCAATAACTTTGCCAATTTTCAGTCTACAGACTCAAAATTTGATATACGGGGTAGTAAGATTTGGGAAAATCTTTGTGATCGGTTTTCGGCCAGAAATTTGGTTGTTAAGGGGTCAAAGTTCAATGATTGGACCTTTGACAACTCTACCAAACTCCTCCGACAATTTTGGGTCTAAACACTTGAAATCTTAGATATAGGTTCCTTGGACATGGATCTAACTTAATAACTCGATATGACCCCCCAAACAACAATGTTAAGGGTTCATAATAGGGGTCAAAGTTTAAAAATTGACCGTTTTTTTTTTTTGCTCAACATACACCTCCAAACACCCGGGCAACGCCGGGCACACATGCTAGTATATCTATAAAAGTGAAGTGTCTGTGTGTCTGTGTATGTGTGTACATTTCCCACCGCAATAACTTTGTCAATTTTTAGTCTACAGACTCGAAATTTGATATACAGGGTAGTAAGATTTGGGAAAATATTTGTGATCAGTTTTCGACCAGAAATCTGGCTGTTAAGTTCAATGATTTGACTTTTGAGAACTCTACCAAACTCCTCCGGCAATTTGGGGTCGAAACACTTAAAATTTTAGATATAGGTTCCTTGAATATGGATCTAACTTAATAACTTGATTTGAGCGCAAAACAATAAATGTTAAGGGGTCATAATAGGGGTCAAAGTTAAATTTTTTTTTTACCTCTGCGGTCTCTACCAAATTACTCAGACAATTTCTTGTCTAAACATTTGAAATTTTACATAAAAGGTATTCAGAGATAGGGCAAGCTTTTTCATCGGTTTGGGTCGAAAATTTTCAGTTACCAGTATATAAATGTATGTATGTATGTATGTATGTATGTATGTATGTTTGCCTAAAACTTTCGACAAAGGCGACGGATTTTACCAAGATCAGTATCGTTTTAAAGTTCGACCTTTCATACGACAAATATCGAAAAATTGGCTAAAAACATTAATATTTTCGCCTTCAACTAGGCACTTCTCTACAGGGGGGTCGCTTTATTTGCCGATATTTTTAAAAGATATCCTCTCCTTTCGACTGTCTAGCTTTAATTTAAACATGAATCACTTCAGTTTTGGCGGTGGTCGTAACCGCAAAGACGTCAGCCTCCCCCCATTCTTTTCCCTCCTTAGCGGTACAGGTTCGAGCCTGCCTTCCTACTACAACTTTTTTTTTTGCTCAACCGACACATCCAGACGCTGGGCTGAAGTGCTAGTATATATATATATATATATATATATATATATATATATATATATATATATATATATATATGTATGTGTGTGTGTGTGTGTGTGTAAAAGAGATTTAGAAGGCTGTCACAATGCGAGGAATGAATTATAGCCGCTGTTGGTAAGAGGAGACGAGAACAAGTGGCGATTTACAAATCAATAAGTACATATATATATTTATTCAGTTGTATGGTAAAATGTCTTACTTGTAAGTCTATGCGACGTATTCCATTATTAATTTCGGAAAAATTTTCCCTTTTCAAATGGTGTGCGTAACAGGTCGATTCAAAGCATGCTTACCAACAGCGACTATAATTCATTCCTCGCATTGTGACAGCCTTCTAAATCTCTTTTACACACCTATCCCACACAATGCTTCAAGCAAACTACATATCAATATATATATATATATATATATATATATATATATATATATATATATATATATATATATATATATATATGAGAGAGAGAACGGGAGAAAGAGAGAGGGAGAGATAATGATCATATTGCTGTAGTTTCCTAGATGTAAATCCACCGAAACTCCGGTTTTTAAGTAGGGCGTAATTATAGAATATTTATTCATACAAACATTGCTACATAAGTGCGTACATGTTTCTGTTGTAATTCCTTTAAAGAAAGACGAAAGAGTTCTTACCCAATAGTCAAAAGTTCTTATACTGCTTTCAAAATCACCGGGCACTAATTTAACAATAACATAATAATTTCTTCAACATTCACTTGTAAAAAGGAAGGAAAAGAAATCTTTATTTGTCCTTTTCACTTTCTTTATTCTTTCTTTTTGCTGAAAAAGACACAAAAGAGAAAAAGGGAAGAAAGAATTGCATATTCGGCGATCTCATTTTACGATCGATCTAATACTTATTGTTGGTTAGTTTTTTTACCTTGAAGTAACAGTTTTATAATTTTGCATCAATGGCTTCATGCCTTGTCTGGAGCGATTTCCATAATAAATAAATAAATAAATAAATAAATAAAGCTATCTATATATCTATAAAAGTGAAAATGCGCGCGTGTATGTCTGTGAGGACACTTCTCAACCCATATACTCAACGAATTTGTGATCTGCAGACTTGAAATTTGGTATATAGGGTATTCAGACCCGCGAAAGACTTTTTAATCAGTTTTCATCCTTAGGTTTAACTACTTTACTAGATGAAAAAGGTGAATTTAATTGCAAGCTTAAAATTTTTTTTTTCTTATTCACCTCAAACGTGACAAAAGAGGCTACTAATTGGTACTATACCTAGAAAGATACAATGTAGGGAGTTGAGCAGTGAGTTGTCTGTTTGCATTACATTTAAGTTTTTTGCAGAAAACTGGGAGGAAATTCCTCCGGTAAAAAGGTATGCTAAGGGGGGGGGATCAAAATTGAAAAATTGGTACTGGGAAGGGGGTCATCGGATTTTTATCTGTTTGTTAACTATGTTTCATGACTGCGCATGCGCAATCATAAAACATGACAGCTTCCTTATATTAAGTATGAGTTGGTTTGAAAACACTATTTAAAACCGTGTCAAGCTGGTGTAATGGTTATCGTAGTTGACTCACGTTCTTTAGGTTTTGGTTTCGATCTCAGCCCAATTCCTTTTTACTTACAAGAAATGAACTGTTTAGAAAAAAAACATAACACACGCATAGACATGTCTCAGTGTTTTCTGTTTTTATACTTAATTTTTTATTTAAAGGAACGCAACGTTACGATGAATAGTACGGTATTTTCGTTTATAATAAATAAAAATTCTGCATTAATTAAGATATATTAATTTTTTACAACCGGGCAACGCCGGACAGACTGCTAGTATATCTATAAAAGTAAGAATGTGTGTTGCATGTGTGTGTGTGTGTGTGTGTGTGTGTGTGTGTGAGGACAACTTCCAACCCATGTACTTAATGAATTTTTGATCTGCAGACTTGAAATTTGGTATATAAGGTATTCAGACATGTGTAAAACTTTTTTAATCGGTTTTCATCCAAAAAAGGGCTGTTAAGAGTTCAAAATAAATGAAAATTTAGTATTTGGGGGTCATCGGATTTTTATCTGTTTGTCAACTGCGTCATGAATGCGCATGTGGGAATCGTTCACATGGCAGCTTCCTTATGTTAAGAATAAGTAAATTTAAAAACACTTTTTAAAGATCGTGGCGAGCTAACCTAATGGTAAACGTACTTGACTCCCTGTCTTGAGGGTTTAGTTTCGATCTCAGCTCGAATATTATTTTTTACTTACAAGAAGTGAACTGTTTAGAAAACACATAATACTCGCATGCACATGTCTCAGTTTGTTTCCATTTTTTTTAATTTCATTTTTTAAGAAGGAATTTAACGTTACGTTTAATACCGGGCAACGCCGGGTACATCTGCTAGAAAATAAATAAAAAAACAAAATTAAAAAAAAAACAAAAAAAAACTAAGAGGTAATTAAGATTCCCGGTAAAAAGACATTATCCGCATACGCACTTCTTTTATGTTATCAACCACCAAACGGTTCCATCTGCTAAGTTCCTGATTTTAGAAATTCCAATTACAGAAAAAAAATTGCTGATTCATACCAATTTATATGTGTTTCTTTTATTTTCTGAAATTTTGAAAATAAAACTAAAAAATGCACAAAAAAAACAAAAAAACAAAAAACAAAAAGAAAACATTAGCAACACTGGATAAAAATTAAATTACTCTTTTCTTTGGAACCGGACGAGTCCTAGATTCCAAGGAACAAGAGTATCCATTTATTACAAAAAAAAATGTCTGTTGTATAATGCCTGTAGCGAATCAACTCTGTACAAATTCTAAAAATCTTCAAACAAATAGATACAATTTACAAAGATGTCTTTACAAAATCATATAATTGAGTGATAAATAAACTTTTCCATTTTCATATTATAAACCATATTCTAGACAGAATATCCAACAGGAGACTTCGTTGCTTTGGTCACGTTGAAAAAAAAAAGACGTGGATGACAATTTTCGGGATAGTAGATGTGGAAAGTTGAGATATAGAGAGTCAGTTGAAAAGGAGATGCAAATGAAAACATGGGAGGAAATGATAAGAATGGCTTTAAGAGAAAGAGAGATAAATAAAGACCTGGCCAGAGATATATTAGTCAATATTTAAAAGCCGTCCAGCACATGCCAGCATGTAAATTAGACATTAAGCCATATATAGTGATATTGGTGGTGGTGATAGTGGTGGTAGCGGCGATGGTGGTTGTGATGATGATTATGTTGATGATGATGATGATGATGATGATGCCTGTAGCGAGTTACCCCTGTCCAAATTGTGAAGTTTTAAAAAACAAATTTACAAAGATGTATTTACAAAAGATGCCGAATTTACAAAAGCAATTAAGACATGTATAAACCGTTCCAGTTTTATATAAAACATATCTTAAGCAGAAGATCAATTTTTTTTAGTAATATTTTGATATCTAATATCAAAACCTAAAGCTCGTCAGAAGAACCGAAGGTTTAATTGACTAAAAGCTTGTCTAGATTGATCAAGACATGTTTACGTTTATCTGTTTTCCAGTTTGTCAGTTAGCCTTGAGGTCCATACTGACCGCAACTTATCCAACGCAGCCCATGCTTTTGAGAAGCAAATTTCGATCTCTCTCTCCGTGGAACCTACGTTGCTGCCCAGGTACGTAACCTCATTGACTTCTTTCAGTGCTTTTCCATCTAGAGCATTGATCTCCCCTCTCTGCATTAAAAGTCATTAACTTTGTCTTATTAGCATTCACGCAAAGATCAATATCATTTGCAGAGATTTCTAACGCACATAACAGTGTTTTACGCATCAGCATTGTTATTCGCGAACAGAGCAATATCGTCTGCATAATCTGCATCAGTTATGTGTGCTAATGGAGCGGTGATGGAGTCTGTCCTTGTCTACTGTGCTACAACCTGGACACTCACCAAAAGATTGAAAATAAAGCTAGATGGATCGTACACCTGCAAGCTACGAACCGTATTAAATATATCTTGGTAAGATCATCCCCACGTAGCAGCAACTTTATGGCAACCTACCTGCCATATGAGGGAGCGACGTTTACGATGTGCCAGTCACTGCCAGAAGAGAAAGCAAGAACTGGTGAGAAATGTATCGTTGTGGACTCAACGGCACAAGCGCACGAGCATAGGACGACCTAGATCCATGTATATCCAACAAACTGCACACGACACCAACTGGGATCCTGAAGATATGAGACAGCTGATGGAAGTCAGGGAAAATTGGAGAGAGGTTGGGGGGGGGTTACATTGATCTGGTCAAGGAGCCCGACCAGATAAATAAATTACGGTTATCAAAGGCTAATCGACAAAGATAAACATGAATATGTAA
Source organism: Euprymna scolopes (assembly GCF_053919585.1). Classification (NCBI taxonomy): domain Eukaryota; kingdom Metazoa; phylum Mollusca; class Cephalopoda; order Sepiida; family Sepiolidae; genus Euprymna; species Euprymna scolopes. The sequence continues at coordinate 107,264,246 of NC_136502.1, forward strand.
GACAATGGAATGAATAATTTCAAACAGAAAATAATTACATGTCAGCGATATGCATCGTTTGTAGTGAAATAATCCTGTTTTTAAGTCAGGGTTATCTTCCTTGATTGTGTTTTAACACAAGAAAACATTAATGGCACACGATTCCGTATCTTTATTCCCCACGTGTTGGGAAATATAACAACATGACCCGACCATGGATTCTGGACTGGTTGGATGTTGTCCAGACCTGTTCTACTATTAAGCATATCTTTTAAACCCTAACAGTTTTATCCGTTAAGTCGCAGGCAATCGTCAAAGAACCAAATAACTTCATTTGTACTATTCTCTGAGCGGAAACAACCTCGTGCACGTTCTGTCATTGAAGTATTGTAATTCCTCTTTAGATTACGGTTTTACTGGTTATTTTATTTCGTATTTTACATGTTTTTAGCCACCCTACAAAACTGTAAATAAACTATCAATGTTATTGTCAACCAATTGTTTCTCTATTATTTCTCTTTCTGAAACACGTGTGTATGATCAAAAAATGGTAAACATGAACAACAGCTACTACTTGGCCTTTTGGTCAAGATCAAAGTGTAGTATCTGTCCTTCAGATGCTGCAAGCTATGACTAGCTATGACTAGCAAAGACCAGATGTGGGGCCAACCCTACATGCCTGACCATTAACCAGCTCCCATTTCCCACCTCTCGGGAGCTGGTCCCCTTTTTCCCTTCCCCCTCCCTTCACTTCTCACATTAAAAATTGGCCTTGTGCCTAATTTGCTCGGTGGGGGAGCAAATAAATACCATCTGACCTTCAGATGCTGCAAGCTATGACTAGCAAAGACCAGATGTGGGGGCAACCCCACATGCCTGACCATTAACCGGCTCCCATTTCCCACCTCTTGGGAGCTGGTCCCCTTTTTCCCTTCCCTCTCCCTTCACTCCTCACATTAAAAAATCGGCCTTGTGCCTAATTTGCTCGGTGGGGGAGCAAATAAATACCATCTGTTCTTCAGATGCTGCACTTCCGTTTCTTGTTCTCTTTCGGCGGAGGAGAAATCCTTCACGACTGAGACAATTTTTATTTTTGTACTTTTTCTCTACGTTAAAAAAAAACGACCCTGGTGTCTAACTCTGTCCCGTGGGGAGGCATAGTAAATAGGTACTACGTATTTATCATCTTAAGTGTTACTTTCACGGCGTAATCTCCTACCTTCTATGCAAGGGCCTATGGCATAACGGATAAAGTACTTGGTAAAATCGTGCTAGAAAACTGCTCACACCTGAGAATATCCTGTACTTCTACAAAGCCGCCATTCGCCCATCTATCGTGCATTGTTGCTACGTCTGGTGCATCTACCACCAGTCTTTCCCTTTTGGCTAAGATCCCAAAAGGGTCTCCAATCTAATAGGTCCCACTTTCTGCCCCATCACCGCAATGTTCTATCTCTGTGCTTGTTTTACAAGTATTTTAATGAAATGTGCTCTGATAAACTCGTTGCACGGGTGCTCCCTCGACGTATATATCTTCGACAAACCTGCTAAGCAACAAAATCACACCCCTTCACTGTTGAGATCCCTAAATATAATAAATCTTTCTACGCTAATAGTTTCTTCTGTAGAACAGGTAGACTTTGGAATTCCCTTCCTGCTACCTACTTCCCAAACTGTACTGATATGCAGAAGCTCAAATTCAACGTAAACCAACACCTTAATCTTTTTTAGGCATGGTAGTAGCTTCTTGCGTCGAATATGTCTTGTTTGAGGTGAAGGTGAGTAAAAGAGGAAACATCGTTTGTAAAATTACACTCTTCTGGTTGAAAGTTCAATCCTTGTAGCGAGCGACACTCACAATGCTGTTGTGAATTACTTATATTTTTATTCAGTCATGGCTCACGGAACGAGAGCATGGTACTCCCGTAGATTAAATAAAGGGGTTCGGTTGAAATTCAGCGCATATTCCAGAGTTCGATGGAAAGATTCCTGAGTTCAGCAGAAAAGATTCCCGAGATCGACAATATCCACCTGAATATGGTCGAAGGTTACATCGACCGCAGCATTGTAAAATTAGCGATCGAGATGAGAACAGTAGTCCGAAGAATCCAAACAATAACCAATCCTCATCTAACGAAATTAAAAAGCGTAATCGATTTCCTGATTGTCATGGTTTATCAGGTTCAAAGATTTTAGAATCACCACTGGTAGAATATTTGGCTTATCCAACTTTATATACAAGCACGTGGTTGGGACATTTATCCTCTACACACGTGGTAGCTATTGTCCATACGTATTATTGTTGATAATGCACACGTGTGTCAGAAAGAGAAACAACAGAGAAACGACCGGTTAACCACATTTGCAGTTTATAAATAATACGTAAAACCAGGAAATAGATGTTAAAAAAAATTTAAATCAGAATGCATTACTCCAGCTTCATTAATTCCATAAAAAATAGTACGTAAATAATTAATATGAACTCAGTAAGACTGAAAGAAAGAGGAACAAATGTGAAATGAAGCACGGATACATGAATAGATAAATATACATAGCAAACAAAATGTATTGACTTAATGTGAAAATAAAATTTATTTGTAAAATGCAGACAATCACGTGATGTGCTCCCATTTGTTTCCAGCAAGCAAGCAAATCAATTTCGTACAAAAAAAAGATTTCGGCTACGGCTCGTAATAGTATGAGTCGGAACACGGCGTGTCGTTTCGTCTCACCTGATATATGCCATCTGTAGGTTTTTGTCCCTTACTCAAGTCCTCCTCATGGCACGGTCCCCGAGTCGATCTTCCGGTCAATGTCCGGCTCAAGTCTGGCTCAGGTGAAAGGGCATCCGGCCAAAATGCCGACTGCTGGGATGGGCACGTGTAGTGTCCAGATTCGCTGGCGCATTTGCAAGCATTATCTACGTCTCTGTTGGGAGCGTGCCTCCGACTGTTACAGCGGAGAATGCAAACGGACATTCCTGCCGTGATCGCGACGGACAGGGTCACGGCCACTAGGACAATGACAATCATCAGGACAAGATGGATACTTTCATCGGATTTTACATGGACAGAGTTTATCCTTTCGAGAGTCTTATTGCTGACCGTCAGCGTTATGATCATGTCGACATTTGCTGACAAAACTGGTGACCCGCTGTCCTTCACGACGAATCGAAGTTCGTACGAGCCAGCATCCTGTTGGTTTACCACTCGTGTAAATGACAGCAAGCCGGTGTAATGGTTGACGGTGAAAAGCTGTTTGTCGTTACCCGAGACAATTTCGTATTTGAGAAAGGCGTTCTCGCGACTGTCGCTGTCGGATGCCTTCAAGACTGTAATGTTATTCGTGTAATGCGGGTAGTAAAGCACGCTCATAGTATAAGGATTGACATTTGGGAATGTAAAATGCGGGGCGTTGTCATTCTTATCCCTGACCTTCACCTTTATGTCTGCCGTATTGTTTAGCGAAGGATTGCCGTTGTCCTTTACAAAAACTTGAAAATTATAAATATCTTGAAATTCATGATCCAGTGAGATAACAGTGGTAATCGATCCGTTACTTAGTATTTGAAAAGGTAAGAAATTTGTGTTCTTGGCCAGCAACGAGTAGGTTAGTTTCCCGCCGGCACCAAGATCCGGGTCAGTTGCATTAATAGTGCCTATCTGGTATTTAGAGCTTTCATTTTCATAGATCCAGAATTTGTATACGTCTTTTAGAAACTGTGGTCGCACATCGTTGACATCGATGACACGAATCGAAAAAGATGTGTCACTGTGGAGCGGCGGAGATCCGTAATCCTGACAGCGGATTGTGATGTCATAGTGCTCTTCCGTTTCTCTGTCCAGCGAGTCTGTAACAGTTATTTTGTACTCTTTCGTTCCAAGGCTTTGCAGTTCAAATTTATTGTGCCGAAGATTACAATTGACCTGTCCGTTCTCGCCAATATCTGGATCGGTGACCATTACATATGCAATAAAACTGCCCACCTCGACATCCTCAGATATAGAAGCAGTGTTTCCCGAAGACCGAACGAAAAAGTTTACGTTAATGGTGGGAGCAATATTCTGCTGGTTAACCACATTGACTAGGACCATTGCAATGGAACTAAGTGAAGGGCTGCCTCCGTCGGTTGCTTTTGTGTACAGCTCATAGATTAAGTTTTGTCCCTGAGGGAATGTCTTTGTCATGAAAATTTCACCAGTATCTTCCTCGATCTGGAAGTAAGATTTTGCATTGTCAGAAGTTTTGGGACTAAAGTGGTACGAGATCTGTCCGTTTTTGCCAGAATCAGAATCTCTCGCAGACAAGATGGCGATCGGGGTTTCTTCGTCGTGTTTATACCTTATGGAAACATTGTAGACATTCTGAGAAAACACTGGGGCATTATCATTAACGTCTATGACGGATATGCGGACATCCAATATGTTCTGTTTTGGCGGGGTGCCGCCATCTTTAGCAATTACCTGGATCATGTAAGAATCTTTCGTTTCCCGGTCGAGTCGTTCTTCCAGGATCATACTCAAGTCCGATGTTCCATCCACACTTTTCGATATCGACAATGCAAATGGATCGTCCATGTTTTTTTTCATTTGGTAGATAATCTCTGAATTTTGTTTGCCAACATCTTTGTCGACGGCATTAGGGATCGATACCTTAGCCCCGATACCGACATCTTCTAAAAATTCGATGTCTATAATTTTTTCTGGAAATTCTGGCTGGTGATCGTTGACATCTTCTATTATCACCTTTACTTTAATAATTCGCATAAAGGACTTTGCTCGACTGACGACAACCTTGATGATTTCGAAGCACTCCTTATTTGGCCGGCAGAGAGCTTCGGCATCAAGCGTCTGTGTTGTAAATATTTTGCCAGTTTCTCTTGCAACACGGAATAACTGGACACTTCCCGGGTCAGTATGTGGGATGCGATCAAACTTGAGGAGATTATGATCTTTACTAGGGACACTGTCCATTAAACGCGAATCGACGGCAATGTCGCCGACGTAAGAGTCTGGACTTTTACCTTCCGGCACGTAGTAAGTGAGATCGCCGCAAAGACAGAATTTAAACAAAGATATCAGCACAATCGTTCGTACCAACATGTTTAGCTGGGCCATTGGCAACGTGTGTACTCCAAATCCATTCATCAGATTGTGTTGATATAGAATCTGAAATGAGATAGAAAAAATGTTACTTCAAATGCAAATTTTAATAAGAGTAAACTAGAGTAAAAAAAAAAAATGAATAATTAAACATTATATATATCCTGATAATAACTTTAAGAATGAAGATGCCAGTAACAAGTTTAGCATCGAAATTTCATTCCAAACGTATAATAACTATATTTCTATTCTTTTTTCATTGAAACCCCCCTTCATAAAAAAAGCAACTTGTTAGAAATTATAATTTTAGATATGTCAAAAAATGAATACCTAATATATAAAAGGCTATCCGTCGGTCGGTCGGTCGGTCTGTCTGTCTGTCTATCACCATTTTTAAAAACTGTATCTCTTCCGAAACGAAAATTCGCAGAGTGGCGCTCGAAGGATTGGATTTTTATGGGCCGTTCTTTTATGGGTCTTTAGCCGGTTAAAGTTGTTTTTAAGGGTTCAAAGAGGGGGTCAAAATTGAAAAAAAGAAATCGTTATACATTTTTTACATTCATCTTAGTTTATTTTTAATCAATTCATATGCGTGTCACATTAGTACAGTGGTAACGTCACCAGCTTTGAATTATACTGTTTTGCTTTCGGTTTCGATTCTAGCTGATAACACCTAAATATCTACAACAATATATATATATACAACTCTACAACAATATATACGAAATCTGGGCAAACTAAAATGCCATATTTAAGCGTATTTTACGACTGAGCAAAGCCGGGCGCCCCACCGCTAGTATATATGTATACTATTTGTGTAAACAAATCGAGCTTAGGTATTTCGGAAGATGTCAAAACATCGTTAATTCACGACTCACACAGCAGCCGACGATTAGCGTAATGGTTAGGTGCCTCGACTGTCGTACAGGCGGTCGGGTTTCGATCCTGGCTTGAGGTAGTTGCTTATCTAGCCGCACTGATAAGCTGCGAAACAGTGCAGTATGTGGATGACTATATATATATTGACCAGGACTGTATATATATATATATATATATATATATATATATATATATATATATATATATATACCTACATTATATATATATATATACCTACATTATATATATATATATATATATATACCTACATTATATATACATATATATATATATATATATATATATAGTTTATTATTTCAAGTATATACACATATAACATAAGATGGCATAATAAATATAGATTTGCAATATCTATTTCAAGAGTGCTCAATATAAAAGTACAGCTTAGTAGTAGTATAAAAAATATATTACAACGTTGGTATTTCTATGGAATCCTTACAAAACCTCCAATTCTTAATATTAATATCCTTTCAAAAGTTCTGACTTCGACTCCTTTCAAAAGCTCAGACTCTGAAACCCTGTCAGCGTGTACATTGTCTTCATACCAAATCTCATAAAAAAATACCGTTAATTATTTAGGTAAACACCAACGTTTTAATATATTGCCGACTGACACAATTTGCTGAGCATCAAATTAAAATTCGGTGGAGCGTGATTGCAATAATGGATGCCGATTACAATGGCGCTGAGTTTCGACATTAAATAACGAAAAAGAGGGTAAAAGAAACAGAAGAGGACAGAAAAGGAAATCGCAAGTGAATTGCAGAGCTGCCAAAGATAAAATTATAAACTCATTTTTCTGATCCAAAAATCGCAATGTTTATTCTAATAAAGATCCTGAAAAATCTTTCGGGGAGGAAAAAAAAAACAAAAAAACCCCAAAACACGGCATTAAATTAAAACTTCATTTGGAATATTTTCCAATAAACAGGATGCTGATATTAAATTAAAATAATCCAATAACGTTCAATTTATGACGATGAGCAAAAAATTTAATTTCGTTCATGCAAGTATTTGACTCGGGAATTCTTCGAAAATCATTATTGTTAACACACACACACGCGCGCGCGCACGCGCACACACACACACACACACACACACGTATATATGGTGAGTGTCACTTCTTGACAGAAGAAAAGCATCTTTCCTTTGCTTTATTGTTAGTTATTTATCCATTTCCTAGTATTTTTCATATATATATACACATATACATATATACATGTGGAGATGTGATCAAGATGCAGTTTTTATCTTCTGTGGAAACGAAGGTGGCTCTTCAGACTATCTCTGCTCTTACACAGTTTGCTGCAGAGACCACACATGCTGAGATTGAGGGACGCCAACCAGTACTGCTTTACTGTGGACATTCATATGACGCTTTAGACCTCTACTTGACTTGCAGACCATAAAACAAATAGAACATCAGTGTTCCACAGTGTTTTCTCCATCAAAGAAAGACTGATTTCCATGTGATCGCTTGCGACCAGCTAGACCAGCTCCAGATAAAGTCAGTTTTTTCATATACATACATACATACATACATACATACATACATACATGATGATGATTGCAACTTCTTGTCAGACGAGTGCCACTCCCTCAGACATTTAAAATCCATGAGCCCAAATGTCTGAGGGAGTATCTATACAAATATGATGTTACAGAGTCTTAGCTTTGTACGACAGCTGAGTCTCTCTCTCGGTTCAAAATGTTGAGATCCAGCAACAAGCAAGAGCAAGATAGCCAGCAACAAATTAAACTGCAGACCAGCTTAATGCGGGCACTGGTCTTCCGCTTTATGGTTTTTTAAATCAGAGATTTGCTTCTCCTAGAAAGGTTGCCTTCACCACGGCTTACGGGAACCCTCTCTACCCCAATACACATATACACACACACAAATATACACGGTGCTAGTTGGCCGTTGACCCAGAAAAAGAGTTCATTCGCCCTTTGGAAGGTCTTGTTTTTAATCCTTCAGGGAGACATACAGATACAGATGATTGCAACGTCTTGTTAGACGAGTGCCACTCTCTCAGACATTTAAAATCCATGAGCCCAAATGCCTGAGGGAGTATCTATACAAATATGATGTTACAGAGTCTTAGCTTTGTACGACAGCTGAGTCTCTCTCTCGGTTCAAAATGTTGAAATCCAGCAACAAGCAAGAGCAAGATAGCCAGCAACAAATTAAACTGCAGACCAGCTTAATGCGGGTACTGGTCTTCCGCTTTATGGTTTTTTAAATCAGAGATTTCCTTTTCCTAGAAAGGCTGCCTTCACCACGGCTTACGGGAACCCTCTCTACCCCAATACACATATATACACACACACAAATATACATGGTGCTAGTTGGCCGTTGACCCAGAAAAAGACTTCATTCGCCCTTTGGAAGGTCTTCTTTTTAATCCTTCAGGGAGACTAGCCGCCCTCCTCACCAAACAAGTCTGGTGGGGGAACCAGTTTAGTCGCCGGTGACCCGACCATGAGGCAGGTAGTACTGGGTTACATGGTACCAGTAGCACATGACATGACCTGACACAAAAAAGGGAGACATACATACATACATACATACATACATACATAATGATGATTGCTGCATCTTTCCAAATGATCGCCGTCACATTGAGTTCTCCCAATCTTGTCGTCCATGCCATAACAGTACATAGGACTCGAGCAAAGCCGGGCTGAACTGCTAGTATATATTAAAATGTTAAAGCTTAGGGCATTCCGTGTATTTTCTTGAAGCAAATGTTTGCCAAACTCGAAATAATCTGTTGGGAAAAGACTTGTAAATCTCATAAATATTGCAATTTTAATTTTGAAAATTGTTCTTTTTTTAATACAAATTTTAATAATGAAAATTGTGTTCAGTTACAAAATATTTTTTGAAACTTGTTCATAAGATATAACAATAACAATAACATCTCTATATAAATAAAATGAATTCATTTTTCCCCTCCGACTTTGACCTTATTAGGATTAAAAATCAAGACATTACATGGAAATGTAACGCGTACAAACTGTAGCACATTATCTGAGGTTTGCTATATGCCTATTACCTCTACAGTTCCTCGACAATGGTACATTCCTATATTTTTCCCGGTGAGAGTTCACTGCCAAAATCGCTTAGCTTCAATGGAAGTTGCAACATCTTTTCTCTCTATTAGAGTCCTCCTTTTCCCTCTCCCCATTTATACCACAACGGATGCGTTCACAAGGAACAGTACGAGGAAACACACCGGTTTGGAATCGTACAAGGTTACTTATGCCGTTTTTTTTTTTAAATCTTTTTCCCTGATTTATGCTTTCTGTTTTGTTACATAATAAAATAGAAATTTAAAATAATTTTAAAAAAAACGAGAAAACGCGATTACTCCTATTGTTTTTTTTTTTTTGCTTTTTTTTTCGTTCATGTAGGACGCAATCTGCGAGACTAACCGGATTTGACTTCCAGTTTTAACGACTCTAACCGTGAAATCTAACTATGACCTTTATTTATTAGTACTTACAACTCAACCTTTATTTATGCACAAAGATTACAACGCTACGATATCGTGAATTCACGTGCATTACATTTAAATTAAAATTAAAACAATTAAATTCATTTAGAATTCGAGAAAACAAAAGCATTCATTTAGAATTCGAGTGTGATGTGACTACTGAAACTAAACCAAAACAAACTTCACTGCGGAATTGATATTTGACCTAATTTTAGTTAATTCATCACTTTTTTTTGGGGGGGGGGCGCTTTCGCCTCAATGATTCTAGTTCGAGCCCCCCCCCATCAGCATTTTTGGGATTTTTCAAACACACGGGCATCGCCGGACCGTGTTCTTTTTACACGATTTTCTAAAATAGTTTTTACATTGTTTCTTTTTATAATATTTAAATAGGGTTATGACTTCGCTTTGTTTTCATTTTACCACCCCCAAACCAAACACGCCTCTAAAAACCAGGGCAACGCCGGGTACCCCCCGCTAGTTAATAATAAAAGCAGACTCGGAATTCAGATATCACGTTGTCTAAAGGTCGTGTGTGATCGCATGAGACCGTGGCCAAAATATATCTATATCTACATCTATAGCTGTCTGTCTGTCTATCTATCTATTAGGTTGGTGCAAAAATAATATCGTTTTTTGACGTTTAACTTCATGTTAAAAAACGACATTAGTTTTTGCATCATCCTAATATATATATATATATATATATATATATATATATATATAATCGATTATTTAATTTTTTAACTTTCACGTTTTTATTCTATTTATTTCTATTGAAAATGCCTTTTAGTTTAAAAAATTATTATTTATTTATTTTTATATATTTTCAAATTCTGACAATTAGTGTTACATTTTTAACTACTGTTTATCATCTGATGATAAGACGATGATAAGGGCTAATATTGGTGGCGTATGCCATTCCCAAAGCCCTTTAAATAAATAGAGCTTATCAATAAAATAGATGAATAATGAAGTCCCCACAAGAAAAAAAAAACAACGATAAAAACATAAGATAAGGAAGTAATGATGATGAGGGTATAATATTAATTCAAATCAAAGCAAACACTTAGGCCAATAAATAACCGCCAAGTTAAAATAATACCAATACCTCCCCGCTGTTACAGCTTGACCACATAGGATCGTACTACACCCCTATACCTGCTCATATTCACAAAGTATACACCTAACTTTCTTCTGGAGCGTAAACCACACCCAAATATCTTATAAAAACAAATGTAATCTTGACTCTTGTTTCAATATCACCCCTTTTTTGGTCTGATGTAGTGGTCTCCTTGAGTTGGGATTCTACTGAAACATGTGTGCACATATGTAACCAATCATGTTTGCATAATAAACAGACTATATATATATATATATATATATATATATATATATATATATATATATATATATACCCACAAGCAAGCTCAGTTGACAAAATATGTATAAATATTCATAAAGAAACAGAAATAATTAACTTTTGTTTATCGTCGCAGTATTATTAGAAAATGTGTGCATATGTCATAATACATCGATATCTATCTCTAAGGTATGTAAGTGCGTGTGTGCATGCGTGCGCGCACGCCCGTATAATCTATGGCTCTTTGGCTTGCCTTTCAGTTCTACACAGACAGAGGAGGAGATTAAGAGCAAAAGAAATAAATAGAAAAAAAAAGGAAAAAGGGGGAAAAAAGAAAGCCTGGCAGAGATCAACAAAACTGATAAACTAATTGTTAATAATGATGTCAGAAACATCTATTAAGCCAACATTAGGGGTTTTCATTCGAGCCAATCTCTCCCCACCCCCTTTTTTCCTTTTTTTTTTATCCCTTAATATTCTGTTCTCTTCATCATTCACTTTGATTACTTCTTTTTTTTTTTTTTAACTCTCGTTATCAAACCAATACTCCCAACGACAAAAAGGAGCCAATCGATCTCTCCCTAACAGCAACTCTTTTTTTTCCTAATGTGTTATCCATTTTCCTTTTCCCTTTCAATAGTGGCCGCCCATTTTTTTTATCCTTTTGCAAATTATCAGAACAGCCAGGATTTACCATTATCCAAAAATATGTCATTCCTTATTCGTTGAACCAGCACTGACATGAATCAAACGATATTTCCATTTTTTTTTTTTTTGCGTGTGTATTCGTCCATTATGATTGTGTACTTTCTAAGTTCGTCTGTTTTATAACACACCAACAACTTTGCGTTCATATTACATTTTGTCAGTGATTGATTCTATATGTATACAAATAACTGAACACAAGTCACTGATTTACATATAGCTGTAAGGGAAATTGTGGACGTTTTACCTTTAGGGTCACTTTTTGCAAACTATGGGACTTGATCTTTGATTTGTTTAATTATGCAATGCAGAAAGCAATTGAAGCTGGATAAATATAGAGTGCTCCTACCCCAAAAATAAATATAGGGTGCTCCCTTCACCCCAAATAAAAATAGGGTGCTCCCATCTCCAAAATACTTACTACTCATGAACTCGTTAAGAAAATCCACAATCTTTTCTGCAACCAACAATATTTGGTAAAAAATAAACTCCAGTTCATGGCTGACTTATCCACCAAGTTTCAGCACTGATGTCCAACAGCCTTTGTTTTATCACTGTTCAATGATTAGCATACCTGGAAATAAGGCGCTGTAACCAATTATTAGTAACTTTGACACACTTATCTATTGGCATGGCCCTGGTTGTAGCTCTGATGTGCTTTTTAGTTCAGGAATAGTCTAAATATATTTGTTTTTGTATGTTTCAGATGAGAACTTATAATTACTATTATTTAGATTAATGGGACAATTGTTCTCACCTAGAGTGTTATTTCACAACGTTTTCGCCGATGTAATCTTCAACCTTCTTCAGGTGTCTCTAGACAAACTCGGGAATCTTTTTGTCGAACCTTTTATTCTGCATGGAATTTCGAATGGAACACTTTACTTAATCCACGGGGGTAGAGTGCTGTTGTCTGTCAGCCATAACCAGGTAGAAGTCCTAAGTAATTCACGGTTTTTATTCTGAGTGTTGCCTGCGATGAGTATCGTCCATGGCTGACGGAACAAGAACATGCTAGCCTCGGAGATTAAATAAAGAGTTCTGTTTGAAATTCCATGCAGATTCCCAAGTTCGACAGAAAGATTCCCGAGTTTGACAAGAGACATCTGAAAAAGGTCAGAGGTTACATTTTCCAAAACGTTCTGAAAATATACTCAAGATGAGAATGCATGCATGCAGTGGGTCTACTGTTTTTAACAGCGTCGGCGACCATGGCTCTCCAAATTGTAGAGCCATGGTAATATCAGGAAGATAAATAAAGACGGTAGTTTCCTGTTGCTTTCTGTCTTGATTCAGAGGTGCATCTCCCCCCTCCCCGTGAGTTACACGCGCCCTCAGATACTAACCTGGAAATTTCTACGATTCGGCGCGGTACATACAGCACCTAGCTTTCCAAAGTTGTCACCCACCTGGTACTGACCTGGAAATTTCTACGATTCGGCGCGGTACATACAGCGCCTAGCTTTCCGAAGTTGTCACCCACCTGGTACTGACCAGGCTTATCACTGCTTAACTTCAGTGATCTGGTGAGAACCGGTGTGTCAGTGTGATTATGCCATATAAAATAAGAATAGTTGTCCCAATAATCTAAATTAGTCTAAAGATTGTTTTGGTGAGTCTTATCTTTGAGATGACTCAATGACTCAACCAATAAAATATTTATGCTTTACTGATGTGTAAATCTCATTCAGGATTTCATCTCTTTCTGATGAGACAATCACCAAAGTGTCCTCTTATTTCATTGAACTGTGATAAATCGAACATTGTTGGATATTTATTCCTGACATTTGAATAAAAATAAATGCTAAGAATAGTTTAAACTTTAACGCTCACTTTTTTTTCTTCATAAGCAAAATGATCTCTTAGCTAAATCAAATTGTAACAGAGCACGAATGAGAAAATGGGAAAATATCAGCAGGAGTTGTAGAATAGCTGGTTTGCAAAGATATTAGCAGCAGTAGCCGTAAAGCCACATATGCAAATTAGTAAGTATGCAAGAGCTTCTGTGACAAAAAAATGAAAAAAAAAGGCAGCACGTGGTCGGAGAGAAGCAAAGTTTGCACGATAGAAGATGGTAAAGTCGCTAATGCCAGCATGAGGTCGAGAAAGAGTAGAAAAGTGTACACTTGGCAAGATGGACGTGTGGCCCCGTGATGGTGACAAGAGACTTTTAAGCTGGTGTTGAGATGGCAGGGTGTTGTTAATCTTATGGCAGACGAAATGAACAGTTAGAAAAAACAAGAAGCAGGAATTGTTTGGAAAGTAATGATAATTAATGCTGAAACAGAAAAAAAGCTGAGTCGGAATTTTTGTTTCTTTCCCATTTATCTTTTGTTTGTTTATTACTGTCACGTTACAAAATTATTGTACTTACTTAAAGCAATTATATATATATACATATGCCAACATTTCAAAATACAATCGCTGAGTGACAACGCGCGGGTCTGTACAAACAAACTTTTCTTTCTCCCACTTTACAACATGACAAGAAAGAAGAAGGAAAAAAGAAAGAAAACAACATACTGATGATGGAGTTTTATTCCGAAATATATTTATGTTATAAATTTCAAACAAGTAAAATATTTGTTTATTTCAAACAAGTAAAATATTTGTTTATTTATTATTACGTTGTGATTTGGCTTTCAAACGCACTTGATGCGTATTTTATTTATTCATATATATATATATATATATATATATATATATATATATATATATATATATGGGTGTATGTGTGTGTGTACATAGATACTCAAATAAAATACAATTAAATCAACACTTAGCTTTGATCTTCTCTTATGTTTTCTTTCGAAAGATAGCTTCTTCGTATAAGTCCTTCATTTTCAAAAACGTTGGTAATAGCGACGCCTTTTCAAAGTACTGTCTTTCCTTTAGAAAGAGTTTTGTTGGCTTTTCTTGTTGAAAGAATTTTTAGATTGACTACAAAAACGTCTGCTTAGTTAATACAAGCACAAAAATTTTTTATGCTATTTTATTTTATTTCTTCATAATTTCATTCTATTTTACTTTGCAAATTATATTGAAGGAATATATTTATTTCTAACAACAAGTCAAATGTAGACGGAAATGTTTTGTTTTATTTTTAATACCAAATATAGTTGTGTTGCAGGAAGGATTGTGAATTTTATTAACGATTCCATTGGTGGCACTTTTGAGGTTCACTTTGTAGTTGCAGTCTGGATTTAATTAAGAAACATAATGTAAGATTGTGCGAGGCAGAAACGCTTCAACCTTTAAGAATCTGAAAATAGTCCGAAGCAAGTCTTTACTAAGGTAAAATGGATATCCGCAGTTAAGATGTACAAAGCATGTTCAAAGTTAAAAACGTTGTCTCTTTCATGAGCATAAAAACATACCTATGTTCTGCAGAGTTTATATAGTCTCCTTTATGTTACACAAGAGTAATATGCTTTGAAATTCAAGTGAAAAAATCCAAATTCATATGCATTTACGACACAAGTGCACTTTAACTCGCCGGAAGTAGTTTTTGCTTTCATTTTCAAAAGAGTTACACTAGAAAAAATGGGAAGACAATCCAAAATTAATGTTTGTTTACACAAAAGAACTACATTTCATCCATTTTATAAAATTCTTAACTTAATGTTATTATATTTCATTTGTGTATTTTAAAAATATATTAATTTAGAAATTCGTTATTTTGAAAAACAAAATATTACATTTTATTTGTCAATTTTGGATACAGTTTATTTGGAGATATTGTTGCTAATCTTTTAACAATGATAATTAAATTCAATAATTATTTTTCAAAATCAGAATGTTCCATTTCATTTGTGAATTTTACATATAATGTAGTTTGAAATATTGTTGGAAAATTTTCAACAATTTCAATCAAAATTCAATAAATATTTCGTTATTTAAAGTTTTCTATCATGATAGTTTGTTTTTAATTACCAGAAAATTTTGGTTAGAAAATAAGCATTAATTTTACTAATTTTATATTGTCTTCCCTTTCATAAGCATGACTCTTTCGATTAATGAAAATAAAAAATAAAGAAAATTTGGGTTTGTATTACTGTACACATAGATTCGAAAAAGTTGTCAAAAAACAAATATATAACAAATAAATGTTATCAAAGGCAAGATAACTTACTTTTCTACTAAACTGGATATATTTTTCGTGTTTTTATTCAATGTAACATGTTTATTCAACTCGAAAAGCATACAGTGTTTACCGATGTATTGGAAAAGTCAAGATGGCGTCTGACTCTCTCTTTAACACGGTAAGTTTGGGAAAAGGTGTTATAAATAAAAAAACTGGATAAAATACTGTTAAAACTCGCTCAATATATGTTACTGTGACATAGGTTGACATATATTCGGCGGGTTTTTAATAGTATTTTGTCTAATTTTTTTATTTATAAACCCTTTTCCCAAACTTACCGTGTTAAAGATGGAGTGAGGCGCCATCTTGAATTTTCCAATACATCGGTGTACACTGTATGCTTTTCGAGCTGATTAAACATGTTACCTTGAATAAAAACACGAAAAATATATCCAGTTAGGTAGAAAAGTAACTTATCTTGCCTTTGATAACATTTATTTGTTATATATTTGTTTTTTTTGACAACTTTTTCGAATCTATGTGTACAGTAATACAAACCCGAAAATGCTTCCGGCAAGTTAAAGTGCACCTGTACCAAATTTACTTATCAAGATCTATTTCAAACACAAGCACACACTCACATAAGGTTCGTTTTGGTTAATATAGATTTTTCTATTTTCTAAGAAGCTAAAAATGCCAAGATTGGATAAGTTGTGAGGATCAATATCGCCGATTCAATAAAGAAAAGGACAATCGTGTCCAACGCTGATGTCACATCAAGAAAACATGCTGCCTTAGCAGATGTACTTTGGTAGACTCAGATAATCAATATCATTGATCAAATATTATGATTTACGATATTAGGATATTATAGATCGGCAAAAGGCAATATCAACCAATACTACTACTACTACTTCATAGAAAATAGGATATTATAGTTCATTGATATCTTAGAAATTGCATACGAGCTGAAATTTCCTTCTGTGAATTTTTAAAAAAATTAATCATTTTTGGGAGAGGGAATGGAGAATGATATTTTCTTGAAGGCTTTAATTTAACCTTGGTTCAAGATTTTACTTGCAGTCTCGTCGAACAGTGATTCCCAACCTGGAGTTATGGTTAATTTTAGAAAAATTGACGGTAATTTTTTTTTTTTTTTGGATTTAATGTCTGATCCAAACATGGCTGCAAATCAATATTGCCTCTCTTAAGTTTGTGTATTCATATTTGCAGATTGTTATCCTCATCTTTTCGGCCAACTCATCCTCTGGTTTCTTCGGGTGGTTAACCGCGATGGGATAGGAATTCTGAATCTTGTAAATGTATCTCCAGTGAATTACTGCCTTCCATAGTTGTTGTTGTCTCAACACGTCTTGGCCAACTAATTCTCTAGCCTGCTTTGGGTAGGATCGAAACCGTTATCTTCAGACAATGCTCACCTGAAACCGTAGAGACTCAATGCCTCTATCCACTGCTCCACGGTCCTGAAACAACAACAACTATGAAGATGAGGATAACAGTACGCAAAAATGCATAAGCAAATAATGCAGTCTCATCTGAAAAGGATTCCAAAAAGTAAAAAAAAAAGTTTAAAAAAAAGTTAAAAAAAAAAGTAAAAAATAAAAAAATATATATGGAACTCTCAAGGTTTAACTTGTTGCAGACGATTCACTTGAATTTATGGGAATGCAATATATTCTTCACACGGACTGTCATTGTCATTTTTCATGTTTCGACTATCGTACTCGTCAGTCTCCTTCGGGTTCTTTTCCTTTTTTTTACAATCAATCATTGTCTGAATATTTCAAACTGGACCTTTCATTTAATTTAATCCATTCTAATTCCACAACTCAATATCTTTTTTACATTTAGTAATAATAATTCTTATTTACCTCCTTCTCTAGAGATTGAACTCACAGCCTCTTGGTAACATTCATTGTAAAATGAAACCCTATATTTACTTCACTGGGAATAGCATGCTCTTGTTTCGTCAGCCATGACTAGATAGAGGTTCTAAGTAATTCGCAATTGTATTTTTGGGTTGCCCACACTGAGAATTGAACCTTCAACCTTCAGGAAAACATTGCTTTTACAATTGGTTTTATAAGTACTCTAACCGCTGTGCCAAAACGTTGTTAAAATGACACTCAAGGTGAGAACAGTAGTCTGAAAAATCCAAATAATATGAATAACCAGTCCTCATCTCAAAAAATTCAGAAACGTGAAATTTATTTATTGTGTATTTATTTTTTTCACACCTTTCTGTTTTTTGCATTTTAAGCTATTCTAGAGAATCACTGAATAAATCGTTGCATTTTTTTATCATTTGGGAATCTGGAAATGCGAACTGATCATTCGGATTACTTTTCCATTTAGGTTTTCTTGTCAGACATAAAGATCTCCAAGCTCGAAAAAATGCACCTGAAGAAGATCGGAGGCTGCATCGCCCGAAACGTTGTTAAAATAACAGTCGACATAAGAAAAGTAATCCAAATTTTAATTGGCACATTTATCACTTGCAACCTACACCCTTGTGTGTAAAATAAAGGATTCCGTTTAAAATTCCACACAGACTCTAGAGTCCAAAAAGATGCACTTGAAAAAGATTGGAGGTTACATCGGCCGAAACGTTGTTAAAATAACAACTGAAATAAGAATAGCAGTCTGAATAATCCAAATATTGCAACACGTTTCTAATAATAATGTTAAGTTTTATAACAATATATCATCATCTTTAAATTTAATCGCATGCCTATTCTATAAGTACTTTAATGGAATGTGTCCTGATGAACTCATAGCATTTGTGCCACATCGATGTACATACTCCATACTAACCCAACAAGCAGCAAAATCACACCTCTTCACTGTTGAGATGACTAGATGCCAGAAAACCTACTCTAATAGTTTCTTCCCTCAGACTGTCAGACTTTGAAATTCCCTCCCTGATTCCTGCTTCCCCAACTGCCCCAACCTGCAGTAGTTTAAATGTAATATAAACAGACAGCTCGCTGCTTAACTCCCTTCAGTTCTCTGCTAGGCATGCTTCCAAATAATAGACCCTTATATTTCAAGTAGCCGTATACTTTGTTGTTTGGGATGAAAATGAGTTAAAAAAAAAAAAAAAAGAAAAAAGAAAAAGATAAACGTTTTAAACATTTTTTTTGTAATTCCTTACAGATACATGCGACTGGAGACCGCTTGTGAAGTCCATGCTCCCATGGAACGTCCTCTTTTGGAGGGAGCCAGTTAAACTTGCATAAGATTAGTGCCGTTTCCATTTTCCAATTCCTTACAGAACTGAGTCTCGGGAAATTTTTAACAAGATGCCAGGAATTAATATTGTCGCTGGAAAAATACAAACAACAAGAAAACATTGTCAGATCAACCGTCCCTTATAACACCCATGGATATTCCTGTTTTGTTTAATGTTTAATCCAAGTTTGTTATTGAAGCATTCAATTGACTTCCAACGATTTAGGATTGACCGTTTTTGGGTTAATTCCTTATTTTCTTTGTGACCACCCGTTTGATCTGGCCGGATTTAATATATGTTCTTTTGATGTTTTCTGCTTGAGCCGACCCCACTTGCTCCATGCACCCTCCTTCAAAATCTCCAACAGCTGTAGCGAATCGCTCAGCTTCCTTTTAATATAAGAAATCTCCTTTGTCCACCTCATGGTCGTTCTGTTCTTGTACTAGTCGTCCACCGGCAATGCCAAAGCTAATAACACACAAGCAGGCTCTGCCTGTTATTACCACCTCCCTTCTCTCCCCTCCTTCGAGACCATGCAACCAAGCTTCTTCTGCAGCGTTTTTGACATTCTACTTCCTTCTGTTCATGACAGACGGTTGGGTGATTTTCAAAAGAAGGTCCCAAGAGTCACCCAGCTTTTGAGATGAGTTCTGGTTTACTGACCCTACACCGCTAAACATGAGATAGAAGAGATATTTACCCTTGAAAAGTAAACTATATAATACCATGCAAATCATGCTGAATAGTAATTACAGAGTCTCCCTCTCTCTTTCTCTCTCTCTCTCATATATATATATATATATATATATATATATATATATATATATATATATATATATATATATATACGAGCAAACAGTTAATAAAACATGTTAAAAAACACTTTGAAATGAGTTAAAAACATATTTAATCTGAAAAGGAAACACAAGATAAGTGGATAGTCCTTAATCCGCGGAGTTTCGAAGAAATACTTTCCTTCTCATCAGAGGGTAGGAATTAGCAAAATGCGGGATCGGATTTTGCATGCAAAAGTATTTGATGAAACAAGAAGTAAGTCAAAGATCTTACTTGAAAACAAAAAAAAGTGAAGCAGAGGGAATATGGTGAAGAAAAAGGTGATTACACATGAATGGATAGTCTGGTGGAAGATAAATAATCCAGTGACGGTAAAATCCAAATGTATAACTTCAAGTGAATATATATATAAGTGAAACTGTCTGTCTGTGTGTATCTGTGTGTGTACGTTTCCCTACAAAACTACTCTGTCAATTTTCAGTCTACAGATTCGAGAATTTTGTAATCGGTTTTCGGCCAGAAATTTGGCTGTCAAGAAGTCAAAGTTCAACGATTTAACCTTTGAAAACCTTACCAAACTCTTTCGCCAATTTTGGGTCTAAACACTCGAAATTCTAGATGCAGGTTACTTGGACATGGATCAAACATTTTAATTTTATTTGAGCCCAAAACAATAAATATTAAGGAGTCAAAATTGGAGTCAAAGTTTTAAAACATTGACCTCTGCAGTCTCTACCAAATTACTCAGTCAATTTAAACATTTTAAATTTTACATAGAGTGTATTCAGTCATAGCGCAAGCTTTTTAATCGGTTTTTGAGGGTCAAAGTAAATATTTTTTTTATTTGAGTATCCTGTCGTACAATAAGTTCTTGTAAATTATAATTTACATCTTTTAATTGTGTTCTTATATATATATATATATATATATATATATATATATATATATATATATATATATATATATAAAGAAAGCTTGTCTCTATATCTGTGTGTGTGTGTAAAATCCATGGGCACTCCTAAACGGCTGGACCGATTGAACCATGAGACTCTATATTTGCATTCTAAACTTAAACTAAAAGCCATTCTATAAAAAATAATATCATAAAATCAAGAGTTCTTTACAGGGCAATGTATTGTGGACTGAGTAATTGCGGGAAGTGTTGAAAATGGATGCCCATTTGTGAAATACCTGACAAACAGATAAAAATCCGATGACTCTTGACCCCTTAGCAGCCCTTTTTTCCAGATTAAAACGGATTAAAAAGTTTTCAACATGTCTGAATACCCTATATACCAAATTTCAAGTCGCTTGATGAAAAATTCGTTGAGTGTATAGGTTGAGAAGTGTCCTCACACACATATTCTCACTTTTATGAATATGCTAGAAGATGCACTTGGCGTTGCCCGGTATTAAATGTAACGTTAAATTCCTTTAAAAATAAATTTAAGTTTAAAAAAAGCCCTAAAATAACTGAAACATGTGCATGCAATTATTATGTTTTTTTCCAAACAGTTAACTTCTTGTAAGTAAAAAAAAACTCTAGCTGAGATCGAAACCAAAACCGGATGGCAGTGAGTGAAGTACAATAACCATTAGGCCGGCTTGCAATGATCTTTAAAAAGTATTTTCAAACCAGTTGACAAACAGATAAAAGATGACCTCTCAAGTACCAATTTTTCAATTTTAACCCCTTAGCAGCCCTTTTTTTCCCCCAGATGAAACCGATTAAATGTGTTCCACATATCTGAATACCCTATATACCAAATTTCAAGTCTGTAGATCAAAATTCATTGAATATATATGTTGAGAAGTCTACGGCATAATCACGTTTGACATACCGGTTCCCGTCAGATCACCAAAGTTAAGCAATGATGAGCCTTCCCAGTATCAGATGGGTGACCATTTGGAACTTCCAGGTGCTGTATGTACTTTCCGCTTATCTCGGCATTGTTTCCAGTTGTCCTGGACTTCTCCTTGCCACTGGATCAAAGCAATGCCGATTCAGGAGAGGTGTGGTTGGGATTGTACAACCCTTGCCTCACAATTTCTCGTGCAGCTGCCCCTACAGAGGGTATCCTTTGTCTTTTGAGACTGAACGGAGGCATCATCGAAGCCTCCTCATACACACACATTCTCACTTTTATAAATTTATAGATAGATTAGCTGTTTACCTCTAATAGTGTATCTATAAAGCCCTTTTTGAGATTGTTGTACTCCTATAAAACTAAGGTACTCCTTTCATGTTCTATCCGGCTTAAGGCTCTGTCTGACTGCTTATTATTGTAGAACCAGATTCGCTATCAACAGCTCCCAACAACAACATGTTTATCAGAGTTCTATAAGCAATAATCGAGTGTATAAGGTAGAAGCCATCTTGTTTTCAAGTGAACGCGTTGATCTCACCTCCAAATGATTGTCAACAACTCAACATGGTTTTCTCGAGGCCTTTAAAAAAAAGTAAATAAATAAAAAAAATAAAAAATTTTTTTTTAGATACGCCCTCGCATTTCTATGCAAGTTTCTGTCCGTCCGCCTGTCGCACTTTTAAGTTTGGGATAAGTTTGAGGTAGCATTTTCTTTGCTACGTGTATAAATCGAATAGATGCATATTATTTCAAATGCATCCATTCATCTTTTATATATATATATATATATATACGTTTTATTAAATGATCATTGCTTATCAAGGCCTGGAGACCACTCCAGGAAAAAGGATTAAACAGATCGTCAGTCGGACAATGAGCGCGACCAGGGAAGAATCAGAAACAATGGGTAGGATATGTATGAGATTAGTTACAAGGAATTAATTTTTTATGGAAATCACTCACAAGTCATGAAGCCACTTATTGTACGGATCTAAAAAGATACTACTTCAAGGTCAAAAACTAGTCAAGGCTAAATGTTGTATGAATAGATTCCAACCCAGAAAACACCAATTCTTCTTTTTTTCAGTGTTGTGGTCTTATAAGGCTCTGTAAAAAAGATGCAACTCATTATAGCTATGGCTCCCCATCTCTCCATCTCTCTTTCTTTCTCTCTCTCTCTCTCTCTCTCTCTCTCTCTCTCTCTCTCTCTCTCGTGAGGCATTCATGGTTTCATTGTTGCTCATCATTTTGAGGTTGCCGAAGTATTCAAACTGTCCTATCAGCCATAACCGGGTTGAAGTGTAAAGTATTTTTTTAAATTTTATTCTTGGTCATTATCGTCTGAAGTAGTTAGGATGTGTCGCAATGAAACCTCAACAATGAATGCTGCATTGTATGATGGATGTGCAATGTGAGTCTTAGATCTGATGAACTCTGGGTGGTATAGGGAGATATGTACTCAACAGGAGACTTTGTTGGTATGGTAACGTTGAAAGATTAAATGAGAGTTCTTTGTGTTGGTAGATATAGAACAGTTGAGCTGGTGGCAGAAACTCAAAGAAAACGTGGCAGCAAGTGATAAGAAGATTTTGAGAGATAAATAAAGACCTGGCCAGAGATAAATTAGTTTGGAAGTCGGTTTTCTAAAAGCTGTCCAACACATGCCCAGCATGTAAAACGGATGTAAAACGGATGACGATGATGTATAACTAAAGGTAGGAAATAGAAGCGAAATTGATTTAAAAAAAAAATGTATTTTAAATAATGTTGAATTTGAATATTAACAATTTAGTAGCCAAACGAGCGATGCATTTTTCTTTTAAAAACAAATATTTATTTTAAATTTGAATTTTCGATCTAAAAACAACTCGTCCATAAATGGACGTTTTTTTTTTATTATTAGTTTCACCTCTCACTTAAGACAAATATCTTTGGTTATGAAAAACCGCTTGATGTTTTCGGATGGAAATCCATTATTATGTGAGAGATGTGTACTCAACAGGAGACTTTGTTGGTTTGGTCACGTTGAAAGATTCGATGAGAGTTCTTTATGTTAGTAGATATAGAACAGTTGAGTTGGTGGCGGAAACTCAGGGAAAACATAGCAGGAAGTGATAAAAAAGAAAATGGACTTAAGAGAAAGATCATAAATAAACACCTGGCGAGAGATAGGTTAGTTTGGGAGGCAATTTCTAAAAATCGTCCAACACACGCCAAAATGTAAAAGCAGACATTAAATCGGAGTTGCTGCTGCTGATGCTGATGATGATGTTTATGATGATGATGATAATGTTTGTGATGATGTTTGTGATGATGTTTGTGATGATGTTCGTGATGATGTTCGTGATGATGATGATGATGATGATGATGTTCGTGATGATGTTCGTGATGATGATGATGATGATGATGATGATCGTGATGATGTTCGTGATGATGATTATGATGATGACGATGATGATGATGATGCTGATGATGATATTTGTCATGATGATGATGGTATTTGTGATGATGATGATGATGATGATGATGAACTGGGTCTTCTTTCACTCTCTGAATTAGCATCTGATACATATAGTTTCAAATTTTCGTTATTTGAAGTTCGAAGTGAGTCCTCAGATGAGGCGTGCAGAGATTAGGAAACACTTCCCTTGTCTTCCACCCAGTAATTTATACAGACGATCAAAAGTTCCACAAAATATGATATATTAGTAGTTTTAAATGAGGGTTCTACCTCGATAGCTCTCTTAGTGGGAACACTTACAGATTCGGGACCACTTCCATTGTCTTCCCCGTAAAAAATTACATATAAATAACCTTTTAGTTTTTTATGTAAATTCTCTAATTTTTCTTACTATAATGAACACGCACACACAGACATACATGTGCGTTTATATGTAGAATAGGATAATTACTAATAATAAAATGATTAATCTATAGATTACTGCCACAAAGATATTTTTACGTTTGCATATGTTTCGTGAGTTTTTAAGATGACCTGACAATGAAAATAAAAAACAAGTCCATATCTAGATATATAGAATATATAAAAGAATTGGAATCGGTAATTGTATCAGAATCGGGATATTTAGAACAGAATCTCTTTTTATCAAAATCAGGAAAAATATTGGAATCGTTCCATCATTAACACTCACACACACACACACACACACACACACACACACACACACACACATATATATATATATATAGTAAGTTATAAAATTGTTATGGCTTGCAATAAACCACAAAGAAAACAGAACAACGGAATAGAGTTAAAACAATGTATTACTAGAACAACAACGTAACAAGGTTACAACTGAAAAGAGTAGTAAACGTCACTGAGCAGGCGAGGGTCGCTCTGGTGTTTAATCCACACCTGGGATCAAAAGGTCTATGGTTTATATAATGGATAGAACAGTCCATTTGGAGAGTGATTCTCCCACGACAAAAATATATATGGCGATTAATCGCCATATATATTTTATAACTTACTAACTAGTTCTACCTACGTATTGAGCACTGTTGAAGCAAATATTTAAAGTTTACGCATAAATTTATACATTCGTATACTAATTTTTTGTGAGTAAATGAAGTAGTTATATATATATATATATATATATATATATATATATGTATATATATATATATATATATATATATATATATATATATATATATATATATATATATTAGCAGACCGCCTGGTGTTGCCTGGTTGCAAAATATGCATAAATATATATTCTGCCTTGACAGAGTACAAAATAGACTTCGTGGCTTAGTGGGAGATGCCCTTTTCTCTACCCTGCAACCTCTCTCCCACAGAAGAGACGTTGCGAGCCTATCCTTGTTTTATCGTTATTTCCATGGCAGGTGCTCGTCTGAACTCCAATCTCTGGTCCCCCCTCGCCAATCTTTCATGAAAAACACCCGTCTAGCTGAATCCACTGTGAAAAATTTCCCCCACTCTATATCTGTGCCTAAATCAAAACGCGGATTCCATGAACAAAGCTTCTTTCTTAGAACTGCACGCCTGTGGAACTCTGTTCCGTCTGCCTGCTTCCCTCCGGACTACAACTTGGATGTCTTCAAGTCCAATGTTAACAAATTCCTAATGAACCGCCCCCTTAAGTAAACACGTCAGCAAATCTCCACACTAACGTAATGTACTTGCAATAACCCTTATCCCTGAGTGGCTTCCGGGCCTTGATAAGTGGTGATCACTGTGTAAAAAATAAATAAATAAATAAATAAATATTATATTTTGATTCACGCAGATTTCTTATTTATTATTATACAGCCAATTCTCTATTGACTATTATCTATAATATAAATCGCCCCTATCTGTTTAAATGTATGTATGTATGTATGTATGTATGTATGTATGTATATTTTTATATAGTCAATTCTCTATTGATCGTTATCCGGTTTGGCGATGGACGCAACGGCAAAGACATCATGTTTTTTTTTTTTTCATGTTCTTTTTCTCCTTTGCGGTACAGGTTCGAGCCTGCCTACCTACTACCAGGGTTTTTCTTTTTTGTTCAACACACACCTCTAAACACCCAGGCAACGCCGGGCACCCAGGCTAGTCAAATTTATAGTAATGCTTTCAAAAGTTATTAAAAAAAATGGCTTGAGTATCATCCACTAGAATCGAAACCAGAATGTTTAGTCTTCCAGCCTTCTATCGTTATTTATCACCACGGTATCATTATCCTCTGAACTATCGACACATGGATGGACATGAAAAGTAAAAATTAAGCAACTTTGAGCTATCGTATCGACTTACTCTGCCAAGATCAACTGTTTTTTTTTTGTCTTTATTTTCAATTTTGATCGTTTAGCCACAATTTTTGCAGCGAAAATATGCTACAGGTCCAGATATCATATATATCAAATTTCAACTCTGTATGCCAAATATTCAGAGAGGAGTTTGGTAGAGACTTTTAGCACACACTGACAAGGTCACACACAAAAAACTATTAAAAAAAAAAGAATGATTAATTAATGAACGCTCGTTTAAAAAATGTGCAAATTAGTTAACGCTCGTATATCCATAACTGAGTATATTAAGAAGTTCGATTTAATAATTTTTAACTTTTAAATAGAAGTAGGATTTTACTATCAATGTCAGAGCAATAAAGTATTCAGCTTTATATATATATATATATATATATATATATATTTTATTTTTTATTTTTTTATTATTCAATTTTAACCTCAAACAAGGCACAGTGCCACTTTGAAGTAGGGAGCCACAATCAGGGACTTAATTTGCACGGCATTATGAAGGGAGATGAGTAAAAAGATGTTTTTTCACATTACACTTGAACTTCTGCATATCAGTACAGTTGGAAAAGCAGAATCCGGGAAGAGAGTTCCAAAGACCTGCAGTTCTGGGGAAGAAACTATTGGAGTTAAAGGCTTTCTTGCACCTAGGGATCTCTACTGTAAAGGGATGAGACTTACTAGCTTGTCGGGTTTGTCGGGGGTAGTTACGTCGAGGAGGTATAAGTGTTTGCAGTTCGTCAGAGCATTCACCATTAAAGTATTTGTAGAACAGGCAGAGGGATGCAACATCTCGTCGATGGGACAGAGGCTGAAGCCTAGATGACAGTTCAGGACCTATCAGGTTGGCGACTCTCTTTTGAACCCTGTCCAGGAGCGATATATATATATATATATATATATATATATATATATATATATATATATATATATATATATATATATATATATATGAGTGATGTTGAAATGAGAATTTTCAATAATAAAAAATGGCGGCAAAAGACTTATTCCAAATGAGTAGGTTGAATTCAATGGCTTTTCTTTGGGGTAGCTGCCTATAGACATTGAAATAACACCGTGTGTTGGTTCTTATATTTCTGCAAATTTAAATATCTCCATTTCCTCTTATCAACGTTGTTTTTCTTACTAAATCCTTTTCGATTCCAAGGCAAAAATCAATTCAACTATTTTCTGAGGAATATACTTTTGTCTCTGATGAGTTGCTTAGTGGGCTTCCGCTATTCAGCTGAGGACATGTAAGACGCACTTCATAAAATTTATGAATGAAATATTATATGTGATAATTAAATACATCTTCCGGTTTCGGAATGTTCACAATATATAAGGAAACTACTTGTATTCATTGCAAAGCGTTGCTGTTGATACTAGAGGTACTTTTGAGGAGCAACACTCCATAAATATTAAAAAGGAAGCAACATTTTTCCTTGCAGCTGTTGACAGTCTTTCTACAGAGAGACACAGAGTGGAATCAGCTTATCCTAATCGTGGACAATTCTATCGCTTAATAGTAAGCAGACACACATATGTCAGGTTGATAAGAAAGTTCTTGTGGTTGTTAACTTTTAAATCCAGATGAACATATCTCGGCTCCTACAAAAATTTACTGATCGAAAAAAAAGCACCATCAGAATGAACACACCTTTGCCAACGCAAAACAAGTGTATTTAAGCGAAAATCTTGCGCTCTGGTGTTGACGAAGTCGCTGAACGCGTTTTTGATATCGCTTAGGTTTTGGAATCATTTCTCATGCAGAAAGTTGTTGAGAGACTTGAAAAAGTGGTAGTCAGTAGGTGAGAGGCCCAGAGAGTATGGCGGATGAAGCAGAGTTTCATAGCCCAATTCGTGCAACTTCTGCAGGATCAGTTTAGTAATGTGCACTCGTGTATTGTTGTGGAGGAGAATTGGGCCTTTTCTGATGACTGATGCAGCATTTTATTCATTTGTTGACAGTACTTCCTCGCCATTATGATTTCTCCTGCATTCAAAAAAATGTTATGAATGAGACCGATTGCAAACCGACAAGCAGTCTGTATGACTTTCTTTTGGTGCAAGTATGGCTTCGCATAGGTGCTTCTCAAACTGACATTCACTATATATATATATATATATATATATATATATATATATATATATATATATATATAGAGAGAGAGAGAGAGAGAGAGAGAGAGAGAGATGAGAGTCGGCTGAAGAGAGCCTGAGGCGGACATTAAGAGCAGTCCTCAACTACCGGGCTTGAAACCGTCGGTACCGACTACCGATATAAATGTAAATTCCTGTATATATTATACAAAAATATATTGCTCTTATTTCGAGAAAGGTTTTTTCACTAATAATAGAGCACTGTATCGGGTTTCTTTTTCTACAAAAAAGTACAAGCATATATATATATATATTTAGACACGTCTGATTAAACGCGACAGACTTATTCGTTTTTCAGATCTTTCTGGATATCTTTTCGATTTGCCGAGCGGTCTTTTTAATTTCGGCAGACATTTTATATAGAATGGCACCCAAAAGTTGTTGTTCGGGCATATTCTCCCAAGCGCTTTTTATCGGTGCATCCGAGTGTCGTCAGGAGCAATTGCTGTTGTTTTCTTTTCCTTTGAGGCTTGGTGTATTTATAATTTTTTTTAATTGGCTATGAAGGTGGATGCAGGAGGGATGGGGGCGAATTATTATTATTTACAACATCATGAATTTTAGAATATAGTTTTTTGTCATTTATTCTCTATATTGCTCTGTAATTACATTAAGCTTCTTAAATAAGGATTGGTATATATTATAAGAAAATATATTTTTACAGATATATATATATATATGACTATATATATATATATCTATATATATATATATTGTGTACAGAAAGTTATTAGTTGAGACAGGTCATTGGTACCTTTTAGTGGAGTAATTTAAGGTATATTGTTCCATCTCCGGTTGTTTTTAAAGAAGGTGGTACTTCCTGTTTTGTGGTTTTCTTTCCCGATAGTGCTCAACCACTAGGCTATTGGTATTTACCGTAAATTCCTGGTGGGGGCGCTGTACACAAAATATAAGTACGCTCTTAAAATTTGGATTTTCCTTTTAATTGAGCACTCTGCTGGAATTCTTTTTCCAAAAAAAACTAATCATATATATATATATATATATATATATATATATATATATTATATTCATCCATGCTAATGTTTCGGCCAAATGGTCAATTAAAACCAGAAGTCCTTGTCAGACGACGTAATAAATGGTTGCTGTACACAAAAGAAACCAGTTCCCCTGTGGAAAGCTACCATTTATTAAGTCTCCTGACAAGGACTTCTGGTTTTAACCGATCATTTGTCCGAAACATTAGCATGTCCAGTGTCATGACCATGTAAATTTGTTTATATTAGTTAAAATATATAACATATATATATATATATTTAAAATTGTACAGAAGGTCAGAAAAACATTGGTACCGTCCGTTTCAAGCCTAAAATAAGGGGGACCAGTTAATGGTAAATAGTAAATAATGTTAGACTCTCGTCAGCCATGTTTTTTCTCTCTTAACTGGTCCCCCTTATGTTATGCTTGAAACCGACGGTACCAATGTTCTTCTGACCTTCTGTACAATTTCAAACAAATAAATAAATATTAAGCTCTTATATTGAAAAGTTTTTTTCTTTGTAATCGAGCATTTTGTTGGAGTTCTTTCCCAAAAAACAGTAAGCAAATATATATATATATATATATATATATATATATATATATATATATATATATATATATATATATATATATGTGTGTGTGTGTGTGTGTGTGTGTGTGTATACATATATGGGTATATATATATATATGTTTATATACATATATATCTATACCTATGTATGTATATATACATGGTAGTTTCTTTCTATCTTGACAGACTATGGATACCCACTGTATAGGTGCCTGTCGTGGAATTTTTGTGTCAAGAGTTGCGCAATCTCCAACCTCTCCTGAGTCGGTGTTTTTAAATATCAGCGACAAGTGTAGGTACAGGACGACTTGGAACAATGCCGAGATAAGCAGAGTGCACATACTGCGCCTAGAATTCCCAAATGGTTACCCATCTGATACTAACCAGACTTTAACGTTGCTTAACTTTGATGATCTGATGAGAACCAGTGTGTCAACGTGATTATGCCGTATCCATACATAAACACACACACACACACACACACACACACACACACACACACACACACATATATATATGTGCACATGTATACATATACATTTGTATACATAAATACGTGTACACACATATTTATACATACATAAATATACCCATAAGTACATATATATATACACGCAGATATATATATATATACACATATATACATTATATATATATATATATATATATATATATATATATATATATATATATATATATATATATATATATATATATACATTATAGACAAACATGTATGTAAAATGCATTTTTCAGCTAAAAATTATGAACTTATTTATGTTTGAAAAATGAAAACAAATTTTCACAGAAGACTTGAAAGCTCGTAAATTATAGGTGCTAATTCAATTTTTTTCATATTTAAAACAGTTCTCTGTTCTTTATTAAAAAAACATATTTTTTGTTCAAAATTGCTTCAGAATGAAACTTTTGTAAAAAAAAACTAGACATTTTCAACTTTGAAAATATCTATATATTATCAACTTCTAAATGCCCCCCACCCACACACACACATAAACAAATGCACATCTACACACACACATCAGGGTTGTTGTTGGTTTTTTTTCTGCGAAAACAGTGCAGATGATATCTGCTAATGAAGATCGCCCCTCTTAGACATCAATTCGAATTTTTCGAAATTTCGGCGCATTTTACCCTTTGTGAATTTTTCATGTTTCCAGCTTAATGGAATAAATATCCGTTTATTTTATAATCCTATTAATCACGCAAACATGAATGTCAATAAAAAAAAAAAGCAGCGATCGCGAATCCGGCTGAGTTAATCACACACACACACACACACACACACACACACACACACACACACACACACACACACACACACACACACACACACACACGCGCGCGCGCGCGCATACACACACATATGTATATATTAATGTATATGTGTATATGTATTGTGTGTGCGTGTTTATATACATATATATACATGCTGAAATGCAGTTTAAACATATATATATATATATATTTATATATATATACACACACACACACCTTTTATTTGTATATACCTATACTTTACTGTGGGATCCCGATTTCGAATCTTGCTAGATTCAGCCACTCTGATGAGTCATAGACGACGAAACACGTGTCAGTGGATAATTATATTTTAAAAAAGCAGTATATATATATATATATACAGTTGTGCGCAAAAATATTCGACCCCTGTCTAAATTTTCTTGTTTCGTTGAATCTATACTTCAAAAATCTTCACAACGCCTTTTAACGGCTAATTATGAATAAATTGTATATTTTTCAACAATAAATGAGGAAAAGGAATTCGAGATTAATAATATATATCAATTTATTTACAAAAAATATAAATATGGATGTTGCAAAAATATTCGACCCCTTTAATTTAAAGTTTAAATAAAATCGTCATTAAGTTTATTATTTTAGTCTGACCTTGTATTTATTTCCTATAAATAATATTTATGACTCTACTGAATCTAAAATCAGTTCAAATTGAACTTCAATGCCATATTGAATGATTGAATAATTGTTTCAAGTAAAAAAAAATTCTTTTTCAACGTCAACTAATCTGCAACTATGACAAAGAACAAAGAGTACTCTGAAGACATTCAAATGAAAGTAATCGATGCCTACCAGTCTGGAGAAGGTTATAAAAAAATTTCCAAACGTTTTTCCATACCACGGTTGACTATTATGTCCATTATCAAAAAAATGGAAAGTAAAAAGGATTGTATCAAGTCTTCCAAGATCAGGTCGTCCAAGAAAAATTACGACACGTGGGGCTAGGAAAATTGTTAGACAAGTTTCAATAGACTCTAAATCTAACCTAAAGGACGTGCAGAACTATTTGAATGCTGGCTCAGATGTACACTTGTCAACTATTCGTAGGGCATTAAATCGTGCCGGATTGCATGGACGTATTGCCAGAAGGAAGCCCTTACTTTCCAAAGCTCATCAAAAAGCTCGAT
Source organism: Euprymna scolopes (assembly GCF_053919585.1). Lineage (NCBI taxonomy): Eukaryota > Metazoa > Mollusca > Cephalopoda > Sepiida > Sepiolidae > Euprymna > Euprymna scolopes. Next base: position 107,296,778 of record NC_136502.1, read on the forward strand.
TAAATTTTGCAAAAAAGTTCCTAGAAATGTCTATTGATTACTGGAATAATATAATTTGGTCAGACGAAACGAAAGTGGAACTATTTGGACGCAACCAGCAACGCTATGTTTGGCGAAAAGAAAATACTGCTTATAATGTGAAGAATACCGTTCCAACCGTTAAGCATGGAGGTGGATCAATCATGCTGTGGGGCTGTTTCAGTATAAATGGAACTGGAAGATTAACCATAATCGATGGAAGAATGGATTCAGTAAAATATCAGTCCATACTGAAAGAAAATCTTGTTCCGTCTGTGAACCAGTTGGGGCATGGAAGGAGGTATACCTTTCAACAGGACAACGATCCTAAACACACTTCAAAGAGCACTAATGCATGGTAAAAGAATAATAAGGTGAAAGTTCTAGAATGGCCTTCCCAGTCTCCAGACCTAAATCTGATTGAGCACTTATGGCATGATTTAAAAATTGCGGTACATAAAAGAAAACCATCTAATTTGATTGAATTAAAAGAGTACTGTCAAGAAGAGTGACTTAAAATTCCAGTGGACAGATGTAGAAGTCTCGTTAGATGTTATAGGAAACGTTTACTTGCAGTAATCAAGGTCAAAGGAGCTTCAACCAAGTATTAATGAAAAGGGGTCGAATACTTTTACAACATCCATATTTTTATTTTTGTAAATAAATTTATTTATATTATCAAGCACTAATTACTTTTTATTATTTTTTGTTGAAAAGTATACAGTTTATTCGAACTTAGTCGTTGAAGAAGGTTTTAAAGATTATTGAAGTATCCATTCAAAGAAATAAGACAATTTTGGTAGGGGTCGAATACTTTTACGCACAACTATATATATATATATATATATATATATATATATATATATATATATATATATATATATATATATATACACGTGTGTGTGTTGAAATGCAGTTAATATAATAGATAGAGATTTTTCATTTCAAACTTATGTTCAAGCTATTATCACATCACAAGCAGTAAGACCAGGCATATATAATCAACAGTAGGTTCATTGATATACAGGGGTGAGTTCGAAATGAATGCTTCTGTTTAAAGCACAGTGATACTTAATTTTTGCTTTTGAAACTTTAATTCAAGCTATTATATATAAAAATAATTTTACATCAACAACAGTAGGTTCTCTACAGTGCAATGTAGACTACAATGTATTGTGGGTTGTCGCTGAGCAAAGAGATGTGATGCTTTCGCCCGGTGCACCGCGATAGGTCCCTAATTAAAGCAGAAACAATGGATTTATCGATTTCGATGACAATAAAAATATGGGAGTGTGTGAAACATTTGTTGACCATCATTTAATCCCGGGCAACCGCAGGTCACCTTGCTAGTATATATATATATATATATATATATATATATATATATATATATTAAATTGTAATTCAATGAATTTTAAAAAACTCTCATTGAAATGAAATGAAGTGGTTGAGTTTCATATCAAAGAATTTTTATTATTCTAAGCAAGACAAAGAATGCTTTAGAAAATTAATCTCCTTAACCTATAGGGTTTCGATGTCTACCATCTCATCAGAGGAGAGAAAATATTAGCAAATAGTTATAAAGGTATGCACCCTATTTGCTAAAGTCAGTGAGACATGGAAAGTCAAAGTGAAAATAATACATTTATCAGAAGTCCTGTAGCAGGAGGATTTGTAGAAAAAGGATATGAATGTTTTTGTAGATCCAGCTTGCTTGGTAAAATCCATGTTATACGTTCTTTACATCCGTTTGGTAATAATTAGGGTAAAAAGGGTAAAAACTATTCTGAAGTATATATATATATATAAATATATATATATATATATATATATATATATATATATATATATATATATATATAATGTATGTAGTTATCCATTGACGGGATGTTTCACAGCATCACAGCTCCTAGTATGACCAGACCGACATGTGTGCTGGACTGTAGTTGAAAGGGATCTTTTTTTCTTTCAATATTCTGAATTGTTTGAGTTTCTATTAACTGCGCCATCTTCGGACGTCATGAGGCAGTGAAATCTTATTATTTATACACAATATCAACTGCCGAAAGTGCTCTATTCATTTTTAATAAAGAGTTTTGCATTATCATTAATGACAGTTGCCGATTCCACAATGCTCAATTCACGAAGACACAATAGATAGTTTTGTTTTATTTTATTATAATATGTACAGTACCATTTGTATTTATACTTATATGAATTGAAGGTAAGCAACATTCAACCTGGTTAGTACCCAATGAGTGATTATTTGGGAATACCAGCCGCTATCTATGGAAGAATGACAACATCCCTCTGCAAGAATTAACTATGTTAAAATCATCTTGCATGAGTGAGATACACCTGTGACTGGGGAATCGTTAGTGAATTTGATATTCCTCAGAAACTTCCCTCTTGAAGAATTCCGGCTGTACCTATCCAGAATTGGGAGATAATATATGAAGTGAGTAAAAAAAAATAAAATAAAATAAAAAAATATAAGAACTACTCTCAGTTGGATTCTTCAAACTACTGTTCTCACCTGGTGTGTTATTCTCACAATGTTTCGGTCGATATAACCTCCGACCTTCTTCACGTGTACCTTTTCGAACTTGGGAATCTGCACAGAATTTCGAACAGAACCCTTTATTTAATCCATGGGATTAGCCATAGCCAGATAGACGCACAGGTGTATACACCTGGAGAAGGTCGGAGGTTTCATCAGCTAAACAGCTAAAACGGTGTGAGAAGAACAACCAATATGAAAATCGTAGTCCGAATAGGCGAATTATCAATTCTAATCTAAAAAATTCAGACGCATGACGTGGCACTAATTTCTGCATTTGGGAAGGGAAATAGATCTTATACAGTATAATTAATAGCATATACCGATTCAGATTCAAAGTCCCTTAGGATATTGTAGGTCAATTTGCGTCATCATTAGGGCCGCAGGCAACTAATTGATATCATTGAATAAAATCATTGCAGAATTTTTTATTTAGAAACACACACACACACACACACACACACACACACACACACACACACACACACACACACACGCGCGCACACACATATATATATATATACTAGCTGGACGATCGGCTTTGTCCAGTCGTAGAATACACTTAAACATGATATTTTAATTTATGCAGATTGCATATGTATTATTATAGAATCAATACTTTATTGATTATTACGAGGAATAATTTGCACGGTGGACTAACTCGCAAAAAAATAGAATAAAATAATAATAATAATAATAATAATAATAATAATAATAATAATGATAATAATAATAATAATAATAATAATAATAATAATAATAATAATAATGATAATAATAATTATAATAATAATAATAATAATAATAATAATAATAATAATAATAATAATGTCGTTCATCAAATTTCGATGTGTTTGCTTACAATATTACGTCAGCTAATATTTGAGGTTGATGATCTTAAAAATAGTCTTTCTTTCTTCTCTTATAGATAAAAAAAAACTTTATAGGGGAATATTTTACGTTACACCCATGTAACCTTGGCCTGTGTAACGTAAAGTATTCCTCTGTAAAAATTCTTTTTTATCTATAAAAGAAGAAAGAGCTTACAAACAATACCAACATTAGCATAATTTCTTTTTTAAATACCTAAAGATGGTTTTAAGTTAACAGAAAATGGTTTGTTTGAAATTCTAAAGAACTGCATCAGAATTTCAAGAAAATCTGAAAAGATAAGTTTTTAAGCCAGACTAAACCCAATGTTTTCGATCCTCAGATAAATTACAAGATGGCGACGATACTGAATCGGTGAAGCTGTAAAATAAATCCAAAGTTAATGAAAGAAAGGTAAGAACTATAAGGCTATCAGAGCAAATAGAAAATCCGTAAATACCATTTGAAGAAAGTGATTTGATTTTCTTATTCTTGCAGTCCAACCAACGATATTGTAATTCTTGCTGATTGAACTGATTCTACCTTGCTTCCATCATGTGCATCTTTCACCACCGAATTCTTCCCCTTTCTTTCCATCTTTTCAGCCTAACATGAGTATCCACAAATGAAAACCTGATAAAATCTTTTATTTGTATTTGATTATTTGACTGGTGGACCATTCTTGTAAAATGGAAGCTTCTTTTATTAGAAGCACACGTTAGGCGCAGCTAAGTAAGCATCACAATCAGGGTGAGTGTGGGATACATCAGCAGTTTTGGCCAGGGTTTTGAAAGACTAACCCAGCATTTGCACAAAATGAAACGGAGGGAGAGGGAACAAACCAGACAAGCACCTCTTATCCAAAGGCTTTTCACTCTTGTGACGATGCGAGTAAACACTATTTTTTTTCCTGGAGTTTTCTGTCTTTTCCTTCGCCCTGGTCAGAATTGATTGATTTGCCACTTTTGCTGCGAGATTCATTCGGGCCTGGGCTTAACAATGGACAGTCATTAGCGCTGTAACACATGAAAGAATTGTTCCTTTCTTGGAAGATTCTCAATTGCTTATGCTGTATTTGTTTCAAGTGGTTTTTACCAAACTTATCGCTTTCTTTCGTTCGATTCTCACAAAGATTACGCTCTTTAAGCTTCTCTTGTCATTGTAATGCTACGAATCAGAATAATATTGCCAAAGACTGGTATTACAATTATTTCAGAACCGAATGTTTGCAGCAATCTTTTATCAGATAGATCGTAATTTGGTACTTATGCGTTTAAGTTACCACACTGAAGCCAACGTCTGGCGGGCGTTTTCCGGCAGATAACGTATACCTATGAAAGACGAGGAATGCAAAGCAAAACAATGCTTTAATGAAGACAAAACACGAAAAACAAGAAATTTTTTAATGGATAATATTACTAACCTCTAATAAAATGAATAAAAACCACTCAAACAGATTGAAAATTTATTTAAATAATAAGTTAAAGTCGTTTGCTTGAAGCATTACTGAATGTGTATATGAGAAGAAATTTGATTTTATAAAATGCAGAACAATGCAAATGATGTGACGGATAGACTCAGACGAATGCAACTTAAAAGATAATATAGTGAAGTTAGCTAAGCAATTTCACTCTTCTTGATCCAATTTTTGTGTACATGTTTAACCATATATATATATATATATATATATATATATATATATATATATATATATATATATATATATATATATATATATATGTTTTTTATACAATATTTTATATGCAGGATTTTCTTACTTGTGTCAGGTGATGTGTCTGTGATAATATATTTCGGAATGTTTTCCCTTCATCAGGCATGTGTTTGATTATGAAGCATGCATTTTATTATGGTTATTTATGTTTATTAAGTTTTTTAATGATGATACGGAAAAAAAATTATAACAGACATTATATAGACATTATTTTTGGCATTTTTGTTAATTTTATTTTTTGCCTATTATTACTTTTTTTTTCTCTTAAATGTAGGAGTATTGAAAACGAGGCAAAAAAAATATTTTTTTTAAATCAAATATTGAGATATCAAAGTTCTTTTTGTTGTATTTTCTTGAAAATTTCTTTTATCTCCCACATTTGGAATTTTTACACCTCTATGCACAGATTCTTTCTCATTTTTTTGCAAAGTGCAATGATGTTTGCAGTTCCGGTAACTTCTACTTTTGCCATTACGCTTTCCTTCCTGGCAAAATAATTTTATTGCCTTTTTCCATCGAGTGTAATTTTTTTCTCCCAGCTGCAACAAATTCATGGCTAATTAAATTGTTTTTTTTTGTCTGCTTACTTGGATTTCATCGACTAAGCATTTTTGTCATATCTCATCAATTTATGTTATCGGGAAACATCCGTGAAACTTCGGCTTTAGCGTGGTAACTTAAATGCATAAGTACACTTACTTCGTTCAACTCTGTTTTAACGCTAGACTAGAAGATTACCTCTCCTAGGACGGATAAAATTAATTCCCTGAACAGAGTTTTGTACCAATTTTATGTACTCTTATGGAGATTAAAATCAAAATAAAATTATACTAAACCTTGTGTCTAGAAACACTGGTGCTATCAAATCGACTCTCTAAAAATGCTGGCTCCCTGACCTAAAATGCACCAAACATTCGTCTTTTCCTCTTTTTTGCAAAACTCAGTCATGTTCTGCAAAGGCGAAAACAACAATTTAGAAAATATTCTAACAATTTAACAAAACAAATAAATCAAACCCTTGAATGAACATTTGAAAATACAAAGAACTTGAAGCATAAAACCTTTTTCCAAAATTATTGGATTCAACATTAAATAACCCGAAAATGGTTGATATGCCATAAAACAAAACAATCAAACTAATTATGTCTAGAATCATTATTCCGATTTTGATTCTAGAAAATGTCTAAATTTCAAAGCTTATGTATGCCATCAAAATAAGGGGAATTTTGCTTAATTGATGTCCAATGACTATGAATTAAATTCAATGCAAATCTGAAATATTTAAATTTTCAAATGGAAGGCTTAAACCACCCCACAGAAACTGAAGTTTGGGGAATATTTATTAATTGATATCGAATAGTTATTACTAAATTTTCATAAGATCGATATTCATCTTCTTGTTTCAAAAACTAGTTGTCTAACATTTTTTGTTTAGCTATGCAAACTGCACATTTAATCTAGCTAACGTACTCGATTCTTCGTTACCACAGGGCCCCAATCTATTACTGTTACTGATACCAGAGACCACTTTAGGATAAAGGTTTACTGTTGAGTGGATGGTGAGACACGATCAGTCATGTGGAAATAGATTATCTAAGAGGGTGACTCAGTAGGAATTTATTCACATTGGATTTTAGACGAACATGTTATAGTCATCGAGGAAGCAGACCCACAGTATTGCATTCCATAGATGGACAGTCTTAGGCAAAAAAATTCTGCTGATAAAATTTTCATGTACTTTTATGCACAAATAGAGAGTGCAGGAAGTTATTAGTGGTTGTTGCAGTTAGGTATATATTGGTTGTGAAATTTTATGGGACGGGATCATAGATTGGAGCTCTGTCATGCACCTACCATAAAAGTGATGCTAGAGCAGAAACTCGTAAAGTTTCTTCTGTGAGAAAGAGGAAGCATGAAGGTGAAAAGATCATTACCCATTAAATTTCACAGATGAGTTTTCTAAAAAAAATCTTTTGTTTAGCAAGGCAAACTATATATTCAATGTATCTAACATACTCAATCCTCCGTTACCACAGGGCCCCAATCTTTTACACATATTTGTTCTGTAACACAAAAGTTATCGAGTAAAAACCTGTCAAACGAAACAACTGCAAGCGTTTAGAGGAAGCGAATATATATTATTGTAATATATAGTAATAATAATTCGTAATAAACAGTGATATTTAGAACTAGAAATAAAAATAGGTTTAAGGCTCTTAAAATTGGTACTAGGGTTGTCTACAAGGACCCGCGGTTCAATGATTAGAGTGCTTAGAAGAATTAATTGTAAAATTTATGTTCTCATGAAGGTTGAACGTTCAATTCTCAGTGACCAAAAAATACAATTGCAAATTACTAAGAACCTCTATTCAGAACAAGGGCATGCTACCCCTATGAAGTTAATAAAGGGTTCCATTCGAAATTCTGTCCAAATTTCTAAGTTCAGTAAAAAAAAATCCACGAGTTCGACAAGATACCCATGAAGAAGGTCGGAGGTTACATCGACCGAAACGTTGTTAAAATCGCATTCAAGATAACAACAGTAGTCAAACGAATCCAAATAATACGAATTCTCAGAAGCATCTTATCGAAAAAGAGTGGAGAGTACTGGAAATCTGGTGAGACTTGTTGTCACCGAGGCTTCAGAGAACACCATAGGTTGTTGTCTGTGAGCAATCTTTGATGATGACCTGGGTGAGGACTCCTAGTGAGTGAATAATAATGACGATGAGACAGGCATAAATTTAAATAAACTCTTTCAGCGTATTTTGCATTCGAACAATGGGGGGCCCATCTGCTTGTAAGAGATATTTATTGTCATAGCTTTTATGCGTCCATCGATTGATAGAAGGAAACTGCTACTGAACGATTTGTTTAGATAAAATTCCTTCATCCATTGTGTACGTCTACCATTTTTCATTAGGCCTTATTATGCCAGTTCCATGAATTATTCAATTCAGAATGTCAGACAGAAATTCTTTGTCGTTGCTGAATAGTCGTCCAATCAAAGAATCAAAAAATTTGACTTTATGATGAAGAAGCAGTTTGCTTAGAGATCGAGCGATTCTTTTCAAATTAATTCGCAAAGTGCTTATCTTCGTTGCGGTCTAAACTAGTTTGTAGTTAGATGTTCTATAATCACTGAAAAAAAAAAAGTTTTCAAATATATACGTCACATAACCCAGTTTCAGTACGGACCATAGATTCATTATAAAGATGAGAACAAATATCATCGATGTTGGGGTTGTCTTGTTTTATGGAATATCAAATGGTTTATGGGGAGATCAAATGTTTTATGGAATATCAAATGTTTTATGGAATATCAACTTTTTGGGGTTATTCCATTCCGAATCGCGTCATTTTCGTAAAAGATGTTATGCCTCAAATTTATTTTTGATATTTTCAAATACACCCCCCACACACACGCACGCACGTACACACACACGCGCTCACACACACATATACACATCTCTCTCTCTCTCTCTCTCTCTCTCTCTCTCTCTCTCTCTTTATATATACATATATATATATATATATATATATATATATATATATATATATATATATATATATATATATATATATATAACTGCCGACTGTCAACACGACGGTTCTAGTGTCAATCCTTGGCTTGGGAGAGATGCTAGTCTAGCGGCACTGATGAGTTGTGATACAACGAAACAGGACTGTATGTCGATGACTACAAATATATATATATATATATATATATATATATATATATATATATATATATATATATTATATGTTCACTGTTTGAGGGAAAGAATTCCACCAAAGTGCTCGATTACAAAAAAATTTCAATATAAGATCTTAATGTACATACATACAAATATATATACACTTATATATATATATATATATATATATATATATATATATATATATATATATATATATATATATATATATATATATACTAGCAAAAGTACCCGTCGTTGACTGGGTTAAAAAACAGCCTACAGAAAATGGACTTTGATTTATGAAAGTATGATAGGTTAGGCAAAGGAAGGGTTGTATAGAGATAGCTTCGAATTTCGGAGTATCAAAACCAAAGCAAAATATCATGAAAGTAAAAATAAAATAGATAAACCCCATAATTTATTATACCATATCTGTTCACACTGAAACACTTATCACAATATTCTGTGGATTTATATTAAAAAACCTTGTTAAACTTTGTGACATATTTACATTCTATGGAGGTCAGGCGCGAACGAACACCCCATAATTTTATTATACCATATTTCTTCAAACTGACACATAATTATCAAAGTATACTTACACAGATAGATATGAAAAGTCTTTATTAAAGTTTGTGCCTATTTCCATTCTATGGAGACCAGGCACGAACGCAGACCCCACAATTTTATTATATCATCCCTATTTAAGTTAAAACATACTTATCAAAGTATTATTATGTACATCTATATCGAAAACACTTGTAAACGTTTTTTTTAATTTTTAAATTTTTTATTTCAATACTTTGTGGACCAGGCGCGAACGCAGACCCCACAATTTTAATGAACCGCCGTTCTGCAGGATCAAACATACCCATTCCTGTGTCTCGATGCATCGTCTATCATTATATGTAATCAGTTTTTTAAAATAGTCAACCATATAGGAGCCTATTCGTGCACACACACACACACACACACACATTCAGCTTTATATTATAGATATACACACACACAAACATATATATATATATATATATATATATATATATATATATATATATATATATATATATATATATAAATCCACACACACATATATGCAGATATATATTTACACACACATACATACACAGCAGTACATATCCACACACACCACACACACACGCACACACACACACACAAAGGGACGGTTAGAATCTTAAAAAGATCTCTCGGTTGGAGTGTCTAAAATAGCAGGTGTATGTTTGGCGTCTGGTAGGATGCCCCATCCCTGACTTAAACAAAATGATAAGAAAAATAAATATTCATATGCACAAAAATATAAATATGCACACATATACATATAAATATCTACACAAATGTATATCTACATATAAATATTCACATACATACATGCATAGATCTAAATACACTATACATCTAATAAATGAGAATAAATATTCTCAATGTTGGGTTTGTTTTGTTTTATGGAATATCAATTCTTTTTGGTTATTCCATTCTGAATGAAGTCATTTTGGTAAAAGATGTTATGCATCAAATTTTTGATATCTTCAAATATACAGATAAACACACACACACACACACACACACACACACACATATATGTATATATATATATGTATATATATATATATATATATATATATATATATATATATATATATATTTATAGTAATAAAATCAAAAGGATGTAGCGTTTATCTGATATACGTAATGAATAGTATTCTTTGAAACTCCGTGGAATAAGGACTTTGTAAATTGTTTTTTTTGAGTATTCGGCCGAACAAGAAATTTTGATTGTAAAGTTCAACTTACAGTTTTCATTTTCTTATATATATATATATATATATATATATATATATATATATATACGCACACATACATACATACATATATACATGCATGCATACATAAATCCACACACACAGACACACAATATATAGGTATATATTTACACACATATACATACACATCAGTATATATCCACACACACACATACATAAATACAGCTATATATCTAAACACAGATAAATACTCCTACACACATATATAAATACACACACACACACACGCACATACATATAAATATCCACACGCATATACATATAAATATGCACATACACATACACACATACATATGAATCCCCCCCCACACACACATGCACACAGACACAAACACACACACACATACACACACACACACTCCCTTTAGTCTTGACAGACTACGGATACCCACTGTAAGAGTGCCTACATATTGAATTTTTGTTGCAAGGGTTGTGCAATCTCTACCTACACCTCTCCTGAGTCGGCATTGTTGAATATCAGTGGACAGTGGAGGTTCAGTACGACGAGAAACAATGGTGAGATGAGTGGAAAGCACATACAGTGCCTAGAATTCCCAAATGGTTACCCATCTGGTACTAGTTAGGCTCAACGTTGCTTAACTTCGGTGATCTGATGAGAATATATATGCAAGATGCATTTTTGAACACCGACGAGATGTACTGCCGCCAAAACGTTGGTCAATCAGCGATCTTTAAAATTTATGCAAATTTATTTATAAAACCAATTTCTACTGTACACTCTTTAACCCTTATCCTTGAGTGGCCTCTTGGCCTTGATAATGTGTTGATACCTACGAAAAAAAAAAAAAAAGAAAAAGTCCAATGTGAACAAGTTCTAATTGAATCGTCCCCCTAAGTAATCCAAGTTACAAAATTCCAACTGTTTACTATGCTAAAATCACAATGACTAATGTATACCTATTAACCCTTATCCTTGAGTGGCCTCTGGGCCTTGATAAGTGGTGACACCCATGTAAAAAAAAAAAAAAAAAACTCTACTCACTTATGGAGCGTTTTTGAAAATTATATGATTTTAAATTAATTTTCTCATTATACTTCAACTTAATGATATATATATATATATATATATATATATATATATATATATACATGGATATATATATGCATACATGGATATATATTATATATATGTATATATATAATATATATTTATATATATATATAAATATATTATATATACATATATAATATATATTTATATATATATACATGGATATATATATATAATATATATATATATATTTATATATATATATTTATATATATAATATATAATATATATATATATTTTTATATATAATATATATATATATTTATATATAATATATATATATATATATATATATATATATATATATATATATATATAGTAGTAAGTTATAAAATATATATGGCGATGGCTCTGATATGGCGATAATATATGATCTACCTACGTATTGAGCACTGTTGAAGTAAATACTTAGTTTATTCATATATTTATACTTTTGTATATTAATTTATATGATTAAATGAAGTATATATATATATATATATATATATATATATATATATATATATATATATATATATATGTATAAGTGTTGGGACGAAATTGGTGTACGAAAATAACAAAATAGAAAAATAATATCTCCGCCAGTGTTCGCATTAACGTTTGATGCAAATTCTTAGAATTCTTCAGTAATTTGATTTGTTATATCATTTCTGATTCTAGTCAGCTAATGAACAGAAAACACCAAAAATTGACTTTTTATTTAGAGTAGAGTATAACTTTATTTCAGTCAGCGGAGTTATTTGACCTGCTATTTGCTTTCTCGCTTCCCCTAAGCACTTGAAATGGTTTCGCCTGGAGGCTAGAAAAGGCACATTTTTATTTGCTATTTTTTTGTGTGTGACATATATATATATATATATATATATATATATAATAAATACCACAGCCAAACTACGTCACAGGCTACAAAAGCCATGTCAGTCAACGAACCGGAAGTCCAAGACTCGAGTTTCGCCCTCATTTGGGCCCATCAGTTGGACACATCCGAAATCAGGATTCGAAACCCGAGCCTCTTGTATATGAGACAAACACTCTGTCAAATGTGTGCCATATATATATATATATATATATATATATATATATATATATATATATACTTCATCCTTTGCACCTGAAATCAATAGAGATGAGACCATTCCTGTAATGATCCAGTCCCTGTTGATTTTTGCGGTGGGTGTAAAATTCTGTGCAATTCTAGGAGGTCCACCCTCCCAGGCTTTGCCTTCTCTCTTTAAGGATAGATTAGTTTATTGTTAATCACCTGAGCTGCCCTCATTGGGGCGATGCCTACGGGCTATGCAGGCACTTTTTGCAGGTCAGAGTGGCCCTCCTCGGAGGCGCTGACCTCTCAATCCCACTTTTCACCTCTGGTGTCGCAGTTCTTGCAGTGGGAAAGAACTATATATATATATATATATAAATGTACAAAAAATATGCATTAGTCTATTATAAAGTAGGGGATAATCGAAGCTCACAATATTGATGCAACATGTCACGGATGGTCTTGTATCAAAATTACTAAATAAAGAAATGAAACGACTGTTTTATTTCAGACTATATTTTACTGTGTATATTTATGGAAATCACTCCAAAGAAGAACGAAATTTTATTATCGTAAAGACACGAGATACCTATTAGCCTAAATTTTCAAAAGACCAATGCTGTAGGTAGGAGGAAAAAATAGCAAGAAAAGAGGTCTATAGGTTTGCAGTTCTTGTAAAGAAGCTGTATTACAAAGAGGTATTAAAATAGTAAATTGATGAAGACCAGTTGAATTACGAGTCAAACAAGCTGAAAGCAGGGAATAGATCAGACAATTCTAAAGAACACATGCCACATTAATGCAGGGTGGAACGATAAAATTGTCACCCTAGAAAAGACAGTTTCGTTTCTGTTTGATGAAAATCGGTTTCCTGTTTTTGTTTCAGACCATCTACTAGTTGGCTAATTGTGTACAAATCCCAAGAGCGATAGGAGCCTTCTATCATGCCTGAAAGTGACACAATGTTCAACAAGCGAGATTGGAGATGCGCCACTTTACAACTCCTGCTCTCTACTGATCCAAGTTATGACAACAGGACCATTGCCAGGACCCTCAAAATGCATCGCTTGATTGCCACAAATAACAGGGTCGTGCCCAGGGTGATGAAAACAAAGTTTCTGGCCACGGTTATGGTCTTTAAGTGAGGGCCACATCATGCCACCTCACATATTCAAAGTTGGCTTGAAAGTCAACACCATAATAAAGACACCCGGATGTACTGAAGAGTGTGGTGATCCCCTGGTGCAATCAGGTGGCCGCTGGCAGATCCTGGGTGTGACAGCAGGACTCAGTCTAAGGAGACCCAGGTTTGGCTTCAGAAAGAGTGCTACGACTTTGTACCCTTTTCTTACTAAACCCACTCCTCCTGTGACCTGAACCCGCTGGACTACTTCATTTGGTCCCACGTTAATAACATTACCAACATGACCTCCCACAACATCAAAACCAACCTGAGCGCAGCCATCTGCCAAGTATTTGCCGAGTTCTCACCGGCGATTTAGGAAAAGGCATGCTCCCAGTTCCTGACCCATATTGAGGTGGTGATTGAGGCTGAACACAGCTACATTGAATAGATGTCAGCTCTACTACATAATCAAGTTACCTGAATTGATTTTTTCAATAAAAATTTCAAAATAAGGCTGTAATGTTGTTTTCTTTAGGGCCACATTTTTATCATTCCATCCTGTATATAGAGAAAAGACTGAGACTAGCAACATCACATATGTGAAAGAGAGGTTGCAATGAAGAATAAAGAATGGGGACTAATGCAATTGCAGATACATTTTAGCACCTTATAATTAATGTTTGATACCAAAACAGAGTATTTTCTGTTTTAACTATAATTTTGGGGGGGGGGGGACTGGAGGATTCATACCCTTACAAAAATTGTAATTATCACCAATGTTATAGTTTCAGGCAGAAAGCTCTAAAATAACATGACGTGTCCTCCCCCACATATTCCAGCATTGCTTCCTGGAATCTCCTTGTTTATGTCGAATCATGAAGGTCTGTGCTCATTGCACAGACACCTTTACATGGTACGTGGTGTCTTCAATAAGTCTCCAGACATTTTTGTATGGGCACTTTTAATTGATAGTACATGCATGAAATTCTAATCCCCTTCAAAGTAATCTCCTCCGGCTGCAATGCACTTGTTGTACCGTTCCAACAACTTCTGGAAGGCCCCATGGAAGTCATATTGTGTGAGCGCGTCAATGACTCTTGTCACAGCCACTTTCATCTCCTCATCTGTCTCGTAATGACAGCCTCTAAGCTTTTCCTCGAGCTTAGGGAATAACTAAAAATCACACGGAGCAAGGGCTGGTAAGGAACTGTCTTGATGCCCATCTTGGTCAAATAGTCTGTGACAAAGATACAGTACCCTTGGGACAAACTTTTTGCAAATCTTCTGCATTTTCAATTCCTCAGGAATAATTGTGTGTACAGTTCCCACACTGACATCAAACTGTGCACTTATTGTTTCTATACAAGTCTTTATACATGAAAGTCTTCATTTCGCCAATCAACTCTGGTGTTCTGACTTCTTTACTCCTCCACATCTCTCATTATCCCTCATAGACTTCCTGCCTCCCTTGATTCTCTTATGCCACTCAAAAACTGATGCTCGCTTCATGCAAGGTGATCCAATTCCATATGTTTCTATGGCACTTTTTAAAAGTTTAAAATAGAATTTTATTGCATATCATTCATGTAAATTGTCTTCACGTCCAGATTGCATTTTTGAAATTCATCAACTGTGCTAATCAGGCTTGAGTAGGATGTATTCCAATTCCTGCTGTAGCCGTTCCTTTTGAACCTGAAATCATAAAAATGTGTCAGTCATCTCATAAGACGCATAGTAATAACATACTGAATTTTCACGAATCTATGACAATTTTAAATGCCTGGACAAAAAAAGTTTGGATACTTATTGGAGGCACCTCATATGTCCATTGTCTCTGGAGGCAGAAGGACATACGAGATGATGAGAAATTTCTATTGCACACACCGCCATCACCATTAGCCGATGGCAAATGATTCTTATTGAAGCGGGGAGAAATGATACTATCTCTGAATACATGAATAAATCATAGCAAAAATAAATAACAATATAATTGCGTCTCTGCGTATTCATTTCAGCCGGTGTTTTCATTAAAGTTTCTATAATTACAGAAGAACCTCAATAACTAACCATGAGGTCGGATTATATGTTATTATATGTTGTAGTCTAGGATTATTCAAGCTTGAGATAGAGGGAAGGGGATAAAACGTTGCGTTCTTTCATTGCTTAAATCTATTACTAATAGAAATTTTGTATTTGTCTGCCTGAAAACCAAACTGTACTAGTACTTCAACTAATTGTATTATTACACTTTTGGAGATTTGGTATTTGCTGTACGATGCCCCAAACTATAGTGTTACTTCCCTTAATTGTACTATTTCCGGCTGATTATGATATCGTCGTCTTCAAGTCCAATGTAAACAAGTTCTTGATGAGCCGTTCCTCTTAAGTAATCCAATCTACGCTTATTAACCCTTATCCTGTACGCTTATTAATCCTTATCCTCGAGTGGCCTCTGGGCCTTGATAAGTGATGACTCCTTTGTAAAAAAAAAAAAACACATCTGGTGATATGTATGTTGTGCACTAGAGCCTTGAAGGAGGTGGGTACATTTGCTGATCTTGGCTCACCTTTAATTCTCTCAGAAGTGAAGCATGATAGATTCCTGTAATTGTGGTACTCTTATACGAATAAGCTGTACAGATATCTGAGTTTGACAAAATGTACAGGAGAAAAGATTACTTCAGGCGAAACATTGTTGAGAATAAGATCAAACATCAGAACAGCAGTCTGAATAATACGAGACCTGTGGAAATTCCACAACAGCATCTTTCATATGTAATACATTACTGCTGGACATTCTATGGACGTTCAGCGTGAATGGAGACCCCACGATATTATTGTAGTCCTTTTGTTAAAGCTGTAAAAGTATTTATCTAAGTAATCTGGTTAATGTAGTGTCAGAATATATATGGTTATTGCAGTTTATCTCCAATATCTTTGTAGGAATCTGTGACATATTTCCTATGTATGGACGCCCATCGTGAACAGAAACCCCACGATATCATTATATCATCTTTACCCAGAACAGATACTACCCTTGATTCCTAGTCAGAAGAATAAGAAGGTATAGTTTAGTGTCACGTACACCCCAAAGCGACATCATTTTTTTTTTTTAATTTTAAGTTTTTTTATATTGTGTCTTTGGTGGACGGAAAATCCTATTTTTTAAAAAGAAGAATTAAAAATTTATTACATACTATAAACATAAAATTAACGTATCTATATATTTTTTTAATGTTTGTGGTATGCTATGACATTCTATTCTTTTCTTTAATAAATAGGATCTCCCGATCGAATAATTTACAATCTTGAAACTGTGACACACGTACGTACGTTAAAGATACTACAGTATTGATATATAGATAATATGAAGACTGTTGGATATTAATGAGTGAATCTTGCTGGACAAGCCACGTAAAGACGAAAGTTTACCTGTACCGCATAGGATTGGATTGCAGAGAAGATTGCAAGTTTTATTAACGATTCTATTCGTGATATTTTATAGGGAGGAGGGGGGAGGTACTTCGTAGCGTATTTTATTTTCATGACAAATAAGTTCTTCTCGCAATGCCTCTCACTTTATCATTTTTCATACATTGTTTTTATTTATTTATTTATGGAAATCGCTCCAGACAAGGCATGAAGCCACTTGATGTAAGGATTTAAAAAGAAATTCTCCTTAAAAGTCAAAAACTAGCCACTGATAAGTGCTAGATGAACATAGTCTGATCCAGAAACCAGCTATTATTCCCCCTCTGTCAGAAACATCGCTTATGGAATGTGAGGACTAAAGGACTAAATAAGGTAAGCGAGGGTTACTATGTTGCTTTCTGCTCTCCTTAATGTCCAATTCTCTTTCGTTTCTAATTCTTTTTTTTTTACTAAAGCATCTGTTATTTTCCTATTGCGTTTTTATTTGATATGGAAGGTGTATGCCCGATCGGATAAACTGACACCCTAGCCAGTATGCCTTTTTTTTTACTTATGATTTACTTCTTATTAAGGATAAAAGCCATTCAATGACAGGTGTGAATGATATGGATACATTATCAGTTAAATGATGACGAATATTATGAGAGGGTTGAAAATGCTGAATGGAATGAATAACATTTGGGTACTTTTGCACTTAGCACACTGGATTTCTGTAAATGCTGGGTTGGGTTTCACCAACAGCTGACGTAAATCGCCGGGATGTGTCGAGCGCTGATCAAGTTGATCAGTCAATAAAAAAGCGATGACAAACGCGCTTAGACAACAAAAATCGAAGCAGACGACTTTTAATAAATCGAAAGAAGAAATGTACTTTTCAATCATGCACAAATTTAATCAGTCCAACCCTTATCCGCTCCCCCCCCCAAAAAAAAAAGACTGTTAATAGTTTTCATAAAAATTCTTAAAACTTTTCTTGAAAAAAACATCAACGAAAAGAAATTCAAAATTTTCCCTTTTTCTTTTTAATTGCATTTTCACCCTAAACAAGGAACAGTGACACTTTGATGTAGAGGGCTACTATCTGGGACATAATTTGTAGGGGTATTATGTAGGGAGTTGAGCAGCAAGATATCTGTTTACATTACACTTGAACTTCTGAATGTCAGTAGACAAGGAAACATGAACCCAGAAGGGAATTCCAAAGTCTAGCAGTCTTAGAGAAGAAACTGTTAGAGCAGAAGGCTTTCTTACATCTAAGGATTTCTATTGTGTAGGGGGGGGGGGCATTTCGCTGCTTGTAAGGTTACATTAAAATCTTACAAAAAAAATCCAATTTTTTCCTTAAAATTCTCTTGAAAGAAAAAAAAATACGTTTCTATTCATTTAAAAAAAAAATTATTCATGAAACTTGCGGTATGTTTTATACATTATTTTATTGGAATCGTTTGAGGTGTGTAATTATTTATTTATTTGCAGACTGTTATCCTCATCTTTATAGTTGTTGTTTCACTACGTTTCGGCCAACCTATCCTCTGGTCTTCTTCAGGTGATTAATCGCGACAGGATAGGAATGCTGAATCTCGTAACTTCATCCCCAGTAATTACTGCCTTCCATAGCTATTGATGTCTCACGAGGTTTTGGCCAACTAAACCTCCGGCCTGCTTTGGTTAAGATTGAAGCAGGTATCTTCAAACAACGCTCAACTGGAACCGTAGAGATTCAACACCTGTATCCACTGCGCCATGGGCCCCATCACGGTTAACCACCTGAAAAAGGCCAAAGGATGAAATCTGGTTTGCTTCATCTGTGTAAGTTAATAGACTTTCTTGAGTGTGGCGCGTTTGCTCATGTGGCAGAGTACTCGCCTCGCATGCAAGAGACTCGAGTTTTGAATCCCGAGTTCATATATGTCTAACTGATGAGTTTAAATGAGGGCGAAGCTCGAACCTTGGGATTTTGTTTTGTTGGCTGCCATTGCTCTTGTGAGTTGCGACGTAATTTGGCTGTGGAAATAATTATATAGTCTCTCACATTCTGAATACACTACACAACACTAGGTTGGTCATGAGAACAGAGACCGTTTCTATGCGATACCACTGCTGCCCGAACATGAGCATTGTACTTAACTCTAACCATTTGAAGTTTGCACTTTCTCCTAACCTATCATCTAGCTCAACCAATCAAGGCCTCAAACATTACCATCGTTTTATGTAAGATATTATCTTATAAATATGAAAAGTAATAATGATGATTGAGTTAGAAAGCAAAGGGAGTCGAGTAGAAGGGAGACACCTGGGCTTATGATATTGTGATAACAGAATGCCTTACTGATCTGAGCTAATTCTGCTGTTGCTCTGGTATCTTCTTTTCGTTCGGAAAATATAGGAAATATAAAAAAGAAAAAAGAAAAAAGAATGCAAAAAGTGAGACATGGTAATTGCGAACGAGATCGCACATAGGATCAGGGCAAACAAATTCACCTCATAATTGCATATTTGTTTTTTTTTTTTTTTTTCGTTTCAGTTGGTCAGGGTTTTCAGTGAAGGAACCTTAGCGGCAAACCCATTTTTATTTTTCGGAATAATATCCCCATCTCAAAGATATCTGGTATCTTACGCACGATCTGATCCAAAACAACCTCATCTTTTTATTCATATATATATATATATATATATATATATATATATATATATATATATATATATATATATATATATATATTTGTTTTTCTATTTACAGAGAGAGATGGGAGGGGGGGAAGGGGGAAGCTAGCGCAGTACCAGCATTTGTTCAGATGTGTAGTGCATTCTGTTATCACAGCATCACCATCCCAGGCGCCCCTCCCCTTGCTCTAACTGAATAAGAGTTCTCTCCCCTTTCCAATTGTCATTATTGCTTTTCATATTTATGAGATGTTGATATTCATGCAATTTATATTTGTTATGACAAACCTTTCTTATCTCCGCCGTCTTTGCATTTGTTTGTCGTCGTCTCTTCATCGTTTTCTTGTTTTTCTTTTTTTGCTTTTTTTATTTACTTGTTTACTAGTTTGTTTTAATCTTGACTTTCATGACCCCCGCCTGCGTTGAGGTGATACAGCAGGGAGTCAAGTGTGTGTACCTCACAAACATCAAACATGGCGACGGATATTAGAAAGTTGGGAGAGAGAGAGAGAGAGAGAGAGAGAGAGAGAGAGAGAGAGAGAGAGAGAGAGAGAGAGAGAGAGAGAGAGAGGCGATCCAGGAATGATACGTTCAAGTTTTATGCTCCTTGTTAGTACAAAGGATATGCTGGACAGTTTATTTTTTATATTAAAATCAAGCAAACTGGCCGGCTAAACGTACAAGTAAGTTAAGAATAAGCCGAGTGAGTCGAATCGGCGGCCATTTGCAAAGAATGCACTCGAGAGAATTAAAGCAATTACAGAAAAGGTAAAACTAATAGCAAAGAATAAATAATGTAGGAAGAGAAAAAAAACTAAAAGATGAACGGATAGTGTTAAGATAAGTCCATTCAACCGAAGAATATTGTGAAGTAAATGCTATTTTTAACTTAAGTGTGACAGACCAACAAAAATGCTATTTTAAAATTAAGTGTGACAGACCAACAAAAAAGCTATTTTAAACTTAAGTTTGAAAGACCAACGAAAATTCTATTTTAAACTTAAGTGTGACAAACCAACAAAAATTCTATTTTAAACTTAAATGTGACAGACCAACAAAAATGCCATTTTAAACGTAAGTGTGAAAGACCAATAAAACTTTTATTTTAAACTTAAGTGTGACAGACCAATAAAAATTCTATTTTGAACTTAAGTGTGACAGACCAACGAAAATACTATTTAAAACTTTACTGTGACAGACAAACGAAAATTCTATTTTAAAGGGAAGTAATGCTAAAAACAAACCGAGTAATTCATATTTATGATTATTTGGGATAGAAAGAAAAGGGGGACTAAAGTTTTAACAGAAGTGTGACAAACCAACGAACATATTTTTTTAAATCTCAAATGTGGCAGACCAATCAAAATGCCATTTCAGACTTAAGCCACTTTCAGTTTAAACGTGAAAGATCTACCAAAATGTTATTTCAAAGTGAAGCATAGGAGATTAACAAAAATGCTATTTTAAACTTAAGTGTAACAGACCAACGAAAATACTATTTCAAACTTAAGGTTGACAAATTAACGAAAATGCTATTTCAAACAGGAGCATTACAGACCAACGAAAATTGTGTTTCAAACTTAAACATGACAGACTAATAAAAACGCTATTTCAAACTTAAGCGTTAGAGAGCAATGAAATAGGGGGTAAAACTAAAGCATGACAGACTAAAGAACTGGTATTTCAAACACAAGCGTGACAGACGGACGAAAACGCTGTTTCAAATTTAAGCTTGACAAAACGACGGATGGAGAGACCGAACGAGCCATTTATAGAGATTTGTGGACATAGCACTCCCACCCTCTCATTAAAAAAAAAAAACAAAAAAAAAAACGAGGGGATTGAAGTGGAGGGAAATTAGGTGGCCGAAGAGATCGCGCGATATATTGAATTGACCATTTCTTTCACAGTATCGCCAATATTGGTGATATTGGCAATCTACACGAGTGCTGTGCGATCGTCAACGCAGCGTGTGGGGAGTTTGAGTCATAAGGAGAATGTTCGCATTACGGACAGTGATTTTTATTTGATTTTACTCGGTTTCCTTTTCTTTCTCCTTTAATTTCCTATAGTTATTCTTTCTTCCGGCTTTTTACTTTTATTTTATTTCGTTTTCTTCCCCTTTCCCCCTTTCCTGTGTTTTGTACCTTTCATTCAATCATGAGCAAATCTGGTTTGAATCATTCTTATTATTAGTTCAAAGAAGAAGAAGAAGAAGAAGAAGAAGAAGAAGAAGAAGAAGGTGAAAGGTGCCCATTGTCAAGCGGTCAAATTAGAAATGAAGAAAGAAAGAGACACTATGAAAAAAAGGCAAGAAATTAATTATAAAAATTTTCTATTTAACTATCAGCAATTGCCACATAGAAGAAAAGGAAGGAAGATGATAAGTATAGAAGTAAAAAAAGATAAGCAGAATTGAAGAAACAAAGACGGAAAAACTGAAGAAAAACCATTAAAAGAAAGAAAAGAAAGTTAATACTGGCTTGAGGTAGTTGCTAGTCTAGCTGCAATGAAGAACTGTGATACAGCGAAACAGTCTGTATGTATATATATATATATGTATATATATATATATATATATATAAGCCACTTTGTGTGTGTGTGTGTGTGTGTGAGAGAGAGAGAGAGAGAGAGAGAGAGAGAGTTCCTTTCTCATAGGTTCCGAAACACTGAGCCTATCTTTTGCAAATTTCACACAAAGGTGATTTATATTTCTGGCAGTGTTCTTAGATATGTTTTGTACAGAAATTAATCCGACAATTATCGAAAATTGGAAAATAATCCGATCTTAAAAATAGTCTTTCTTCTCTTATAGATAAAAAAGAAATTTTACAAGAGAATATTTTATCTTACACCGATTTAACTTTGCACGGTGTAACGTAAAATACTCCCCTGTAAAAATTCTTCTTTTTTGCCTATAAAAGAAGAAAAACTATTTTTAAGACTGTCAAGCACAAATATCAGTTGACGTGATATTGTAAACAAACACAGACGGAATTTGATGAACGACATTATCATTATTATTAATATTATTATTATTATTATTATTATTATTTTTAATTCAACGATATAAACCAATGAATTTCACGTTTATTATTAATAAATCTGCCCTAAACAATTTTTTGCGCAACTACATTGATAATAGCGTAATTCGAAATTTTGAATATTGAATTCCAAGGCAAATCAATGGTCTCTACTTTAGTGTCATGTTACAGTAATGAGTATATCCAAAAAAAAAAAAAAAAAAAATTACGAAAAACGATAGGGTAGAAAAAATTATTAAAGAAAACATTTTTTTGACGAAAATTAGCAAAAAAACAAAAACAAACAAACAAAAAAAAACACCGGGGAATTCCAAATGGAGGTAAATAACTATTGCTAATATTTTTAATAAGTTGTGCGTTAAAAATCATAAATCTGAGTTACTTTCTGTATTTTTAGTATAACTGAGTTACTTCCCTTGTCATGTGTCCCAAAAGAAATATGACGAGGGGTTTTTACGGTAAAGATCAAGAACTCGTATATTTTTTAACTAATGCGTTAATATTTAAGTATTCTGACATGCCAAGCAAATAGATATCATTGTTTTTAGTTGAAAAAAAAAAAAAGTCAGTAGATACGAGTATTTATTTTTAAATCGAATTTTTGGTTTTCCGAATGTCGTTATTATAGTGTAGTTGCAGCAAATTTTTATTCTCAATGCAGGTAATGTGAAGAAAGAAGAAAATAATGGATTTTTACTTAAATTTTTATAGAACTGAAGAAAAACATATGTAAAGAAAGAATTATATATTATTTTATTATTGGAATCCTTGGCGCAGTGGATAGAGGCGTTGAATCTCTACGGTTCCAGGTAAGCATTGTCTGAAAATAGCGGTTTCAATCCTACCCAAAGCAGGCCAGAGGATTAGTTGGCCAAAACGTGGTGAGACAACAATAACTATGGAAGGCAGTAATCACTGAGAATGGAGACTCAGCATTCCTATCTCATCGTGGTCAACTGTTACGTTGCGGGTAGAATCTGTAAGACCGTGTGTACACGGCACCAGCCGGAATATGTTGTGCTGTCGGGGGGGGGGTTTCTGTATAATATGGACGTGTGTCTAACTCGTGCAATGGCTAGTGGTATAAAAATTATGACAACAGATACATTTTAACAACAGAGATGTGACAAAAGGGACAAATAACAGTTATCTGGGGTTGTAATATCGAACCAATCGGAGAAACATACCTGGTCCGTCTTTGATCGTGTTTGTCGGATTTTTGAGAATGAATCAATAAATCTCTGGTTGTCTTTTCAGCAACTTTATTTACCGATGTTCCCCATATTGGAAAGCTGCCACTGATCATAGACTAACGCATTCTGATCCCCTCTACTGGGAACCATCAAGGTCTGACTCGAGTCACTCTCTCTCACTTCTGTCTGCCCACTCTCGCTTCAAATCATAGTATCTTTTTCCTAAACTTCAACTAAAGTCCACCTCAATTTAAAATTTACGTAAGAGTCGTGAGACTCTAGAGATCAATCTATTCTAAATTGTTGTTTGTTTTACATTCCTTAATTTACTAAATTTAATCATAATAATCGACTGTTTTAATAATTTCCGGTGTTTTCCGGTAGACTAACAGCATAACACAACCATATGAAGCAGGCCATAGGAATAGTTCGGCGAAACGTTGTGAAACAACAACTATGATAATGAGGATAATACAGGGTGACCCCCCCCAAAAAAAAAACAGAGGACATTC
>NC_136502.1:107324084-107384084 GCF_053919585.1 Euprymna scolopes
AATATTATGCCAATTTTTGAATTTATTTTGCCCTTAACTCATTAGATGGGAAGGAACTTATCAATTCTAACAGAAAATAAAGGAATATGGGTATGATTGCAAAATACGAAAATCGAAAGAGAAATATACAATTGTTTTCTTGTTATTACACCATCTCTGAACTTTAATATAGAGTCACCACCATTAAATTCATTTATTAATAAATTGTATTCATACTAATATGCATTCACATAAAATATTTTATTTATTATATATATATATATATATATATATATATATATATATATATATATATATATATATATATATAGTAAGTTATATAATATATATGGCGATTAAACTACATTGAATATTCCGCGTTTCATCCACTCTAGGATTCTCCAGGCTTACGCGAGAATTTTGTGGTTGTCTCGGTTTTTTATATACGCACCTTCTATTGAGTTTTTAGTTAGCCCATCAGCTTTCTAGTATCCACCGCATCCTTCCTAATCAGCCAATGAGCAGGCACTTACAGGACAAAGGCCCAGTTGACCTGCGGTTGACCCGTTCTTTGTGTGTGCTATTTAGCCTAGATATCTTGTGTTTTGACCTATTTTAAATCTAGGGGAATTTTTTTTACATGTTAGTTTATATATATATATATATATATATATATATATATATATATATATATATACATATATTTATATGTGTGATAATTTATGTATATGCATGTTTATTGATTTGTTTAATTTCTATTGTTATTTTTTGTTTTAAAATTATTTTGTATCTCTATTCTAGAGCAAATTTTATCCTGTGAACACAGTTGTTCGCTATTTCTCTCCTACAATTTAATAGATGTTTGGGTTCTATAAAGTATAGGATAGCAAATTTTTCATGAAGACATAATCTACCTGGATCGTAAAGGTCTCTACATGTGTTTGCTTGTCTTACTATTTTCCATTCGACTACCCTATATATATATATATATATATATATATATATATATATATATATATATATATATATATATATATATTGCGTTTTTGCAATACGTTTTGAATGAATTCAATTATTTATGAAAGTGCATTTTTGCCTAAATGCGAGTTGGGAATAATTTTTCTTTTAACCAATTTGGTACCCCCATATGAGGAGCGGCATATATATTGTTTTTTTTTTTTTAAATATAATTATCCACAGGCACGTGTTTCGTCGTCAGCCACTCTGATGAGTCGTAGACGACGAAACACGTGTCAGTGGATAATTATATTTTAAAACAATATATATATATATATATATATATATATGCTAAACTTTTTAATCCGCTTAAAATGAACAAAATTTATAGCCTATTAACTTAGAACGAGTGCTTTTTTTTTTTTTTAAAAGTGATCACCACTTATCAAGGCCCGGAAGCCACTCAGGGATAAGGGTTATTGCAAGTACATTACGTTAGTGTGGAGATTTGATGGAGTGTTTACTTAAGGGGGCGGTTCATTAGGAATTTGTTAACATTAAACTTGAAGACATCCAAGTTGTAGTCCGGAGGGAAGCAGGTAGACGGAACAGAGTTCCACAGGCGTGCAGTTCTAAGAAAGAAGCTTTATGGCGAATTGATTGTTGAATATAGTAAACTTTGTGTTCATTTTTTTGCATTAAATGCCAATCCCTATTAATCTATAACTGCATCGAACGGATACAATCATACCTAGTCCGCTGCACGGTATCATAACAAAAGTCAATAGGAAATTTTAGCCAGAACAGACTTGTAATTCCCAATAAAAGTCTGAACGAACAGACAGACAAAGATAAATATGATATAGAATATCAGAAGACTCTTTTCTTTGCTGATTTTTTTTTTTTTTTTTTGCTAACCAAATTTCTCACTTCCCATCATCCTCTTTACCTCTGGCCATTCTGATGATGGAGGTTGATTTAGAAACCAGTCTCCTGACACCCGGTGTTTTGTTTTGCAAAGTGTTTTAACAAGAACCAACGATGCACCGTGGGGCATGGGGTTGGCACGTCAGGTGGTCCGGTCAGAACCTGAGTTATTGGTATTATTTAAATTGGCATCTTATTCCCAGGGACACTGATTATGGCCGTGGACCTACAAGGACAGCCCCCCCCCCTCGGCAGGGTCTTGGAGAAAATAATGATGAAAAGGAGACAAAGCATTGGAAAAAGAAGAAAAGTTCCTGTTGAGGAAATGAGCCAAAGGAGACCAGATTATAGCCTCACAAATCAAAGGAAGAATGGTAGATAAAGAATGGAAGGGCAGAGGAGTTTCCATTTTGAACAATACTAGTTTTTATCTGAACCATAAATTAACATGCTCTGACTTGTATGTATGTTTGGGGAATCGGAGTGTGATGCTGGGGGTGATGGTGGTGGTGGTTGGGGTTGAGATGAAGGAATTGGAAAAGGTAAATAGATCACACAAATGAAAGAGTAGGACGACAAAATGGGGAGAGTAAAAGAGAGATATAAAGGTAATAAACATTAAGTTGTAAAGGAAGGAACAGGTGAAGAAAAAAATGAAGAAATAAAGAAAGGGAAGGAGAAAGGGAGGAGGAAAGAGATAAAAGAAAAAGCAAAGTTAGTAAAAAAAAAAGAAAGACCTGATAAACATAACGGATAAAAGGAAAAAGGAAAGAAAGATATGAAGAAATAAAGATAAGGAAGAATAAAGAAAGAAAGAAAAGAAAAGGAAGACGAAAAGGTGTTAGTAAAAGAAAGAAAGAAATGTGATAAACATAAAGGATGAAAGGAAAAAAAAAGAAAAAAAGACATGAAGAAATAAAGACGAGAAAGAAAGAAAGAATAAAAAGAAAAAGCAGACGGAAAGAAATTAGTAAAATAAAGAACGGAAAAAAAGGAAAGAAAGATATGAAGACATAAGGATAGAGAAGAAGAAAAAAAGAAAAGAAAAGAAAAAGAAGACAGAAGGAATTAGTAAAAGAAAGAAAGAAAAAGAGAAATGTAATAAACGTAACGGAGAAAGGAAAGAAAGAAATAAAGATAAGGAAGAAGAAGGAGAAAAGAAAGAAAAGAAAAAAGGAAGACAGAAAGACGATAGAAAAGAAATGAAATAATAAAGGAAGAAAATATGAAGAAACAAAGATAGGAAAAAAGAAAGAAAGAAAAAGAAAAGGCAGAAAGAAAAAAAGAAATATAATAGATATAACGGAAAAAAGAAAAAAAGAAAGAAAAAGAAAAGAAAAGGCAGAAAGAAAGAAATGTAATACATATAACGGAAAAACGAAAAAAAGGAAGAAAGAAAAAGAAAAAAAGGTAGAAAGAAAGAAATGTAATAAATATAACGGAAAAAAGAAAAAAAGGAAGAAAGAAAAAAGAAAAGAAAAGGTAGAAAAAGAGAAAGAAATGTAATAAATATAACGGAAAAAAGAAAAAAGGAAGAAAGAAAAAAGAAAAGAAAAGGCAGAAAGAAAGAAATGTAATAAATATAACGGAAAAAAGAAAAAAAGGAAGAAAGAAAAAAGAAAAGAAAAGGTAGAAAAAGAGAAAGAAATGTAATAAATATAACGGAAAAAAGAAAAAAAGGAAGAAAGAAAAACGAAAAGAAAAGGCAGAAAGAAAGAAATGTAATAAA
Organism: Euprymna scolopes; assembly: GCF_053919585.1. Lineage (NCBI taxonomy): Eukaryota > Metazoa > Mollusca > Cephalopoda > Sepiida > Sepiolidae > Euprymna > Euprymna scolopes. The sequence goes on from NC_136502.1 coordinate 107,327,677, forward strand.
TATAACGGAAAAAAAGAAAAAAAAAGGAAGAAAGAAATGAAGAAATAAAGATAGAGAAGAAGAAGAAATAAAAAAGAAAAAAGGAAGAAAAAATGAAGAAAGAAAGAGAAGAAGTAAGAAAGAAGAAAAAAGAAAAGGAAGGCAGAAAGAAGTTAGTAAACGAAAGAAAGAAATATAAAAAAACGTAACAAATAAAAGGAAAAAAGGAAAAAAAGAAACAAAAAAATAAAGATAGAGAAGAAGAAGAAAAGAAAAAAAGGAAAGAAAAGGCAGACAGAAAGAAGTTAGTAAAATAAAGAAAGAAAGAAATGTAATAAATATAACGGAAAAAAGGGAAAGAAAGATATGAAGACATAAAGGAAGAAAAAAGAAAAGAAAAGAAAAAGAAGACAGAAAGAAGTATCTAAAAGAAAGAAAGAAAGAAATGTAATAAACGTAACGGAACAAAGGAAAAAGAAAGAAAAATGTGGAAAAATAAAGACAGGGAAGAAGAAGGAAAGAAAGAAAAGGAAAGGCAGACAGAAAGAAGTTAGTAAAAAAAGAAAGAAACGTAATAAATATAATTTATGAAATAAAGGAAAAAAAGGACGACAGAAATGAAGAAATAAAGATAGGGAAGAAGAAGGAAAGAAAGGAAAGAAAAGGCAGACAGAAACAAGTTAGTAAAAAAAGAAAGAAACGTAATAAATATAATTTATGAAATAAAGGAAAAAAAGGACGACAGAAATGAAGAAATAAAGATAGGGAAGAAGAAGGAAAGAAAGGAAAGAAAAAGGTTAGTAAAAGAAGGAAGAAGAGAGAAATAAGAGGAAGAAGAAAAGAAGAAAGGAAAGAAGCACAAATAAGAATTAAAAAAGAAAGAGAGAAAGAAAAAGGGGAAAATTGGTATAAATAGATCAAATAAATGATGTCGGCTGGTTGGTTGTTTTTGTTTTACGGCATATCAACCCCTTTTAGGTCATTTAATGCTGAATCCAGTGATTGTGAAGAGTAGGTTTTTAATAGAATATGTATATATTTTTTTTCTAGTCAGTTTCTATTTAACCCATAGTTGGGACCCTAACAGGTACTACCAGTCCGGGTCAGAGTGGACCTGGGAGCAATGGCAATTAAAGGGCGACTCCACACTCCCCAAAGCCCACAAGCTGGGGCCTCACCATCGGATAAAGTTTAAGGTCATATCTAGGACCCAAATAAATGAAAGGATGAGATGACAAAAATATGGGGGAAAAAAAGAGATATAACGGGAGGAAGAAGAAAAGAAGAAAGGAAAGAAACACAAAGAAAAAAGAAAAAAGAAGAGGAAAGGCAGACAGAAAGAAGTTAGTAAAAGAAAGAAAGAAAGAAATGTAATAAATATAACGGAAAAAAGGAAAGAAACACAAAGAAAAAAGAAAAAAGAAAAGAAAAGGCAGACAGAAAGAAGTTAGTAAAAGAAAGAAAGAAAGAAATGTAATAAATATAACGGAAAAAAGGAAAGAAACACAAAGAAAAAAGAAAAAAGAAAAGAAAAGGCAGACAGAAAGAAGTTAGTAAAAGAAAGAAAGAAAGAAAGAAATGTAATAAATATAACGGAAAAAAGGAAAGAAACATAAAGAAAAAAGAAAAAAGAAGAGGAAAGGAGGAAGGAAAGGAGAAGGTAGAAATTGTGGAAGAAACGGTCGAAGGAAACAAAAACAAATTGTAATAAAAATAAGTTACACAGAAAGAAAAGAAAGAAGAAATACAGAAAAGAAAGAAAGAAAGAAAGAAGGAATGGACTTAAAATAAAGGAGAAAAGGATAATCAGAGGGAAATACGAGGGGCGTGCAATAAGTAATGCCCCTGACCCACTTGTAGTTGTCTGATCTCACTGAAATTTTGCATGTGCAATGATTTATATCTCTACGCGTTATGTGGCAAATTACAGCTCTGAACACCTTTGTGGTTTCTGTTTTACATGGGTTTGAAATGGAGCCTGTTGAATGTCCAACAGTGATCCGGTTTTTGTATTTGAAAGGACGTACACCTCAGGAGACTTTTGATGAAATGAAAGAAACTTATGGTGATAATGCCCCATCATATGACCTTGTAAAACGCTGGCATCGTGAATTCAAACATGGTTGGAAGTCTGTGGAAACAGCTCCCAGACCCGGGCCCTCCCCTTTCTGCCATTGATGAGCCATCTGTCCGTCAAGTGGAGGCTGCCATTTTGGAAGATCGGCGCATTACTATTCGCCAAATAGCCCAAGATGCCAAGATTAGTACAGGGTCTGTGGAAACTATCATTCATGACCATTTGCATATACATAAGGTGACTGCCAGATGGATTCCCAGGCTGCTCACATCATTCCAGAAGCGAGAACACGTTGAGTGCTCGAAGATGAATTTGGAGATGTGCCAAGAAGATGAGTCAAAGTTTTGTAAAAGACTGATTACACAGGATGAAGCCTGGTTCTATCACTATGATCCATAGACCAAAGCCCAGCCAATGCAGTGGAAGGCACTTGGACTCACCACCTCCAAAGAAGGCAAGGGTGCAGCCCTCCGCTGGCAAGGTCATGCTCACAGTCTTCTGGGACCAGGATGGAGTAGTGATGGCAGATTTCCTGGCAAAGGGTACCACAATTACAGGAGCCTATTATGCTTCACTTTTGAGGAAATTAAGGGAAGCTATCAAAAATCAAGAGGCGGGGCAAGATCAGCAAAGGTACCCTCCTCCTGCATGACAACGCTCAGGTCCACAACTCGCATGTCGCCAGATCAGAAGCACGGGCGTGTGGTTATGAAATATTCCACCATCCTCCCTACTCTCCTGACCTTGCACCCTCTCACTTTTACATCTTCCCAGCCATGAAGTTGTTTTTGAAAGGAAAGCGTTTCCCAGATGATGCAGCCTTGATTTTTGAAGTCACGTCGTGGTTGGAGTAGCAACCTGGGGTGTTCTACAAAAACGGTCTCCAGAGCTGCATCAAACGATGGGAGAAATGCCTAACTCTGGGTGGTTCCTATGTAGAGTAAGACTAATAACTGTGGCAAGTTTCGTTGCTCTACTGCTATGGGATAGGATGCAAAAGTAATAGAAACAAATAACGGATGAAAGGAAGAGGGAAAGAAAAAAAGAAAGAAGAAAGAAGTAAACGAGAATGATAAAACGAATGAAGAAAAAGAAATAGATCTCAAAATTAAAGAGAAGGTTGACAACACAATGAAGAAATAAAACGGAAATTATAAAAGGTGAAATAGACATGAAAGAAGAAACAATGAATTAACATGGCATTCTAATGAATATTGATTATGGTCGTCCTCCATCGAATACAACCATCTGATTTGTGTGAACATTTCAAAGAACAAAAGCAAAATAGAAAGAACGTATGAGAAAAGAAAGAAAGCAAGATACATTATTAAGATAAAAAAACAGAAGAAAGAAGAAATGAATGAAAAATAAAAGAACGAAACGAATTATAGAAATGTTATTAAAAGTGGCAGGTGCTCGTCTGAGCTCCAATCTCTGGTCCCCCCCCCTCGCCAATCTTTCACGAAAAACACCCGTCTAGCTGAATCCACTGTGAAAAATTTCCCCCACTCTTTATCTGTGCCTAAATCAAAACGTGGATTCCATGAACAAAGCTTCTTTCTTAGAACTGCACGCCTGTGAAACTCTGTTCCATCTGCCTGCTTCCCACCTGACTACAACTTGGATGTCTTCAAGTCCTACGTTAACAAATTCCTAATGAACCGCCCCCTTAAGTAAACACTTCATCAAATCTCCACATTAACGTACTGTACTTGCAATAACCCTTATCCCTGAGTGGCTTCCGGGTCTTGATAAGTGGTGACCACCGTGTAAAAAAAAAAGTGATGAAAGCAAATAACAAAAGATGTAGAAACGAAGAAATGAATGAAAAAAGAAATATTTTAAGAAATGAAAGAAAATAGTAAAAATATAGAAAGAGGAAATGAATGGAAAAAAATAGTGGAAAATAAAGAAATTTAAAAAATAAAGAAAGAAAATCACAAGAGACGTAAAAAGAACATAAAGAATTTTTTTTAAAAAATGAAGAAAGAAATTAATAATGGTGTAGAAGTAAGACATGACTAAAAAATATTTTTAAAAATGAAGAAAAAAATAATAAAGAAATAAGATATGAAAAAATATTTTTAAAAATGAAGAAAAAATAATAAAGAAATAAGATATGAAAAAATATTTTTTTTTAATAAACAAAGAAAATAATAAAAGTTGTAGAAATAAGACATGAATAAAAAATATTTTTAAAAATGAAGAAAAAAATAATAAAGAAATAAGATATGAAAAATATTTTTTTTAAATAAACAAAGAAAATAATAAACGTTGTAGAAATAAGACATGAATAAAAAATATTTTTAAAAATGAAGAAAAAAATAATAAAGAAATAAGATATGAAAAATATTTTTTTTAAATAAACAAAGAAAATAATAAACGTTGTAGAAATAAGACATGAATAAAAAATATTTTTAAAAATGAAGAAAAAAATAATAAAGAAATAAGATATGAAAAATATTTTTTTAAATAAACAAAGAAAATAATAAACGTTGTAGAAATAAGACATGAATAAAAAATATTTTTAAAAATGAAGAAAAAAATAATAAAGAAATAAGATATGAAAAATATTTTTTTTAAATAAACAAAGAAAATAATAAACGTTGTAGAAATAAGACATGAATAAAAAATATTTTTAAAAATGAAGAAAAAAATAATAAAGAAATAAGATATGAAAAAATATTTTTAAAAATAAAGAAAAAAATAATAAAGAAATTAGATATGAAAAAATATTTTTAAAAATGAAGAAAAAAAATAATAAAGAAATAAGATATGAAAAAATATTTTTTAAAATGAAGAAAAAAATAATAAAGAAATAAGATATGAAAAAATATTTTTAAAAATGAAGAAAAAAATAATAAAGAAATAAGATATGAAAAAATATTTTTTTTAAATAAACAAAGAAAATAATAAAAGTTGTAGAAATAAGACATGAATAAAAAATATTTTTAAAAATGAAGAAAAAATAATAAAGAAATAAGATATGAAAAAATATTTTTTTAAAAATAAACAAAGAAAATAATAAAAGTTGTAGAAATAAGACATGGATAAAAATATTTTTAAAAATGAAGAAAAAAATAATAAAGAAATAAGATATGAAAAAATATTTTTTTTAAATAAACAAAGAAAATAATAAAAGTTGTAGAAATAAGACATGAATAAAAAATATTTTTAAAAATGAAGAAAAAAATAATAAAGAAATAAGATATGAAAAAATATTTTTTTTTAAATAAACAAAGAAAATAATAAAAGTTGTAGAAATAAGACATGGATAAAAAATATTTTTTAAAGTAAACAAAGAATATAATAAAGAAAAATATTAGAAAAAAAGAAATTTAATAAAATGAAGAAAAAGAATAATAAAAATGAAGGTTAGGGTCAGGGTTAGAGTAAGAATAATAAATAAAATGAAGAAAAAGAATATAAAAATGAAGAAAAAGAAGAATAAAAAAATGAAGAAAAAGAAGAATAAAAAATGAAGAAAAAGAATAATTAAAAATGAAGAAAACAAAATAATAAAAAAAATGAAGAAAAAGAAGAATAAAAAATGAAGAAAAAGAATAATAATAATAAATGAAGGTTAGGGTCAGGGTTAAGGTAAGAATAATAAAAAAAATAAAGAAAAAGAATAATAAATTGAAGAAAAAGAAGAATAAAAAAATGAAGAAAAAGAAGAATAAAAAATGAAGAAAAACAATAATAAAAAAATGAAGAAAACAAAATAATAAAAAAATGAAGAAAAAGAATAATAAAAAAAAGAAATGAATGAACAAATATTTAAAAAATGAAAAGATATAGAAAAAAGACATGAATAAAAAATATTTTTTAAAATGGAGAAAGAAAATAATAAAAGATGTAGAAAGAAAAATGAATGAAAAAAGAAATAGAGAGCACAAAAAGAATTCGAAGAAAACGAAAAAAAATAATGTCTGGAAAGTGAATTAAAAAAGACAAACGAGTAAGAGAAAGAAAAGGAAGTGTAAAAATATGCTAAAAAAAATTTTTAAATAAAAATTAAAAAAGTGAAAAACAAAGAATTAAGAAACGTAGAGAACAAAAGAAAAGGTATGAAATTACGAATGAAAGTATTTATACGTCATATTTTTATAATGAATGAAAATGAATGAAAACAAAATTTTAACGTAAAAAGATTTTCATTCATATTTTTGTAATGAATGAAAATGAATGAAAACAAAATTTTAACGTAAAAATATTTTCATTCATTTTCATTCATTAATGAATGAAAACAATATTTCACACCACATTTTTATATGAATGGAAAGGAAGAACGTATGTCTTGTGTAGAAAGAACTAAGGTTAAATAAAAGAAAGAGAAAGAGATTTATTTTTATTGAATTGTTGATGGAAAAGAATCAATAACAATAAACAATACAGAAAATGAAGAATTTTTTACTTGAATGAGTAGGATTAAAAAATGTTTTTTACATAGGCATCACCACTTTTCAAGGCCCAGAGGCCACTCAAGGATAAGGGTTAAAGAGTGTACAGTAGCCAATTGGACAATATAGTAATCGTTAGTAATGGAAATTCGATAAATTTGTTAAGTTAAGTGGAACGACTTATTAAGAACTTGTTTACGTTGGACTTGAAGACAACCATATTGTAGTCAGCTGAAAAGAAAAAATTGATAACAAAATGAATAAATATTATTTTTTAAATTTCTTTATTTTCTTTTTTCATTCATTTTTTCTTTCAACATCTTTTATGATTTTCTTTCTTTATTTTTTAAATTTCTTTTTTTTTCTATTATTTTGTCATTTATTTCTTTTTTCTGCATCTTTTATTATCATTTTTTTTTTCATTTATACAAATATTTCTTTTTTCATTCATTTCTTCATTTATACATCTTTTGTTATTTTCTTTCGTCACTTTTAAAAATATTTCTATAATTCGTTTCATTCGTTTATTTCTCTTTCATTTCTTCTTTCATCTGTTTTTATGATCTTGGTACATCTCGTAGCCTTTGTCAAATATTTTTTAATTTTTTGATTTGTATGCAGAAAAGAAAGAGAAAAATAATTCCAATGTAAATGCAAAAGGAAGAGGAGAGTGAGATAGATAGATAGATAGATAGATAGAGAGATAGATAGAGAGAGAGAGAGAGAGAGAGAGAGAGAGAGAGAGAGAGAGAGAGAAAGAGAGTGAGATAGAAGAATATTTAAATGAAAAAAAATAAGAGAGAAATAAAAGAGAACAAGGGCATTTTTTAATTGCAAAAGACGATGTGGAAAAGAAGAAACGCAAAAAATGCCTTTCATTTGAATGAAGAAGGAAGAAAAGAACCAAAGAATGTTTGTAATTTGAATGAAAAAAAAAGAGAAAAAAAGAAAATCGTGTTTTATTTGAATGAAGAAGGTACAAAAAGGAAAGAGAGGGAAATTTCAATTAGAATGAAAAGGCATAAGAGAAAAGAAAAGGATAGAAGGAGAAAACATCGTCCATATGAACAAAAAAGAAATGAGAGATTATATATGAAAAACAAAGACAAAAAGAAAAATAAGAGAAAAATAAGCAAATGCATATTATGAATGGAATGTAAAAAAAAAACCCGGAAAAGTGAAAGAAATTATTAATTTATTTTATAAAGGCCAGTTGTTTGTGTGTATGTGTGTTTATATGTCCAGATAAAAGTAAAATTAAAACAAAACCATAAAACAAAGAACTTAAAATTTGGTATACTCTTGATCAATGTTGAACTGAGTGATTAGTATCTAAAATTACGAAAAAATGCATTAATTCCCTGGGGAGTCAGTTGGGCCAGATTTAAGTTTGTTGACCTTTTTTACAAGAAACATTTCGACCGTACTTTTGGTCTTCCTCAATATGTGTGTGTGTATCTATCTATCTATCTATCTATCTATCTATCTATCTATCTATCTATCTATCTACGATTATGTTAAAGGAACTTTGTGTGTGTGTATAAGTTCGTTCCATATAGATTTCAAAACAGCTGTACTTTATGTTCCTGGCAGTGTTCTTAGATAAGATTTTTTTATCTAAATGTCTTAGGTAATGATCAATTCGAAAAGTTGATATACTCTTAATCAATGTTGAACTGAATGATTAGTATCTAAAATTACAATGCATTAATTCCCTGGGGAGTCAACTGGGCCAGATTTCGTAAGGAGGGTGGGTCAATTTTATATACTGATTTGGGATGAAGATTTAGACACGTTACTTGATAAATCTATTATATAAAGAAGAAGTGTCAGTGTGTATGTATGTGTGTATGTCAAGCTAGAAAGGAATGAGCTATGTAGAGGAGAAAGAGGGGGTTGGGGGAAAGAAAGGTAGAGAGATGGATAGAGAGAGGTAAAGTGATCAACGTTTTAATAGAAATAGGTTACTTATTTTGCACTGCACCGGGCAACGCCAGGTAGTCCTGCTAATAGAAAATTAAGAACAAATGAAGCAGAAAGTAATAAGAATATAATAAAGGAGAATGTGAAAGAGAGAGAAAGAAAAGCGAAAGGGAGGGAGAGAAGGGGGAGGGAGAAATTCCTGAATATAGCAACGCAAATTAGAATAAAAAGACAAATAACAAACAAAAATATAATAAAAAGAATAAAAGAAAAGAAACAACAAACGTCACGGTTGGAAAATGAAGACAAAGAAAAGAAAAAAAAACCATAAAGAGCAAAGGTCGAAGCCAGGCTTTGTCATTCGCATCAACCTCTCCCTGTGGGTTTGTTGAAAGACAAGCATCTTGCCACCAAAGAGACGATGCCAACCAATAATTATTTCAAGAGAGAATAGCAGAATTGTTGTCCGGTTTTTCTTTTCTCTGTGAGCTTCACACGCTAAACACCCTTAATTAGCACAATCTAGCAAAGGTTCAGAGGAGGTGACCATGATTGCTGGCTGACAGATTTGCCTGTCCAGAAGAAGGTGTTATAGAAGGAGCATTTAACAAAGCCGCCGTCGTATTTCCTTACCTCAAATAAGCTCAGATTAATAAGACGAAACACAGATTGATTTTTAATGTATGTACACACACATACATTTAGCTTTCAAGTTAACTTCAAGTAAGTTATAATACACAGTCAATAGTTTTTCGTTTGACAGCTAGACACTAGTGCACTTGCACTAACCGGAAGTATTTTCTTTGTTTCTATTTTCAGAGTAAGGAAAAAGGGAGAAAATCCGAATTTTAAAGATTTTTTTATTAAATAATTTATCAGAAAATAAACGTAAATGCATTCAATGTAAAATACATTTAAAAATAAAAAAATTCTTTAAGACTTATTTTATAAAGGAAATTCATCTTTTACTTTTAAAGAGTCATTATTTAACTTTCATGAATAATCTTATTTTAAAAAAAAACAACTGTAAACATTTCAAAGTATCTTACTTTGACTGTAGGCTTTTGCGTCTAAATAATTATATTTTCTTAACAAATATATATTAAAAAAATTATTATTAGAAAAGGGGAGACAAACCAAACTTTAATGATTTTTATTGCATAATTTCTCCGAAAATAAACGTATATGCACTCAATTTAGAAAGGATTTTATTATTTTTCTTTAAAATTTAATTTATGGAAGCAATTTATCTTTATCAAAAAAGTCATCATTTAATTTTCAGAACTAATCTTATTAAAAAAAAAAATAAATAAATAAATAAAAATAACAGAAAACTTTTCAAAATATTCTAATTTGATTGTTGCATTTTGCATCTAAATAATTATATTTTCTTTAAAAATTATAGTAAAAAATTAATTCTTAAAAAAGGGGAGAAAATCCAAATTTTTATGATTTTTTTTTATGAATAAGCTCCGAAAATGGACAGTCAGTAGTTTTTCGTTCGAAAGGTAGACACTGGTGATCTTGCACTAACCGGAAGTATTTTCTTTGTTTTGATTTTCGGGTTAAACAAAAGGGGAGACAATCCGAATTTTAAAGATTTTTTTATTAAATAATTTCTCAGAAAATAAACGTAAATGCATTAAATTTAGAATACATTTTTAAAAATTTCCTTTGAGACTTGTTTTAATAAGGAAATTCATCCTTTACTTTAAAAGAGTTATTATTTAATTTTTACAAATAATCTTATAAAGCAAAATAATTGAAAACATTTCCAAATATCATAATTTGACTGTTGCATTTTGCGACTAAATAATTAAAATATGAAAATACATTATATACAATCAAATACAACAATGATTGGTGTCACACAACCAAAGACGATACCAGTATATATTGTACATACATATATACACACAACGAATGTAATATGCATATTTTTAGAGGGACGTTCGGAATATAAATGGATATGTAACATAATCTCTGTATCGATAAAATTTTGACATTATGTTTATCAAAGCCAGTAAGTAGTTTCAATCACAAAGAAATAACTTTGAACTTTAACCACTTAATGGCCAAATTTCTGGCCGAAAACCGATTTTTCCAAATCAATCTCAGTATCCTGTATATAAAATTTCGAATCTGTAGACTAAATATTGACAGAGTTATTGCGTAGGGAAATTTACACACACTGACACACAGACACACAGACAGGTTCACTTTTATAGATAGATAGATAGATAGATAGATAGATAGATAGATAGATAGATAGATAGACTAATAGATTAAACAAAATATATACGTATGCATAAATATATATGGAAACAATTTTTTGTTTACTGTAAAGATTGTACGCAAATATTACGCAAGTATAAATCATGTAGAATATCTGCATGAATATAATTACACGTAATAGTTAACTCTCGATGATCATCCCATATGAAAACCGAAAAAACTAATAGGGAATAAATTAAAATGAATGTTTAAAAGAATATGCAAATTAGCTAGATATTTTGCAAATGAATGCGATTCCACAACCTATATATAAGAAAATTGTATTTTCTTTTTAAATAAATAGAAAAGAGGGCTTTTAATATGAATATCAATACACACAAAAGAAAAACGAATTTATAGGAGTATATATATATATATATATATATATATATATATATATATATATACATATATCGATTGTTTCCTTATGCTTCTTAACTTTATGTAATTTTCATAATTACACATCAAATATCTTTTATCGTTTACTATTGATCAAATATTTTTAGATAAAATAATACAGAAAAAGTATGACGCATTTCTCAAATTTAGATTTGAAGGAACAGTGAACATAAGTACATTTTGAATTATGTTTCCGTAAGGACGTCTCCCTTAATTTTAAGTATAAACTTTAAATAGTCTAATACGCAGAATAATATAGAAATAACTCAATACACAGAATAAAAGCAGCACTAGCAACCATTACTGGAAGCTCAAATGTTCACCCGCAAATAATCAAGTAGGAAATAACACGACAGACCAGTATATGTAGAAAAATTTAATGACCCTTGTATGTTGTATCAAAATGAGAAATTTAAAATTCTAAACTTCAAAGAGTTTCAAAACATATTAAAGTGTAGAAGTGAAATTTCAAACAACTGTATACACAGAAAAATACTTTAAGATAACAGTACATAAAAATAAAATAATGAAATAAAAGGGTAACTAAACCAACACCTAAAACAGAAAGACTGTTCCATGCACGCACGTGTTAAATTAAGATCAGCTGGTAATTGGACGCATTCACAAAAGGATGCGTGACCTCAAGACAAAAAAGAACAAAAAAGGAAGTAAAATTTAGTCTAACCTTTGTTTGAAAGAATCTCTGCCACTGGCTATTGAAAGCATAAGCCGTAAGAGAGGGAATAACAATGAATCTAATTTGTTAGCGAGCTAGACTGAACACCACATGTGTGTACAAAAACTCTCAGTATCACAAATTTTGTACTTTTTAGCTGACAATTCCCCAAGGAGATGAAACACGGAAGCCTCTGTGTAGCTTAATTGACATAAATATATTTTCATAACTTTATATATATATATATATATATATATATATATATATATATATATATGTGTGTGTGTGTGTGTGTGTGTGTGTGTGTGAGCGTGTGTGCGTGTGTGTGTAAATATGATTTTCTCAATTATATTTCACTTTTTATATATACAAATCCTTATTTTAGGATGTTTAATGTAATTAAAGAGTATATAACAAATAAATGACAAAATTCTATATTCCAAATTTCATGATGTCGACCATCTTACAATTTATTCCTTTAATTCCGTTGTCACTTCTTGACACTAACTGTTTCGTAGCGCAAAATTATTCATTAGAATATTACATCAATCAATGAATTTATTTTGCCCTTAACTCATCAGAAGAAATAGCAACTATAAATCCACCAAAAGAAAATAAACTGCATTTGGTCATGATTACGAAATCCAAAAATTGGAAGAGAAGTTGCATTTACCTTAATTTAGCCTATTATTCGCTTACATGATGCCATTTTGAACTTATTCATATATATATATATATATATATATATATATATATATATATATATGTGTGTGTGTGTGTGTGTGTGTGTGTGTGTGGCGGGGGATGGGTGTAGTATTCATTCTTAAACTAATAAATTGATTATTATGGAATATGAAATATATATTCTAAGCAACACGATCAGCAACGTGGTTGCATACTTTTTGTTTATTTTTAGTCTACAGACTGTCAATTTTTAGTCTACAAACTCGAAATTTAATATACAGGGTACTGAGATTTGGGAAAATCTATGTGATCTGGTTTCAGACAGATATTAGGCTGTTAAGGGGGTCAAAGTTAAACGATTTGACCTTTGAGAACTCTATCGAACTCCTCCGAAAATTTTGGGTCTACACACTTTAAATTTTAGATATAGGTTCCTTTGACATGGATCGAACTTAATAACTTGATTAGAGCCCTAAACAATAAATGTTAATGGGTCATAATAGCGTTCAGCATACACCTCACACCCGGGCAACCCCGGGCACCCATGCTAGTATATATATATATATATATATATATATATATATATATATATATATATATATATATATATATATATAAATTTTAGGTGCGATAGGATATAAAACTATTCTTGTCCAAGAGACTCTGCATGAAATAATACAGTGCCCTCACGACTTCGGAGGGTTAGCGGACTCATCCATCATCCATCCATATTCCGTATGACCATAGAATTAGACGCTGATTTTAATGTGAAGAAAATCTATCTCTCGTGAAAAGAGACGTAGCATTGGGATAAAAATTTAAATTGTCTCAGTCTAGAAGGATTTCGTCACTGGTCTAGGAGAGAAATGCTATTGAGTAGTATCAGAACAGGTTAGAATGTAGAATATAAATAACGTCACCACTGACCCAAGGAACGCTGAACATTCGCATATTGTAACGCCATTTCTCTTGAATAAATGGGTGAGTCGTTCTTTGACTTTTCCTTCCTCGATGCTAATCAATGGCTGAAGGTGCAATAATTTCTGAGAGGATGACGGTCAAAGTGGGAGATAATCGCGTTTGATGCTATTTAATTTCTACTCAAATTGGACTAAACTAATTACCACTTACTGCATCTCATTCGCCGTAGAACAAACCACAATTGCTTATATTTCTTCTTCTCCATCGTTAGTCAGTTTCGTATTATCATTTTATCTAGTTGTGCGCACGCGCGTATATATATATATATATATATATATATATATATATATATATATATACATACACGTGTACGTAGATTTAAAATATATATATATAATTTTTTTAAAAATGTACGTATACGCGTGTTCCGGGGCCCTACGCCTCTTAAGCGTAGCTTGACTGTTGTTAGGATTCGAACCTCGGACCTTATGTATTTCAGACCAGCGTCTTAATCCATTACCCTATGATGCCATAGACAAGTTACTGTTTAGTTTTTTTTTTTTTATTGTTTATCTATTTACGTAGTTTTTGTTGTTGATTTTTTAAACGGTATTAAGGTTAACGTTTCCACCAAGGAGATCCGGCGTTTTCTTAGAAATTCGCCCACTTTTATTTGGACGTATTTTTTATTTACTTATTTAATATTTAAAAAAAAAACAGTAATCTACGTATACGCGTGTTTCGGGGCCCTATCCCTGTTAAGCTCGACTCCTAACAACAGTCAAGCTACGCCGAAACACGCGTGTACGTAGATTACTGTTTTTAAAAAATATTAAATAAATAAATAAAAAAATACGTCCAAATAAAAATGGGCGACTTTCTAAGAAAACACCGGATCTCCAAGGTGAAGACGTTAACTTTAATATCGTTTATATATATATATATATATATATATATATATATATATATATATATATATATATATATATATATATATATATATATATATATATATATACATATATATATACATATATATACATACATATATATACATATATATATATACATATATATATATATATATATATATATATATATATATATATATATATATATATATATATATATATGATTATCTACTATAATAATAAAATACCCGCAGGCACTAGCGTTTAATCCTTTCGAGAATCTTCAATGCAGGGTGTCACGATTAACACCAGTCGACATATATGAATCCGGCAACTTGAGCCATCTCTGACTCGATTAGCAAAGACCGTATCCAATCGGTTACCATCAACTGCGAAAAATGACGTTGAATTTAAACATTTTATTTTTAAATGTTCTTTACGTCAGTCACAGTGATCTTATCGGTATACGATGATCTATGCAGAAGAGCCAAATTGACTGACTTAATTCAACTGAAAGTGTTCAACGATAAGAAACGAGTTTCTTAAAGAGGCTAACATAATTCTTTACTATAGTAATACCCACAGACACTAGTGTTTCCTCCTTTCTGGAATCTTCAGTGCAGAGTGTCACGATTAACACCAGTCGACAGATTCGAACGCGGCAACACGAGCCATCTCTGGCTCGATTAGCAAAGATATATATATATATATATATATATATATATATATATATATATATATATATATATATATATATATATTGTACGGAAGAATCAAGTTGATACACAAGTTCTTGCCAGATCACCGAAGGTAAGCAACGTTGAGCCTGGCCAGTACCAGATGGGTGACCATTTGGGAAAGCTAGACGCTGTAGGTACCGCGCCGAGTAGTAGAAATTCCCAAATTTCCAGGTTGGTATCTGGGGGCACATTAATTCACTGGGAGAGATGCACCCCTAGTCTTCGTAATGACATGCATCTAGGAGAAATAAAGAAAACTCTGATGTAAAAACCTGCAGTCTAGAGTATACTGTGTCCTGTGGCAGTCATCTGTATCGACAAAGATCAAAGATTAGCAGTAATATCAAAAAGTGTGGCTGGTTCTACACAAAGCCTTCACTACTATAAACAAATACTATAAAACAGATGTGGCTGAAGCTCATACGTTGGAATCGATGAGCGAGTCCATTATATATATATATATATATATATATATATATATATATGTATGTATGTATGTGTGTGTGTGTGTGTGTGTGTGTGTGTGTGTGTGTGTGTGTGTGTGTGTGTGTAAATTATCTAACAATCAACTGGTATGGAAACCATTATAATTATTTGCTAATATTTTCTCCTCTGGAGAGATGGTAGACATCGAAATCCTATAGGATAAGGAGTAATAATATTTCAAATGTATTCTTTGTCCTATATAGAATAATTAAAATCTTTTGATTTGAAATTTAACCATTTCACACAATAATATTTTTAATTGTATTGAATAACTAAAATTTTATATATATATATATATATATATATATATATATATATATACATATATATATATATACATATATATATATATATATATATATATATATATATATATATATATATATATATATATATATATATCCCGAAACCTCTGGCCTTGATGGAGTATCTCCAGTATCAAATAATCTTTATACACTGAAATTTACTTTATGTATGAAAACCAAAGAGGGGAGATGTAATATATGAGAAATATTTGGAATCAAGTCTCTCCTTGCTGTTGTTTCATATCATTTGAAACCATAGCAGTAAGTTTTATTCTCCTCTCCATCAAGGCCAAAGGTTTTAGAGAAATATCAGATATTTTGTAATTCATATGCAAAACTAGGAAAACAAATGACTGTGATTGAAATATTAGTAAAGGTGCAGTATCTTTCCACCCTCCAAAGATTATTTTAAATCAATCTTATTATGAGGTTTCGGGGGTGCTGAAAACGAAAATAACAGTTGAAATCCCAGGAAACATAGTTTCCAAGATACGAAGAAATTATAGTTTTAAAAAGTGGGGGATCATTTTTCTACATTATTTTTATGTAAAATGAGCATTCACTTTATAGTCACCTCTTTTTTTTTGGGGGAGGGGAGCGTCTGTTATTTTTAGGGTGGTGTTTATTTGGTAATTGTGGCCTGCTAGACCAACACAAAAGCTGCCTTAAAAAACTTGTTTTCGATCAATTTTTGGGTGTACTGAAAACGAATATCACATTTAAATCTTCCGTAGATAAGTATTTTTCCGGGTATTAATCAATGTAATTCTTTATGCTATAAGTGGTGGCCATTGTTGTAAGCGCAAGCCCGCATATGTTTGCCTAAGACATGGAAAAATACTTATTTGCGAAAAAATATAATGCGATATTCGTTTTCAGCATACCCGAAAACCCCTGGAAAAGCTTTTAAGGTAGGTTTTGTGTTGGTCTACCAGGCTACAATAAACACCACCCCTAAAAAATAACAGACCTCCACCTGCCAAAAGGTGGCCATAGTGTGTGCTCATTTTACGTTAAATTAATATAGAAAAGTGATCCCTAATTTTTGAAACAATAATGTGCGACCTTAAGGGCAAATGTCACATAGCCCACTACACAATTCAGGTCATTAGCTTTCCAACGAGCCTTCATTTGTTAAATTTTAATAAATAGGCGCCGATATTTTGAACTTTAAAAATTGACAAATAAGGTTGTATACCTATATATGGATATATCTATAGTCGTAGCCAAATTGAATCTTGAAATACGCCTACCTTTGGTTCTATGGTACAAAACTATATGAAAATTTTCAGGCTTGTTGAAGATCATAAGACTATTCTATTGTTAAAACTTTATGACAATTGGTAAAAAAGAACCTATGTTTTCAAACCAATAAGATATGTCCAAATTTGCCTATATTTGTATATATAGTGTATTGACAGCAGCTTAAGTTTTACTGCTTTGGTTGTGTCCCCTACATTTGTCGGTTTTGCTGCTTCGGTTGTTTCCCTTGTGGCCGTGCAGGCCACTAATTTGAGAATGTATGCAAAATGAATACGAAAAGTATAAAAGGTATACTTTTTCTTTATTAGTTTTCTATTGAGCAACGTGAAGGTATATAAATTTGTTTTGAAAAGAAAAAAGTTGTTTTTTTTAATTTGTTGAACCTGTTTACAAGAAAACAATTTCGACCGTACTTTCAGTTTTCATCAATGTGTGTGTGTCTATCTATCTATCTATCTATCTATCTATCTATTTATCTATCTATCTATCTATCTATCTATCTATCTATCTATCTACGATTATGTTAAAGGAACATTGTGTGCATATATGTTCGTTCCCTATGGACTCCAAAAACAGCTCGGCCGATATTTTTGAAATTTCACACAGATGTACTTTATGTACCTGACAGTGATTTTTTTTGTGTCTGAATGTCTTAGGTAATGATCGCTAATTGATAATCGAAAAGATCTGATGAAAGAAGGAACAGTCGATTTTGAATAAATTTAACACCTTACACAGCCTAATATTACAAGTGCATTTAAAAAATTTTATTACCACACAAGTAGAAAGGTCCGACATAAAATAAACAGTAGTTTCTTTGATATGACAGAGGCGCGTTCGAAATAAATGTTTCTGCTCAAAGAACAATTAAACGATGATACCTGAGATTTTCATTTTTAACTTAAATTAAAACCATTGTCACCGCACAAGCTGTAAGGCCAGATATATAAAATCAACAGTAGGTGCTTTGATATGACAAGGGCACGTTCGAAATAAATGTTCCTGTTTAGAGCACAACTGAACCACGACAGTTGACTTTTGTATTTTAAACTTTAATTTAAACGATTTAATAAAAAATAATCTTATAAAATCAACAGTAGGTTCTCTACAGTGCAATTTAGGCTATAATTATTGTGAACTAAGTCACTGCGAGGACGCATGTGAAGCTGCTTACCGGTGCACTGCGATTTAATTAAAAAAATAGGTAATTTCATCGAATTTGGTGATAATTAAAAGTATTGGAAGTGTGGGATTTTCAAATGATCCTCATTCAATCCCGGGCAACGTCAGGTCTTCCTGTTAGTAGTTGAATATATGTCTATTAGTGTATATACGAACAACACTATCGCAATTGCAACATCGTTAAAGGAAGGAATCTCTATTTCTCGCTAAATATTTGGTTCTACCACTACTACCAGTTGTCATCAGGACGAATTTTACATGTTCCACAGATTTTGTGATTACACCGACCTTAACTGGCATGTACATACATAAACCTAACACAGTCTTTAAAATTTCCGTTCATAAATAATACAGTCAACCTTTCAAAGTCCATCCATTCTGATTGGCTGAGCTCTGAATATTTTAATATTCTGGAATCCAGTTCTTCACTTTTTAAACGAAAGATTACTAACATTAAAATATGGCGTCACTAAGAGACACATTATTATGCCCAGCGTCAAGTTCATTTACTGCATAGTTCATTACAGTTGTGCGTGTGTGTGTGTGTGTGTGTGTGTGTGTGTGTGTGTGTGTGTGTGTGTGTGTATGTGTGTGTGTGTGTGTGTGTGTGTGTGTGTGTGTGTGTGTGTGTGTGTGTGTGCGTACAATACAGATCACTCTAATAGTGGCTTTGTAGCTGTCGGAATACTGTTCCTATTATTCTACGGGGTCCACAGTGCGTGTAAAAGAATTACTCTTACCCCATTTCTCTCTCTTTATCTCTCTCTTACACACACACACACACACACACACACACACACACACACACACACACACACACACAGTACGTGTATTTCCTCTCGCTAATGGTTCCTATTATAGTTTGTGCACGCCTGTGTCTGTGTGCGTGTGTTCGGTTGGGCATGCGTATGACATTGCAATAGCATTTTTCTTCTTCTTCTTCTTCTTCTTCTTCTTCTTTTTCTTTTTCTTTTTTTCTTCTAAACTTTCTACTTTTTAATTATCAATTAATTTCTGTTTTATTTTCTTCTTTTTTTTCTTTCTTACACAATTTTATTGTGTCGGTTTTTTAAAAATAGTTAATAGAGTCATCATTATCAATTTTCGAGCACAGCTGCTAGGTGCATGGGGAACGTCTAAATATGATCTATAAATATTTCCCTTAGTATCATGATAAAGAGGTGAAAGCCCTTCTTAAAAATTTTGGATAATATTTACCATATTATCCAACTGCTTCATTTACAAATAAACACTTTTTTGTCTATTTTCATGGCCCCGAGAAACGCCAGGTAGCACTGCTGGTTATAACAACATGCTGCAACTAAAGAACCCGACTAGCCAGAATCAAATATTTATTGTGCCGGATGAAAGTTATCGATGACAAAGAAACGATAAAGAAATTGATATTACTTTATATATATATATATATATATATATATATATATATACATACTATATATATGATGATTGCAACGTCTTGTCAGACGAGTGCCACACCCTCAGACATTTAAAATCCATGAGCCCAAATGTCTGAGGGAGTATCTATACAAATATGATGTTAAAGTCTTAGCTTTGTACGACAGCTAAGTATCTCTCTCGGTTCAAAATGTTGAGATCCAGCAACAAGCAAGAGCAAGATAGCCAGCAAAAAATTAAACTGCAGACCAGCTTCTCCTAGAAAGCTTGCCTTCACCACGGCTTAGGGGAGCCCTCTCTACCTCAATACACATACACACACACACACACACACACACACACACACACACACACACACACACAAATATACACGGTGCTAGCTGGCCGTTGACCCAGAAAAAGAGTTCATTCGCCCTTTGGAAGGTCTTGTTTTGAATCCTTCAGGGAGACTAGCCGCCCTCCTCACCAAACAAGTCTGGTGGGGGAACCAGTTTTGTCGCCGGTGACCCGACCATGAGGCAGGTAGTACTAGGTTACATGATACCAGTAGCATATGACATGACCTGACATATATATATATATATATATATATATATATATATATATATATATATATATGTATATATGTCGATTTTTGTAGCGATAAATAAATTATAATAAATATGATAAATAAATATATATATATACATACTATATATATATATATATATATATGTACATACTATATATATATATATTTATATATATATATATATATATATATATATATATATATATGTCGATTTTTGTAGCGATAAATAAATTCGGTATGAATTGTCTTCCTTAGATCTGAGAAACCGTCTCATATTAGATCTGAGTAACCGCCTTATAAAACACACACACACACACACACACACACACACACACATATACATATATATATATATATAAATGTATATACGTACATATATACATATATTGCTTGTTTTTTATTTACTATATTTTAATTATAAACTATTTATCAACAGGCAGGTGTTTCGCCGTATCTACGGCTCTTTGGCGCGGCTGAATATACCACGGCTGAACATCCTATGTATGATTACGACTATGGATAGACCCACGATATTCTTATGAACATGAATATATATGTGCTTACATATAGATAGATAACTATAACTATAATAGATGCTTATAGATAAATATATCTAATATACATATATATATATATGCATATGTTTAAATACGCACTAACACATATACATATGTATGTAAATTCATATGTAAATTCATAAACATTAAATATGCAAGGTAAATAAATTTATGAAATAACAATATAAGTACGCTCAAAGAGTTTAACGTTTATATCTGAATGCATAAATACGTACATATATATGCATACACTCACGCACGCATATACACACATATATTAATGTGTATTCAAATAAATGTGTGTATATATATACACACATATATATATATATATTTATATATACACACAAAATAATTAGTGCCTATATAAATGCACATATAAATACATGTGTAAATGCCTGTATATATATGTGTGTATGTATATGTATATGTATTGATATATATATATATATATATATATATATATATATATATATATATATATATATATATAGACGTTCGAATATTATATCCATAAATTTCATCATACATATCTATGTGCTTAAGAATACATATCTATATTTCAAGATCTATAAAGAAAAATAAATAAATATTTCCCCAATTTATCATTCGGAACAAATGATAAACGATAATGATTAAATTATTCCGAGCGCTTATTTCAATGGAAAAAAAAAAATAATAATAGATAGGAAAGGAAGATACATTAATTTTCATAAAAATAAAAACGACATATTTCTGTGAGAAATTATGAATTTTAAATTCTCCCATGGAACATCAGTGAATCTCGAAAAACATTTGTCAATTTGGATTATTTTCATGAAATAGTCGACATAATAAAAGCAACAGTTCGCTTTTCATGAATACTGTATATGACAGACACAGAGACAGACACAGAGACACACAGACACTTTCACTTTTATAGATATATAGATTATATATATAATGATTGCGTAAACATGAAACGCTGTAAGCTTAAAAGAATAATTATTACAAAATTACAGGGAAATTCCACGATAGTTGAAAATTAAAAAAAATTATAATAAACAAAATTAAATTAAAAATTAAAATAAAACAAATAACTACGGATTTAAAACAAATTTTAGTTAATTGTTTATAATCTAAATAGATTAATTTTAAAAATAATTTTAAAAAATTACATTTTTCAATGAACATCGTTTTGCTTTTGTTTTATGGATAATTTTTTTAATATAAATTATGAAGAAACAAAATCATTTAAAAATTTAGAAAATATAAAGTATAAGGAAAAAATCATTGAATATTTTATATCTATATCATTAATTGCGAGATGAAGGATAATGTTTTTTATTGCAACAAAATGTAAATTACATTAAATAAATCCAAGGTAATTCTTTGATTCTATTTAAATTAAATTTTTATATCTTACTTTGTAAAATTTATAAGAGTGCACTTTGAAGATAAATGAATTTCAAATTGAATCTTATACCTTTATTTTTAAAGCCTATAGTAAAAACATTTTGTTTAACAATTTTCATGCCTTGGATGAAATGCTTTTCTAACTTATATCTTATCTTTTTAAGATTATATTTAAAAACTCTCCTTCTCCCTATTTCAGTTTGTATTTCTCCTCACACCACAACTCATTTGTGCAATCCCCTCTTTGTATTATTACAGGTCTTAATATTCTCTCTGTTTCAGTTTATATTTCTCCTCACACCACAACTCATTTTTTGCAACCCCTCTTTGTAATACAGGTCTGAATAATGAAAAAATCTGATTTAAAAAAAAAAAAATTCAAATAACTTTCTTAGATTAAATTTTTTAAACTTCTTTCAGAATAGAAAATCTTTAAAATTTAATAAGGAACATATTTCATATAGGTTTCATTAACAAATATTCAGTACATAACGAGGAAAATAGAGCTGAAAATTTCAAAAGGAGTGTATAACTTGTTATGGTCAATAGTAGTCCTCGCCAGCGAAAGTCTTTGTTATTATTATTATTATTATTATTATTATTATTATTATTATTATTATTATTTCAAACATTTTGTGTCTTGCCTTTTCGTGTGAGGACTAATATATATATATATATATATATATATATATATATATATATATATATATATATATATATATATAGTCTTATTTATAGTATTCCGAATTATACTGGGTGTATATAATTGAAAATTCGGTAATCGTTCATACACCAATAAATTTTAAGTCAAAATGAGATGACTTAAACTGTAAGCTACAAAATTATGATATTTCATAATTGAGTATTCATATATTGTTTTAACAAAATCAAGACATCAAGGAATAGATTGACAGCAACAAATAGTGTATTTCATCGTTGGTTACAATTGTGTCAAGATAATATATATATATATATATATATATATATATATATATATATATATGTATGTATGTATATATATATATATATATATGACTACTTCATTTAATCACATAAATTATAATTTTATGCGTAAACTAAGTATGTACTTCAACAGTGCTCAATACATAGGTAGAGCTAGGTAGTAAGTTAGAAACATATATATGGCAGTTAAGCTACAGAGAATATTCCGCATTTCATCCATACTAGGATTCGTCAGGCTTATGCATAAGCGAATCCTAGTGTGGATGAGATGTGGCATACGCTTTGTAGCTTAATTGCCATATATATTGTTCTAACTTACTATATATATATATATATATATATATATATATATATATATAGAGAGAGAGAGAGAGAGAGAGATAGATAGATAGATAGATAGATAGATAGATAGATAGATAGATACTAGCTGGACGCCCAGCGTTGCCCGGTTGTACAATACACTTAAACATGATATTTTCTTACATGCAGATTGCGTATGTATTTTTATGGAATGAATGCTCTATTGAATATTATATATTGCGAGGAATAATTTTCCCAGTGGACTAATTCGCAAAAAATAATAATGATAATGTCGTTCATCAAATTCCCTCTGTGTTTGTTTACAATATCACGTCAGCTGATATTTGGGCTTGACGATCTTAAAAATAGTCTTTCTTCTCTTATAGATAAAAATGAATTTTTACAGGGGAATATTTTACGTTACACCGCATAAGGTAACATCGTTGTAACGTAAAATATCCCCCTGTAAAAATTATTTGTAATCCATAAGAAAAGAGAGACTATTTTTAAGATCTGATTTTTTTCGATTTTCAACACTTATCGAATGAATTTCTGTAGAAAACATATCTAAGAACACTGCCAGAAATATAAATTACCTTTGTGTGAAATTTGAAACAAACTGGCTCAACTGTTTCGGAATCTATGAGGAAGGAAGTCGCCCACACATACACACACAAAGTTACTTTTATGTAATAGAAAGATAGAGATATAAATATTTAGCATGATCAGGTCATTCAACTTTTGCCAACAAAGAAACAAAAAAAAAATCACTACAAATAAACAGCGATACAAAATAAAGATGATAGAGAAATTGTAAAGAATATTAAAGAATTTCTTGAAACGAAGGTTTTCCTGCTTTTGTTTGCTTTGATATCTTTTATCTTAGAAAGAGAATCATAAAATCCTATTGCTCAGTCGATTCACATCTAGAAATTAATGCTAACTCAATTATATCCAACTTGCAATCTTGAAGTGAAGAAAAAAAAAAACGAAAAAACAAAAAAAAAAAAAACGAAAAAACGAAAAAAAAAACAAAAAAACAACAACATGAAATCTATATCACCTTCGGTGAAATGAAATGTCAAATTCAGTGTGCATTGTGAAATTTGATGAACACTTTGATAATAAAGCAGCACAAATAAATAATTTAATCATAAAATGTCAATTTCAGTCTACATGTGAAATTTCAAGAAAAAGAAAAAAACAAAATTCTAATAAAGATCTGGAATAGGAAGACAGAAATGTAAAATATTTATAAATATATAATAAAATGGAAAGAGGATTATTGAGTAAATTATGAGAATTCTTATACTTATATATATATATATATATATATATATATATATATATACATATACATATATATATACCTATATATATATATATATATATATATATATATATATATATATATATATATAAGGCTGAACGTTTGTGTGTGTGTCTGGTCACGAATAGGCTCCTATATGGTGTACTATCATAGAAAACTGATCACATATAATGATAGAAGATGTATTGAGACCTCGCAGCAGCAAGAGAATGAGGAAATAAATGTTGCTGTACAACTATAAGAAAGGGAGTTGAATTTCTGGACTATTCTTTGTTTGCCTTGTGATCGAGGCTACAGCGTGTTGGTTCCCGGACAACATTACACTTAAGGATGGAAACAAACAAGTTGAAATAATGATATAAAAACTTGTACAAAGACACCAATATTTCAGTCTTTAAATACGACCATGATTAAAGTCGGACACACACACACACACACACACACACACTCATATATATATATATTTATATACAAGTGTATATATATATATATTTATATATATATATATATATATATATATATATATATATATATATATATAGCTCCTTCTGATTTAGGTTCAGTAAGGAAAAAACTTGGATAGGGTCATTCCTTCCTTTAAGAAAAACGTAAGTCTCTCTCTTTGGCAATGCTCTGGCTCAGTAATCAATTGGTTCCTGAACTTTAAGGATAAGCAGATACTGAGCTTTATTACATTTGACATTAATAACTATTATCTCCGATCCTCATAAATAAACCCTAATCTTCGCAAAAAGAAATTCTGACCTACTGATCTAGAAATTAGACTAAGTCATTCACTCATACAATTTGGTAATAAGCATTGGACAAGTTGGATCCACTTTACAATTTTGATATCATGATGGGTTTTCAGATTCTACTGGGATGTTTCTATTGAAGAAACTTAAGCTTCAATTGAAATCTAACAAAGGAAGTCTTTATATAGATAATGCCCTACTTACCACAAGGGCTGTTAAACTATTACGAAATTACTATTAAGAAACTTCATGTTTTCTTTAATAATTTTGGCTTTTCCATAGTATTGAACCTGGATTATAAACCTTTAACTATTAAGATATATTTCTAAACTTTAACTCAGAAACTTACTGCGCCTACGACAAGCCTAACTTGATACTTTCTATGTTCACAAAATTTTTCCATCAATTAAAGTCAATTATAAAATCTATAGTACCTTCTGTCTCCAGAAAAATATCTAAATTCTCCATTGATAAAACGCTTTTGATCAAAACTGTATTTCTTTAATAATGCTTTAAAGAAATTCAAGATATGCTAAGAAATTAAAATATAAACAAAGCAACCCTTTCACTAGCCGTTTAAAGTCTGTAATTACACATAACATGACTCGAAATAAAACAAATATAAAAAAATCCATCTAATGCTATCAATGATAAATATACTTAATCATAAGCATTCAAGCCCACATCATTTTTGGAGGCAAAAGAAAAGCACAAATATCAAAGCTAACATAGCTCAAGAATTTGTTGAAAAATCTCTCAAATATCCACATAGATTCAATACTATCCTAAATAAAACTCAATTAAGATATTCTTCTCCATTATTCCTAATCAAGCATAGAGAATAACCACATCAAATAATAAGAAAATTAAAATAGCTCAAATAATCCCCTTCCCCATATCTCCTAAAACTGATTGCAATTGCCAAGATAAGGAAGATTGCCCACTTAAAAATGACTGCATCCATAAAATATTATATATTCATGCACCGTTACTGAGCTATAAAGCACTTTTCTAATAGATCAATCAACTTATTCAAGTACGCTCATCTTAGATCAATCAAACATTAACATTTCAGCTACAGCAAATAATATTTCACCCATTAATAATTGCAATTTACCAAATGATCTCCATAATAACAATCTCAATAAGCCCCGTACCCACTACGCTAACTGGTACTAATCAAACCCACCATAACTTAACTAGTTATACTGCCCCTAACCTTAATAGAAACTTCCATATTAAGTACGGAATTCGGGCACCTTTGAAATCCCACGCTTGTATGGACGCTATCTCTACATTAATTAAGGTACGCGTTTCAAAGCACATACATTCTTTTAGCAATGAAAACATTGATAGTAATAAATAAGTGGCAACTTTAACCGGAAATCTTAGATCTAATAGCATTCCGTTCTCCATTCATCGAATTAGATTTACACCACAGGCTCAAAATCTTGTAACCATTTGCATTTCAGAGGCTGTAACGATAATATCTTCCTTTAGAATAAAAATATAATTAAACTGGAAAATGAGCAATACAGACACATGAAAAAATTCAAATATAGCCAGTTCGAAATCACTTAGTCAAACCAAACAACTCAACTACTTCATAAACACCAATTACATAATTAATTCCCCTATTTTGTAGACGTTGGATGATTTCAGAATTATTCATCTCTATTTATCCCTTAGAATTTTCCAATAATTTTACATAAAACACCCATGCCACAATATTTTCTTTCTGCCTTTTCTAAATTAATACTAACCTAGGACTCTTTACAATTAGTACTCAAATCTAACCCTAACACTAACCCAACTCACCCACATTCTAGGCCTGATTTTTCACCCCTTTTTCCTCAATTTTCTGCCTTTTTTTCGATTCACAAGTTACAATTGGTTAGGCAAATTTAAATTGTTCGCTAGGCATATCTACAGTCCCTTTGAGTTCTATCAGATTTTCCCATAATATCTGTAGCATATTATTTTTTAAATCCCATATTATGCTAATTAGTTTAATGTACAATAATCTTTGATTCATATAAACCTCTTATTTCATAACTAAAATATGCTAAAATATGCTCCACCGAACATCCCACAACAACACCACTTGATTTAATCCCTTTCCATCAAATACTGCCCAAACAGATTAAATTTTGATTACTTAATACTTTTTTCTAATCTATTAGGCTAAAATACACTATTTTCATTGTTCCGTTTATGTTTTAATTGCTAAACGATCTTTGAAATATTTATTTATTTAAATTAAGCACGCTTTGTTTCCTTAGCATATTCAATATCTTATTCCAACTAATATAGCGTAAAAAGCGTATAAATTCTAATTTACAAAGTTTAAATTCATTCTTACACACACATATACACACACACACACACACATATATATATAGAGAGAGATATAGTCATCCACATACAGTACTGTTTCACTGTTTCACATATCATCTGTACAGCTAGAAAGCAACTGCCTCGAGCCAGGATCGAAACCCGAATGCCCATATGAGAGTCGGAGCTTCTAACCGTTGCGCTATTCGGCTTCTGCTATGCGGGCAGTGAATTAACAATGTTTTTACATTGTCAAAATACCTAAGCTCAATTTGTTTACACGAAGAGCATCGCTTAGAGAGAGGGGGAGAGAGAAAGAGAGAGAGAGAGAGAGAGAGAGAGAGAGAAAGAGAGGGGAGAGATACCATGGCGGAGGTGTGTGCTCTTAGAAAGCTTCAGTTCAATGTATAACATTCCCCAAGCCTCTAGATGAAACCATCGCTAATACTGGTTTGAAACACGTTGTATTGGTCGTATCCTAACGATACTCATAAAAATAGTTTTCATGTCTAGTGTGTCATCCTAATAAGAAGTATTTACCCTGCGAGCCGTTGATCTATAGACTTGAATTGTAATCTTGTAGAATTGCCCAATAGTGACGTTTCTCTCTTTTTGCTAATAAGTCAGTGTTGAGTGGATACGTGTGGGAGGGGGCGGGCTCTTAGAAGCCAAGGTGACTGGCATTGAAATTCAAGACAGGAAACTTGGTTTATGTTTCTTCCCAATTCGCCAAGGGCAGAGTGCAAAATGTGTCTAATTAGAGAACACCTGAAGGTTTGTCTTTTCGCTTAGTGTTTTTGTTTTGCATTTCTTTAGCAAAGTTACCGAAAAGCTCACACACACACACACACACACACACACACACACACACACACACACACACACACACACACATACTCCTGCACATATAATTATATATATATATATATATATATATATATATAGAGAGAGAGAGAGAGAGAGAGAGAGATGAGATATATATATATATATATATATATATATATATATATATATATATATATATATATATATATATAGAGAGAGAGAGAGAGAGAGAGAGAGAGAGATAGACGAAGGTCTTTCCAAAAATAAAGCCTCATAAAATTGAAGAGCTATGCCGATGAGAGTGGTACCATTTAAACAAGGGATCTTTGTGCTCCAGAACGCACTGTTTCTACATAGTCACCACCATTCTAAATGAACTTTTTCCAGTGAGCATCGATGGTTGCACATGGGCGTCTAGAACGCGTTTAGCAATATTATCTATAATGCGAACTAGCCATATAGAAAATGCAACAACCAAGAAAAATTTTAAAATAGGAGTGTCAGCAACGTCTTACGCTGCACCAAATAGTCGAGAAGGATCTAGGGGATTGGAAAGACTGAGTAGAGAAAACAGTAATCAGACCGACACTGGATGGGTGCAAAAGAAACTGGGATCTTGGGGAAGCTTATTACCATGCAAATTACAGTGAAGAGCAATGGTCAATGCCAGACAAAAGTCAATGGCAAGCGCCTATTGCGATAATGCAAATTCATTTGCAAAGGTTATCAAAAAAGATGGAGAGTACTTGAAATGTGAGGAGACATGTTGTTACCCAGATTCTAGAGAACACCTCCGGTTGTTCCTATTTAAAATGTCTCCCCACGGGACAGAGTTAGACACCAGGGTCGTTTTTTTAATGTGTAGAAAAGGAACCAAAATAAAAATTGTCTCAGTCGTGAAGGATTTCTCCTCCACTGACAGAGAACAAGAAATTGAAGTGTAGCATCTGAAGAACAGATACTACACTTTGATCTTGTCCCGAAGGCCAATGTACCTATTTACTATGCCTCCCCACGGGACAGAGTTAGACACCAGGGTCGTTTTTTAACGTGGAGAAAAGGTACAAAAATAAAAATTGTCTCAGTCGTGAAGGATTTCTCCTCCACCGAAAGAGAACAAGAAATAGAAGTGCAGCATCTGAAGAACAGATACTACACTTTGATCTGATCCCGAAGGCCAATGTAGTTTGTTTTTAGTGCATAATCCTGGATGATGATTTGTGTAAGAACTAATAATAATACTGCAAGAAATCTTATGAACTGTCTTCCCAAATGGTATCACTCCTGGCTGGTACCACATAGAATAGCCGTGAAGGGTTTAGGAGGATGAAATGAGCAAGGAGGGAAAACACTGTCCAGACCTCCACTGAAGGACTGTGAATAGTGCTGGGATCTAGAGGAGGCTAGTTATTACCCAAATTTCAGTGAATGCTAATAGTCATTGCCTGTTGAAAAATCAATGGAAAATGGCTGTTGTAATAACGTAAAATCATTTACAAATGTTACTGAAAGAGGTGACAACTACTAGAAATCTAGGGATACTTCGTATTACTCAGACTCCAGGGAACACCACATCACAGCAGTGAGTTATCTCTGTGTGAGAACTCCCAGTGATTGCAAATAATAATTGTAATCGGTGTGAAGGATTTTAGAAATTTAATTCCAAGCTAATCTCCCCCTCCCTCTCTCTCTCTCTCTCTCTCTCTCTCTCTCTCTCTCTCTCTATCTCTCTCTCTCTCTATCTCTATCTATCTTTTAATGCCTTTCTTGACCTTCTGCTACAAACAAACCCTGTTACCTCAATTGTTTTGCATCTACTAACCTAAAAGGGGATTCCATGAACAAAGTTTCTTTCTTAGAACTGCACGCCTGTGGAACTCTGTTCTGTTTCCCTGTTTTCCAGCTGACAACATAGTCGTCTTCAAGTCCAACATAAACAAGTTCCTCATGAGCCGTCGCCTTAATTAATTCAATTTACCAAATTTACACTACTAACGATTACTACGATATTGTCCCACTAACTACCATACACTCATTAATCCTTATCCTCTAGTGGTCTCCAGGCCTTGATAAATGATGACTCTTTTGAAAAAAAAATAGCTGGGTTTGGTAGCAGGACTCGGCATCGGCCCACAAGTCCAAAGAGATCCGTGCTGAACTTTGTACCCTTCTCTCACTGGTTCCCCTCCCTCCTGAACTGAACTCGCTAGACTACTTCGTTTGGTCATATGTCGAGAACATCACCAACAAGACCTCCCACAACACCAAAGCCAGCTTGATACCGCCATCCGCTGAGTATTTGCTCAATTCCCGCCGGCATTCATGAAAAAGGCATGCTTCCAGTTTCGGGCCCATATCCAGGAGTTGGTTGAGGCTGAAGGCGACTACATTGAATAGATGACAGCTCTACTACATAATCAAGTTACCCGAATGGATTTTTTCAATAAAACTTTTAAAATAAAGATGTAGTGTTGTTTTCTTTATGAGGGGGGGGGGCGATCTTCCATGTAATCTTAACATTTACCCAAAAGAGCAAAATAAATTAATTTTTCAAGTACATTTATTTAAAAAAATCAGTTATTAACCACGATACATTTTTGAGTGTATACTCACCATGCGTCTAACGCATCATTAATGAAAACGTTTCAGCTTCCTTGGACGCTTTTTGTAAATGGCTCAGTTTTGTATGCATAAGGCATTTTTTTTATTTTTTTATTCAATTTTCACCCCAAACAAGGCACAGTGCCACTTTGAAGCAGGGGGCTACTATTAGGGACTTAATTAGCGGGGTCATTATGAAGAGAGATGAGTAGAAAGATGTTTGTTAACATTACACTTGAACTTCTGCATATCAGTGCAGTTGGGAAAGCAGAATCCCGGAAGGGAGTTCCAAAGACCCGCAGTTCTGGGGAAGAAACTATTGGGGTAAAAGGCTTTCCTGCACCTAGGGATCTCTACTGTAAAGGGATGACACTTAGTAGCTTGTCGGGTTTGTCGGGGGTAGTTACGTCGGGGAGGTACAAGTGTTTGCAGTTCGTCAGAGCATTCACCATTAAAGTATTTGTAGAACAGGCAGAGGGATGCAACATCTTGTCGATGGGACAGAGGCTGAAGCCTAGATGACAGTTCAGGACCTATCAGGTTAGCGACTCTCTTTTGAACTCTGTCCAGGAGCGAGAGACAAGCAGCAGATGCACTAGCCC
This sequence comes from Euprymna scolopes, assembly GCF_053919585.1. Taxonomy (NCBI): domain Eukaryota; kingdom Metazoa; phylum Mollusca; class Cephalopoda; order Sepiida; family Sepiolidae; genus Euprymna; species Euprymna scolopes. The sequence goes on from NC_136502.1 coordinate 107,359,549, forward strand.
AAATGTGACAACAGTACTCCATATATGGGCGAATGGTGGCCTTATAGAGGCATAGGATACTGTCAGGCATAAGTAGTTTTCTAGCACGATAGAGGGAGCCAACCTTTCTTACAGCAGCCTTGGCAATGCTCTCAATGTATCTATTCCAGTTCATATTCCCTGTAAACGTTAGGCCGAGGAGTTTAAAAGAAGTACTTTCAGGCAATGTGTTCTTGGCCATTGCTATTGGTGGTAGAGAAGGTTTCTTGTAGTTATTGAAGGAAACAAGCTTAGTCTTAGCAGCATTGGATGTGACCATCCGTTTTTATCCCCATTCCACTACAGATTGGAGGTCATCCTCTAGTGTTTCTGCCATTTCCTTGGATATGTGTTACGCGTACATACAAATGCATACACATACTTTTTTTTAACTCATGTTCACTACTAAACAAAGCATATCGTCGCTTGGACGCGAGGAGCTGCTATATGTGACCATGTTCAGGGGAGATGAATTAGATGTTGGTTTACGTTACATTTAAACATCAGCATGACAGTACAGTCAGGGAAGCAGGTAATAGAAAGGAAATTTCAAAGCCAAGCAGTTCGAAGGAGAAACTATCAGAGTAGAAAGCTTTCCACAGTGAAAAGGCGTGATTTTGTTGCTAAGCAGGTTTGTCAGGAGTATATACATCGAACAGTGCAATGAGTTCATTAGAGCATATTCTACTAAAATATTTGTAAAACAGGCATGATGATGCATCATTGTGGCGATGTGAAAGGGGAAAGAGCTTAGTTAACAGTGCAGGACATAATTTCAGGTTGCTATAATCTCTAAACCATATTGAGATACGTAAGATACGCGTATGATACGAAAGAATCTATAATATAAATTTCACCTGTCTGTTTAAATGCATGTATGTATGTATGTATGTATGTATGTATGTATGTATGTATGTATGTATGCCTAAAACTTTCGACAGAGGCGATGGATTTTCACGAGATTTGTATTGTTTTGAAACTCGACCCTTCGGATGATAAATATCGAGAAATTGGCCAAAAGCATTAATTTCTTCACCCTCAGCTGGGCATTTTTCTACAAGGAGGGGCCGTTTTTTTTTTCGCCAATATTTTCGAAAGTCATCCCCTTTTTTCGATGGACTAGTCTTAATTTAAACCTTCGTCACTTCCGGTTTTGCGATGGACGCAACAGCAAAGACGTCACGTTTTTTTTCACGTTCTTTTCCTCCTTCCCGGTTCGAGCCTGCCTGCCTAATATCAATTATTTTTTTTTTGCTCAACACACATCTCCAAACACCCGGGCAACGCCGGGCAACCAGGCTAGTCTAATATAGATCTCACCTGTCTGTTTAAATGTGTGTATGTATGTATGTTTGTATGTCTGTCTAAAGCTTTCGACGGGGGCGACGGATTTTCACCAGATCGGTATCGGATGACAAATATCGAAAAATTGGCTAAAAACATTAATTCCTTCATCCTCAACTAGGCACTTTTCTACAGGGAGGGGTCGCTTTTTTTTGGGGGGGGGCAATATTTTCGAAACTCATTCCCTCTTTTCGAAGGACTAGCCTTAATTTAAACTTTCGCCACTTCCAGTTTTACCATGGGCGCAACAGTAAAAACGTCACTTTTTTTTTCACTTTCTTTCCCCTCTTTGCGCTACAAGTTCGAGCCTCCCTGTCTACTACCACTTTTTAAAAAATATTGTTGCTCAACACACACGTCCAAACACCCGAGCAACGCCGGGCACTCAGGCTAGTATCACATAAAAAATTTATGAGATCATAATGTCTCATAATATTTGCAATGTGTATGAATTTTCCAACAAAGTTATATTCGATCTCTGTTTGAAACTCAAAAATTGTTTATGGAAATGTGGGAGTAGGTGTGTGGTTCGATGTGCGTGTGTATGTGTGTGTATGTGTGAGTGTATGAGTGTGTATGTATGTATGTGCGTATGTATATGTGCATGTGTGTATGTATGTATGTATATGTGCGTGCGTGTGCGTGAGTGGGTGTATATGTGTGTATGTATATGTGTGTGTGTGTGTGTGTGTGTGTGTGTGTGTGTGTGTGTGTGTGTGTGTGTGCGTGCTTCGCAATGTGTATGAATTTTCCAACAAAGTTACATTCGATATGTGTTGGAACTCAAGAAATGTTTCTTCTAATGTGACAATAAATGTATGTGTGTGTAAGCGTGTGTTTATGTGTGTGCGCGCCCTCGTGCGTGTGTGTATGTGTGTGTGTGTGTGTGTGCGTGCTCGCGTGAATGTCGTTAAAACCTACGTATGCTTATATATTTATCCGTAATAAAAATAAAAATAAAAGCAAAAGTAAAAAAAAAAAAAAAAAACAAGAATAAAGGGTCGAAGACAATAGAGAAGCTGGCGGGTTTTAGCGAAGCTCTGGAGCAGATGACATGATTCATGGAGCGATGGAGGCACGCGGAACGCGAAAGATGAAGCGAAAAGGGGGGGGGGGACAATTATAAAAGAATTAGAATGGAATGGAGCCGGCTGCGAATGATACAATGATCATTGTGTCGGCGGAGAAGAATAAGATGCGGTAGAGAGGATGCTGAAAGACGGAGAAGGGAATGATGGGTTGAAGCGGAGCGGGGAGGGGTGGCAGAGAATGCAAACGGGAGAGATGGAAAATGGGAAAAAGTTCAAATACAGTGGAGAGAGCTACATTTGACTCCAAGTCAAACGTGGGAAATTTACCGAAAACGGAACAATAAAAAAAAAAAAGATGTAATATAAAATAAAGCGAAAGAAATAAAAATATAGATAAAACATTCTTGAATACAATAGCTAAGGTGAAAATTAACTTAAGCGCATAAAACTAGGTACAAAAATATCGTGACTGACAGGAAGTAAATGATATGTAAATATCTATACATCTATTGATATCAGCATAGACGCATGATTATGTATTTATATCAACACGCACACATATGTATGTGTGTCTCTCTCTGTGTACACACATGTATGCATAAATTATATATTCGTATTAGCAGGCAGTCTTGCGTTTCCCGGTCGTAAAATGCGTTTAAATGTAATATTTTAATTCATGTAGATTTCCTGCTTATCATTACTCACTCAATTCTTTATCGACTATTATATTGTAAGTTCTACTATATAAATATACTAGCGATTGCAAAGTTTTAAAAAAATAATATATGACTTGGTTGCCTTCACTATTTACACTTGTAGCTCCAATCGTTAATATCCTAAAATTTACACTTCAAAATTTAATTTGACTTGGGTGCCATCAGCTAGAATCGAAACCAAAACATATAGCTCTCCTACATCATTCGTTACCATACGAGCTAAGTCCATACACATATAAAGACTTAAAAAATAACGTTGTTAAATGCATGCATATATATATATATATATATATATATATATATATATATATATATGTGTGTGTGTGTGTGTGTGTGTGTGTGTGTGTGTGTGTGTGTGCGCGCGCACGCGCATGCCTACAAGTAACATGTTTAGTCGACTTACGCCTGCCAGGTTTCAATTCTTCTCAATTTTTACCCATGAGCAGCTATTTTTACCGGCTAAAAAACGAATGTAATTTGTTCCACAAGTTCAAATGCAATATATATCAAGTTTGTAAACCAAAAATTTTAAGTCTACAGACTCGAAATTTGATATACTGAGTACTGAGATTTGGGAAAATCTATATGATCGGTTTTCGGCCAGAAATTTGGCTTTTAATGGGTCAAAGTTCAACGATTTTACCTTTGAGAACTCTACCAAACTCCTCCGACACTTTAGGGTCAAAACACTTGAAATTTTAGATATAGGTCCCTTGAACACGGATATAACTTAATAACTTGATTTGAGCCCAAAACAATAAATTTTAAGGGGTCATAAAAGGGGTCAAACTTAAAAAAAATGGACTTTTTTTTCTTTTTTTTTAGCTCAGCATACACCTCCAAACACCCGAGCAACACCGGGCACCAATGCTAGTATACATACATATATATATATATATATATATATATATATATATATATATATTAGTTCTCGCGCGAAAGAGCAGGACAAAATGTTTTAAATAATAATAATAATAATAGAATAACAATAACAAAGACTTTCGCTGGTGAGGACTACTATTGGCCGTAACCAGTTATACAGTCCTTTTGAAATTTTCATATCTATTTTTCTCGTTGTGTACTGAATATTTGTTAATGAAACCTATATGAAATATGTTCCTTATTAAATTCTAAAGATTTTCTATTCTGAAAGAAGTTTAAAAAATGTCATCTAAAAAAGTTATTTTAAAGTTTTTGTTAAAAAAATTCAGATTTTCTCATTATTCAGACCTGTATTACAAAGAGGGGGTTGCAAAAAATGAGTTGTGGTGTGAGGAGAAATACAAACTGAAGCAGAGAGAATATTCAGACCTGTAATAATACAAAGAGGGGGTTGCAAAAATCAGTTGTGGTGTAAGGAGAAATACAAACTGAAATAGAGAGAAGGAGAGTTTTAAAATATCTTAAAAAGATAAGATACAAGTTGGAAAAGTATTTCATCCAAGGCATGAAAATTGTTAAACAAAATGTTTTTTACTATAGGCTTTAAAATAAAGGTACAAGATTCAATTTGAAATCTATTTATCTTCAAATTGCATTTTTATAAATTTTACTTTCATAAATTGTACCTTTATTTTTTACAAAGTGTGGTATAAAAAATTAATTTAACTTGAATCAAAAATGTACCTTGGATTTATTTTATGTAATGTACATTTTATTGCAATTTAAAAACATTATCTTTCATATTGCAATTAATGATATAGATATAAAATTTTCAAGGATTTTTTTTAAAAAGTGCAACAAAATGCACATAAAATAAAAAAGATAATGCTCAACCCAAAGAGGGGGGGCTATACAAAATATATTTTAGTAATCGACATACAGTCCTGTTTCGTTGTTTCACAACTCATCAGTGCCGCTAGACTAGCACCTATCCCAAGCCGAGGATCGAACCTAGAACCGTCGTGATGACAGTCGGCAGTTCTACCCCTTGACCACGGAAGCGGTGCCCGCAACTAAGCGTATGATTCATATATATATATATATATATATATATATATATATATATATATATATATATATATATATATATATATATATATCAACATAAATATTTGCATAGACGGTGATTATATACACTGATATCAACATACAGACATGTATATATGCATAGACATATGATTATATATATATATATATATATATATATATATATATATATATATATATATATACATCATCATATACGTACACACATATGTATGCATAAATGATTAGTCTCAATAGACAATGAACACCTCCTGTAAGGATAGCTGTGCATGTAATTGTGAGGCAAGGGTTGAGCAAGGGTTGCATATTTTCTTGAATCAGCACTGCGTGGATTCAATGATTAATTTAATTAATTTTAATATTGACCAGGCTCAATGTTGCTTAACTTAAGTTATCAGATGGGGACCAATGTGTCAACGTCATTATGCCGTATATATACATACACACAGACATATATATATATATATAATTATTTTTTTACTATAATAATTAAATACCTACAGACACTAGTGTTCCATCATTTTGGAAATCTTAAGTGCAGGGTGTCACGATTAATACCAGTCGACAGATTCGAACTCCACAACACGAGCCATCTCTGGCTCGATTAGCAAAGATTGTATCCATTCTGCTACCATTAACCGCGTGAAATAACGTTGAATTTAAACATTTTAATTTTAAATGTTCTTTAGGTCAGTCAGTCAGTGATCTAATCGTTATACGATGATCTATGCATAAGAGATAAATTGACCGACAATTTAACCGAAAGTGCTCAACGATAAATGCATATACAAGGGGCGTACAATAAGTAATGCCCCTGACCCACTTCCAGTTGTCTGATCTAGCTAACATTTTGCATGTGCAATGATTTATATCTCTTCAGGTTATGTGGCAAATTACAGCTCTGAACTAATTGTGGTTTCTGTTTTACAGGTGTTTGAACTGAGTCAGGTGTGAAATGGAGCCTGTTGAATGTCGAGCAATGATCCGGTTTTTGTATTTGAAAGTAAGCACACCACAGGAGAATTTTGATGAAATGAAATAACCTTATAGTGATAATGCCCCATCGTATGACCTTGTAAAACGTGTGGAAACAGCTCCCAAACTGGTCGCCCCCACCTTCTGCCATTGATGAGCCATCTGTCCGTCAAGTTGAGGCTGTCATTTTGTAAGATCAGAGCATTACTATTCATCAAATAGCCCAAGATGTCATGATTAGTACAGGGTCTGTGGAAACTATCATTCATGGCCATTTGCATATGCATAAGGTGTCTCCCAGATAGATTCCCAGGTTGCTCACACCATTCCAGAAGCGAGAACGCGTCGAGTGCTCAAGGATGAATTTGGAGATGTGCCAAGAAGATGAGTCAAAGTTTTGTAAAAGACTGATTACACAGGATGAAACCTGGGTCCATCACTATGATCCAGAGACCAAAGCTCAGTCAATGCAGTGGAAGCACTTGGACTCACCACCTCCAAAGAAGGCAAGGGTGCAGCCATTCACTGGCAAGGTCATGCTCACAGTCTTCTGGGGCCAGGACGGAGTAGTGATGACAGATTTCTTGGCAAAGAATACCACAATTACAGGAGCCTATTATGCTTCACTTTTGAGGAAATTAAGAGAAGCTATCAAAATCAAGAGGTGTGGTAAGATCAGCAAAGATACCCTCCTCCTGCAGGACAACGCTCTGGTCCACAACTCGCATGTCGCCAGATCAGAAGCACGGGTGTGTGGTTATGAAATCCTTCCCCATCTTCCCTACTCTCCTGACCTTGCACCCTCTGACTTTCACCTCTTCCCAGCCATGAAGTTGTTTTTGAGAGGAAAGCGTTTCCCAGATGATACAGCCTTGATTTCTGAAGTCATGTCGTGGTTGGGTTGAAAAGACCAAACCTGGGGTGTTCTATAAAAACGGTCTCCAGAGCTGCCTCAAACGATGGGAGAAATGCATAAAAACTTTGGGTGGTTCCTATGTTGAGAAAGACTAATAACTGTTCCACGTTTCGTTGCTCTACTGCTATGGGAAGCGGGGCAGGGGCATTACTTATTGCACACCTATCATATATATATATATATATATATATATATACTAGCAGAAGTACCCGTCGATGACTGGGTTAACATATAGTCTTAAAAAAATAGATACTTGCTTTATGAAAGTATTAAAGGTTATGAAAACTTTTGGGGTATCAAGGATAAAGCAACCCTCTCAAAGGAGGCAGTAGTGGGAATCTTTATTATTTATAAAATGTATACATATAATTAGCGTTCCCCATTATAAGTGACCCCATGAAGCCCCACCTTCGCTGGTGTGAGTGAGCGATATAACTCGCAAAACTTTCCCCTTCCCATGGTGGGGTATCATGGCAATTTCCGTAGCTCTACATCAAACAGTGGTAACGTGCGTAGGGTCCCCATTTATGAGCTACATCCCTGGGGCCCCCACTCCATTGGTGGGGGTGAGTGGTGTAACCCATCAAAACGTCCTCCATCCCATGGTAGGTTATCTTACCATATTTGGTAACTCTAAGACTGTAAATCAAGCCGTGTGCACGAGCACAGGGTTTACAGTTATAAGTGACCCCTTTCCTGGATTTGACAGGTTACATTTCTCACACCCATTGGTGAGGATGAGTGATGGATCCCATCAAAACCGTCTTCTTATCCTGATTTGTAGCTCTAAATGAAATGGTGTGAATGTGCCATAGGATTCCCCCTCCCCTGGGGCCCCGGGCCTGTTGCTGGAGGGTGACTTTATTTTACCCATTTTTACTCCTTTATACCTCTTCTGTCATTGTATGTAGGCAGTTTAGTATAATGATCAACCATATAGGAGCCTATTCGTATACAAACACACACGCAAACGTTGAGTTTTATTATATAGATTATACATGTACATATATATTGATATGAATGTGTGCATATAGATGGATGTCATTAAATTATCTTACAGTGTTATAGGTAATTTCTAGAAGGAATTTCACATGTAAAGTTGTCAATGGCTTCGAGCCAGATTAATCTGCTTTGAATTTTAGATGATTTCGGAGAAATAAAAATTATTATTGGAGTGGAAGATCCCAAATCATACTAAGTAGAATATCTTCTGTTATTTAAAAAAAAGACTTTTTTTTTTCACAAAGGAGTTACCGCTTATCAAGGCCTAGAAACCATTTGAGGATAGAGGTTAATGAGTGCACCGTAGTCATTAGGACAATAGCTTAGTAATCGTCAGTAGTGGAAATTTGGTAAATTGAATTACTTTAGGGAACGACTCATCAAGAACTTGTTTACGTTAGACTTGAAGACGACCATATTGTAGTCAGCTAGAAAGCAGGCAAACGAAAGAGAGTTCGACAGGTGTGCAGTTCTGAGAAAGAAGCTTTATTCATGGAATCTACGTTTAGGTTTAGGCATAGATAAAGAATGGGGGAAATTATTGATAGTGGTTTCAGCTAGACGAGTGTTTTTTCATGAAAGTTTGGCAAGAAGTGACCATAGATTGGAACTCAGACGAGCACTTGCTATGAAAATTACGATAGAGCAGAGACAGGTTCGCAATGTTTTTTTGTGGGAAGAGAAAAGAGCATCCCATACTAGGCTACAAAGAGAGTCAAAAGAATGAAAAGAATATTCTCTTTTCATAGATGATCGGTTATGGTGGAAATTGGATAGAAATTAATTATTTAAGAAGATGGCTCAAAAAGAATTTGTTCACATTTGACTTGAAAACGAGCAGCTCCGCAATACTGTGTTCCAAAGACGAGCAATTCTTGGACAAAACACTTTGCGCATGTAATTTTCATTTAGCTTTAGGCACAGATAGAGAGTAAGGGAAATTGCTGACAGTGGTTGTAGCTAGACGGGTGTTTGCTGTGAAAGACCTTATCAGGGGAACCATAGAGTTAAGCTCAGACGAGCACCTGCAATGAAAATAATGATAGAGCAGAGAGAGTCTTGCAATGTTTCTTCTTTAAGAAAGAGGCTGTAGCGAAGAGAAAAGGGTATCAGTCACCAGATTTCAAAGTCGTTTATGTACTCTGTCAAGGCAGGAAAGGATACTTTGGCAGCTTCTCTGCGGATGTAACAACAGAACTTCATCGTAGGATGTATTAGGCACTTCAATCGAAGTTCTCAAAAATCAAGGGCCCCCTTTCCTGGGGTTAACACTTAATCTCTATATGAGATGCATAAATATTCAAATATTCCATTAAAGTTTTCTTTCATCTCTTAAATGTTGAGTTAGTAAAAAACGTTAGTAATATTAATTTTACTCTTGTTTATTAACCAGTTTACTACGTTATAGTGCAGCTTTCTTTTGCCTTTTGGTCTTACTGGAGTCCAGAACAAGAATTCATCTAGTCGGGTGGAGTATTCAGCTTAGTGTTGTTGCATTAGGTAACATCACTTATAGAAAGTATAGCAATCCTCGTATAAGCCAATATAGAGTAGCGATACCGGGGGGGGGGGAGGGGATTTTGTTTTGGTTTCAAATGCTTCATCTTATTTTGAATATTTAATCAGGGTTTGCTTGTAGGGAAAAGTATCCTCATGCCAGGTTGTCCTGACAAACCCTTGAACAGAGAGACCTTAGATACTCGAGGATAGTGTCTAGTAGGCATTCAAGTTTTCTCAAGTAGACATTCAAGTTCTTCCTTTTTTTTTTTTTAAATTCATTTTACTTGAGTCATTTTTTAAGAGATCAAGGGAGCTAACTCCTCCCGGAGATAGCACTTAATTTCATTATGATTTATATTTATATCCGAGGGTTCTTTTAAGAATAGATGCTGTTCCCTTTATGGCTGCTATCTGTATTTCATTACAGCTTGCTCTTCCTTGGATTGCTTCCAGGTACTTCTTAACTTGGTTTCTTTCTTTCTTTATTTCTGCTGGGGATGGAGCATCCAACTGGATGTCAGATAGTCACCCGGTATTTCAGAAACTCCAAACGGGAGATCCTTTTTAGATTCTAAACGTCGTTTTAAATGCAATTGCTTGCATCTCACTGACACTTGGTTCACCAGGTATATATTTTGCCAGGTATGTTTTAAAATTTTTTTTCATGAACCCAGTTGTTTCTATAATTACTAGAGTTATGAAGATCTTTCCAAGATTCCAGTTTCTTTTCATGTCGGTTATTTAGTTATCTTTTTCCTCTTTGCTTTGCTTACTCCTTGGGATAGATTAGATTAAGTCGGAGAAGGAAATTTCCATTTGAAGTTGGATTATGCAATAATGAAAAATTTCAACTAGAAATTAAGTTAATATGTTCGGAGGAAGTGACATCATAAACAAAATATATTTTTTTTTTTTTTTTACATAGGCATCACTACTTATCAAGGCCTTGAGGCAAGTCGAGGATAAGGGTTAAAGAGTGTACAGTAGAAATTGGACAATATAGTAATCGTTAGTAATGGAAATTTGGTAAATTTGTTAAATTATATGAAACTGCTCATCAAAAACTTGTTTACGTTAGACTTGAAGACAACCATATTGTAATCAGCTGGAAAGCAGGAAAACGGAAGACAATTCCATATGCGTGCAGTTCTAAGAAAGAAGCTTTGTTCATGGAATCTACGTTTAGGTTTAGGCACAGATAAAGAATGGGGGAAATTATTGATAGTGATTTTTGCTAGACACATGTTTCTTGTGAAAGTTTGGCGAGGGGGGGCATAGATTTGAGCTCAGCCAAGCACTTGCCATGAAAATAACGATAAAGCAGAGACAAACTCGCAGCATCTCTTCTGTGAGAAAGAGGTTGGAGGGAAGAGAAAAGGACATCTCCATACGAGGCTATGAAGTCTATTTTGAACTCTATCAAGGCAAGATAAGTCCTTTCTAGCAGCTCCTGCCAGATGTGGTAACAGTACTCCATCCTTGGACGTATCTGGCTCTTATATAGATAGAGAATTGCATCAGTGATATATCTACAAGATCGATAGAAGAATCCCACCATTTTTCCAGCGGATTTGGCAAGGGATTTAATGTATGTATTCCACTTAAGATCAGGAGTAAAAGTCAAGCCAAGAAGCTTGTCAAAACATGAGGCCTCCCCAAGACGAGAGCCATTCATTTCAACTGATGTCAGATGGGGATCAGAGCGTTTATGATGTAAAGATGAAAACTTAGTTTTAGATGCATTAAAAGTAACCAGCTACTCCTTTCCCCATTGTACTACATGCTCAAGATCAGAGGAGAGAGAATCAGAGAGAACTTGGTCGTTTACGGTCTTAGATGTGCTACCATAGATAGTGTCATCAGCATAAATGTCTACGAATGATGTAAGTATGTGATTTAGAAGATCATTAATGTAGATCAGGAAGAGAGTTGGGCCAAGGATGTTGAACATAATACGTGTTTAAAAGAGTAGAGTGTGTTTTCCTCTCGATTTTTGGCCTATGAGCTAATCGAACATGTTCTTGTTAACATTGCAGGGGAGTGTTATGCATCTAATTTATACAACTCATTATGTTTGTGTGTCTGCCTGTGGGTCTCCAATATTTTAAAGTGCAGCTCCTCTAATACACAAAATTGCAGAGCGGCGCTAGATAGGTCAAATGATTGCAGTTTTGTGAACAGTTGTTTTTTGTGTTTTTAGTAAGCAAAAATAGCTGCTGACGGGTCAAAATTGAAAAAAAATTGGAACTTTGCGTAAATCAACTAAACGTAATATTTGTACATATGTGTAAATATATACATCTATATGTTAAAGTTGATTCATTCTTAACTATTTCTTATCCATCTGAGAATAGCTGAAATGGTAACGACTAAGGCTGGAGTACTATATATTTTGGTTTCGATTCTAGCTGATAGCACCCAACTCATATATATATATATATATATATATATATATATATATATATATATATATATATATATATATATATATATATATATAAGGTAAGAACGTTAAACCATGCTATATGTTAGACATGGTAAAATATTTTCTCCTCTAGAATTAAAAAAAAAATTCTTAAGCTTTTCTTAATTTTCAATGTTATTTTTGCCTGATGAGATCAATAATGATCGAAACGGTCTGAATAGCGTAGCAAGATATGACTATATTTACATAAAGAAAAGAAAATATTATATATATATATATATATATATATATATATATATATATATATATATATATATATACTTCATTTAGTCACATAAAATTAATGTACAAAATTATAAATTTATGCGTAAACTTTAAGTATTTACTTCAAAAGTGCTCAATACATATGTAGAGCTAGTTAGTAAGTTATAAAATATATGCGCCTGAAGAGTCCTAGAGTGGATGAAACGTGGAATATTCAGTATAGCTTAATCGCCATATATATTTTATAACTTACTATATATATATATATATATATATATATATATATATATATTTGTAGTCATCGACATACAGTCCTGTTTCGTTGTATCACAACTCATCAGTGCCACTAGACTAGCACTTCTCCCAAGCCGAGGATCGAACCTAGAATTGTCGTGTTGACAGTTGGCAGTCCTACCCTTCGACCACGGAAGCGGTGTCCGCAACTAATCTGTCCAAATGTCTATTTAAATAAACATCCGTCCGCCACTTGTAAAGTGCTCAAATGTTTGTTTGTAAACAAACCGCGAGCTTCGCATTTTTCAACCAAATTAAGTAGCGAGTGAGATTATTTACGACAGTGCTCAACGCAAAGAGGGGGGCTTTTTAATATATATATATATATATATATATATATATATATATAAATGATTACAATATATTGGGTACAATATAATACATAATAATCTGTAGAGAAATAACTATAATAATAAATACGAAATCTGCATGAAGTAACATATCGTATTTAAGCGACTGAGCAACATCGAGGGCCTGCAAGTAATGTATAATTCTTTGTGGAGGAATTTATAGAGACAACAAAACGAAGAAGTAGGAAAACCAAAATCGCATCTGTCATTATTCTACAATTTCGCTTATTAACAAGAGTATAACAAATTATTAATACATCAAGATACAACGTCACAGATTGCACTAAGTATGGATTTGGCCTGTTACTAAAATAAGTAAGAAACGTATGCAAAAAAAAAAAAAAAGAAAAAAAAAGTACTCCAGAAGACAAATGTAGAACATGATATAAGTGTGATATACGCACGAAGGGGGGTATCTCCCAAGTTTTGGCTCTGCTGTCAATTTCTTTTTCCTTATTACAGCAAAAGAGACAGACGCTGCTACAAGCATCACAAGAGAAAGAGAAATCAAATCAACTGTGTCCACGACGCCTACTGCTGCTACGACGTGTCAACAACGCTTTACCTGTTACGAAACAAGGAGTCATTGTCCGGCTATGACACAAGCTGGCTTTATAGAGTCATCACTAGGGCTATGACAACAGCATATTATTTTTATTGTTTTGATTCTCGAGTGTGCATCTGTTGATAACTTATATGCTTTTTTTTTTATGATGTGGTTCTTGGCGGATTAACTGTGTCTAACTGTATCGGATATATACTCGAGAGTCAAAGCAATAAAAATAATATTCTGTTGTCATAGCCCTAGTCATAACATACACTAATAGAAATTAGGGGGTGAGCCCTTGCTTCCAAATTAGACCCTCACCACCGCATGTACTGCAAGATTATAATAAGGACAGCGTAAAATCCTTGTTTATAAGTCAGAAATACACAATCAACTATGCAGGGGTGTAAGTCTAAATGTCAAAAGACGACATGTAAGGAAGATTCACAGATCATAACGAAAATTTCACTCATCATCTGGATGATGGATGATAATGGCTAAATCCCTTAATCCTCCAGGCTCATGAGGGTATTGCATTATTTTATGCAACGTTTCTCGGGCAAGAATATTGGTGCCCGTCTCTCTCCAGATTTCATAAGCACCTGGTATTACCAAATAACATCTCATTTTAGTACTGACCAGGCTCAACGTTGTTTAACTTTAGTGATCTAACAGGAACCGGTGTGTCAATGCCTAATGCTCTTTTATAATGGTATGCAGTTTTAGTTTAATCTAACTCAAGGAACTAGGGATTTTATCCCAGGCCCCTAAAATCAACAAAGATTAGACCCTTCCTGAAATGACCTGATCCCTGTTGATTTTGGAGTGGGTGTTAAGTTCTGCACAGTTCTAGGAGGTCCACCCTCCCAGGCTTTGCCTTGTCTCTTTGAGAAGGGGTTAGTTTATTGCTAATCGTCTGAGGCGCCCCCACCAGAGAATGCCGCCAGGGCTTCCCAGCCACTTTTTGCAGGTCAGAGTGCCCCTTCTAGGGGGCACTGACTTCTTAATCCCATTTTCCGACTCTGGTGTCACAGTTTTTGCAGTGGGAGAGAAAAAATACCCTAACTCAGGGAACAACCATCAAGCAACAAAACAAATAAACGGTCAGGATTGAAAACATTGATTCTACTACTGTTAGAGTTTTTTAATTTCAGATGGTCCAAATTCTTTTATACATTTATTGTTATTTAGCAATTCTTGAAACAACGATGAAGAATTTTGGATGACTCGAATTGTTTGGAGTATCCTTCTCATCTTTGTTATTTTTTATTTTTATTTTCACAGAGACGGCCGATATAACCTCCGACCTTCTTCTGTTGCATCTTTTTGAAATTGGGAATCTTTGTTGAACTCATGAACCTATCTAGAATTTTGAACTGAATCTTTTATTTAATCCATAAGGGTAGATTGTCCTCATTTCGTCATTATGCTACACATCTCGACTTGAGTCGGTTTAAAGCTCCCCAAGTTCATATTAGAACTTTTTACACGGATCTATAGCATAGTGATTAAAAGTGCTGACTGACAAACAGTTTTTAGGGCAGTCTTTTAGAGGTTGAAGATGCAATCCTTATAGCAGATAGCAATACCTACGATAAATAACATGGGCAATAAAATTAATTAACATTTCTACCTGGTCATGGTTGACGAAATAAAAACAAGCTGGGTTCAGTTTGAAATTCCATATTCATGTTCGAAAAGATGAAACTAAAGATGGCTGGAGGTTAAAAATAACAATCATTGGCTTCACGAACGAAGATTCTATGAAGGGGGCTGTCCACGTCGACTGCAGGCATGCTTGCGGCTGATGAGCCTGATGTGGGATAAACAGGTTTGGTTGCAGCGGCTGCAGTCAAAAGTCACATTATGTATGGCTGCTGAGGTTTCCCGGATCTTCCTCCTGTAGCATTTCTCCCATAGATTCTCTGCTCAGAAGACCTCAAAGGAGGTGACAGCCTGGTGGACAGTGTGTCGCCAGAAGTCACGGTCAGCAGCGAGAGTAGACCACTAGTGGTGGTCAATGTGGCAGTCAGCAAGAGACTTCTTCAAGTCTAAATAATTTGAAAAATACATCCGATGAAAGAAGAAACATGTAACTTTGACCAAAGTTAACGCCTTATACAGCCTAACATCATAAGTGCATTTGAGAAGTTTTATTACTACACAAGCTGAAAGGCCTGACATATAAAATCAACAGTAGATTCTTTGATATGAAAGAGGTATGTGAGAAATTAATGTTTCTGTTTAAAGCACAACTGAAGCATGATACTTGACCTTTTCATTTTTAACTTAAATTCAAGCCCATATCACAGTACAAGCAGTAAATCCAGGCATATAAAATCAACAGTGGGTTCTTTGCTATGACAGGAGCACGTTTGAAATTAATGTTTCTGTTTCAGAGTACAATTGGCTTTTGCATTTTAAACTTTAATTCAAGCCATTATACATAAAAATAATTTTATAAAATCAATATGCTGCTAGGCTGTATAAGGGTGTTAACTTTTGTCAAAATTGACGTGTTCCTTCTTTAATCGGATTTTTTGATTATCTGTTTTCGATATATATATATATATATATATCGGAGGCATTCTGATACAAGACCTATCTAAGAAAACTCCCAGACTCATAAAGTACATTTGTGTGATTTTTTTTTAAATCAGCACAGATGTTTCGGAGTCCATAAGAAACAAACTCTGTCTGTCTATCTGTCTGTCTGTGTGTCTGTCTGTCTGTCTGTCTGTCTGTCTCTCTCTCTCTCTCTCTCTCTCACACACACACACACACACACACACACACACACACACACACACACACACACACACACACACAGAGTAGAGATTCTATGGATGGTATTTGGTGGCAGGGAATAATATTATCCAATATAATGCCATCTATTTTGGCATTATGAACAAGTAGTATCCTCAATAATCTGCAAATGACGTCTAAGCTTGCTCGGATATATCTTAAGATTGGCCCAACAGAGAATTGCCAAACCAAGTGCTCCAATGGATCCATGATGGAAGAAGAAAAAGAAGACCAAAAATGAACCGAAAACAGACAATCGAGGAAGAATTGATTGTAACGAGAAAAAACTGGAGGGAAGCTATGGATCTATCTTCAGATTGAAAACGATGGTTTACTTTGACTGCCTCATGCGTCGCATGACGCGGAAGTTCCTAAGTCTGCTTTGGGCCAAGACACAATTCTGCACCATTTTTTTTTTTTCGTACGAAATTTGTCCGGTAGATTGGGAGAATTCTTGCCGATAAACAAGTGGAATAGAAATCCTTCATGACTGAGGTAATTTGTATTTTTGTTCCTATCCAAGTGTGTCCCTTTTGGGGGAGCTGGATGTTCCCCATATTAAAAACCGACCTTGTGTCTTACTCTGCCCTCGTAGGAACAATTAAACAAAGAAATGAAAATATTAACTCTCCTTTTGATGGAGATAATTAATTTATGATTTTCCCAAATCATTTTTTTTTTTCGTTTGTACATATATGTGTATGTGTATGTATGTGTGTGTGTGTGTATGTGTGTATGTGTGTATGTGTGCGGGGTGATACTGATAACGATTCTTCCCGTAATTACAAACACTATCTGTCATTTTTTTAAAAATTTGATTTGTTTTACTTAAAGGTAAGACGAGTTATCTCCCTTTGCACCTGTTTGACTTCCCAAGAAAACAATTTTGAAATCAAGTTATGAGCAGTTTACGCGAAACGCGTTTATCTTCCGTAGAGTTCTCGGTTTTATTCGGGTTAGACAATCACAGAAGATTCCACAACAAGCGTTATCAAACGCATGTGGGGAGGTGAAAGAAGAACAACGAAGAGGTGGGGGTGGGGAGGAATCCTGCCATCAATCAAGGCGTAAAAGATTATCCTAGAATAATGAGGTTTCCTATTTTTGCGCGAATCATCTCTTTGCTTCCACTTCCGCCCTCCACTTCTCTCGCGCACAGACTGATTGCATAATTCTGTATTAAATACCTCTTTGCCAAGCAAATGAGAACCAAAAAAGATAAGACGTGTCAAAACTCTATCAAAGAAAATATCAAACTGCTGAAAAGAATCAAGCGCACTGTTCGTTTTTTTTTTTTTTTTCTGCAACTTGGCTAGGAACAAAATGCAGTATCTGTTCCGATATTACATTTCACCTTTTTGTCCTCGGTCAGTGGAGGAGAAATGCTTCTAGCCTGAGGCATTTTTAAAAAAAAAATTTCCCCTATCTAGAGTGCCCCTTTTTGGGGAGCTGGATTGTCTCCACATTAAAACCGACTGCGTATCTAACTCTGCCCTCGTGGGGAGGCAAGTAAATAGAAACTCATAATAATGCGTGCAAAAAGGAGAACATTCAGAGCTGGCGGTCTTTTACCAGCTTCTGCTCATCCATCTCTCCCAAATACCAGCCCAGTCTAATATTAGTAAACTGGCAGCAACAATGAGCTTATAAACATACCATAAGTTTAGAAAGTGATGCGGCTTTAAAGAGCCGAAAAGAAATAAGACAACAGGGAGGTAGAATTTTTCAAGAATATATATTTATCGAAAGTACATAAAAAAAATAATGTGTTAACAAAACTGCATCTGAATTGGTTATAGTAACTCTCAGTTACCACCATTATCACTATCCATAGTGTCGGGAAGATTCCAGGTAGGGATGCAATAAGGTACATCATCATAACACTAAATGGTGGCAATACCCGTTTCCATGAATAAATGCAAATAGTAAAATATAAATGAAGAGATAGCGTACTTATCTGATATTATACTTAAGCTGAGTTGATCAACGTTTGTTTCCTATGTCTTTGATTTTAATATATCCTAATCCCAACAAAATGCATGTTAAAATATTCTTTAGTTCTGGGA
This sequence comes from Euprymna scolopes, assembly GCF_053919585.1. NCBI lineage: Eukaryota > Metazoa > Mollusca > Cephalopoda > Sepiida > Sepiolidae > Euprymna > Euprymna scolopes. Next base: position 107,377,791 of record NC_136502.1, read on the forward strand.
TTGAGTTATGTTTGAAAATGTCCGTTTTAATTGTTCAAATTAACCATAATTTGCGATTAGGCACAAAGTTAACCGTCTTTCATTAACTTCCTGTCAATCACTCTATTCTTTTATTATATAGTTATTCAACCATTCTCTCATATGTACACACACACACACACACACACACACACACACACACACACACACACACGTACGCACACACACACACACACATATTTAATGAAATGCAAGCTAAAATATTATACGCGGTTTGTTTATATATATATATATATATATATATATATATATAAATATATTAAGTAATGTGATTGATAATTTAAAATTTAAAAATCAAATTTTAATTAATTGATTTTGTTGTTGTTCCTTCTTATGAAACGGATTTTTAATTTAATTAAAATTTGATTTTTAAATTTTAAATTATCAATCACATTACTTAATATTGAATTAGCTCTAGGACATTTAACTATCGAGCTTATTATATATCTAAATTACAACGAGCACTTTCTATTTCCTGTATTTTAATTAAACTAGTAATTTCACTATTACATTAAAATACACTCAGCTCTTTAGACTATTGTTCTAATCTCCTTTAAATTATATATATATATATATATATATATATATATATATATATATATATATATATATATATATTTACATATCTAACATTTTTTCATTCTTTATTTGGCAATTTATAACTACAATAAATTGCGGTTTTACTTAATGACTTAACTAGCAAATTCTAGCATTGCTGCAAATATAATTTGCTGATTTCTTTATGTCCTCTGATGAGAAGAATAACAAGAATAGAATTCTTTGAAACTCCACGGAATAAGGACTTTGTAAATTGTTTTTTTTTTTTAGTATTCAGTCAAACAATAAATTTTGATTGTAAAGTTCAACTTACAGTTTTAAGTTTCTTTCTCATATATATATATAAATGCCATCAACCATATATATATATATATACATATATACATATATATATATATATATATATATATATATATATATATATATATATATATACGAGCTGCCTTAACTAAGTTTCCAGACTTTTTGTACAGGCATTTAAAATTGTCGTAGACTCTTGAAAATTCAATATGTTATTGCTATACATCTTATAAGATGACTGACCAAGTGTTATGATTTCAGGTTCAAATGACAGCTACAACAGGAATTGGAATACACCCTACTAAAGACCGATTGTCACAGCTGGTGAATTTCCAAAATGCAATCTGGACATGAGGATACGATATGCAATTAAATTATGTTTTATACTTAAAAAAAATAACACAGACACGTATGTAATACTTTTGGATCATCTTGCATGAATCAAGCATCATTTTATAAATGGCAAAGATTCAAGGAAGGCATGGAGTCTGTGAGGGGTCATGAGAGGTGTGGGAGGAGTAAGGAAGTGAGAACACCAAAGTTGATTGGTCAAATAAAGATTTCCATGGATACGACTCGTCGTGTGTCTATATAGACAATAAGTGCACAATTTGATGTCAGTGTGGGAACTGTACACACAATAATTTGTGAGGAACTGAAGATATGGAAGATTTGTACAAAGTTTGCCCTAAAGATATTCAGAGAAGATCAGAAAGAAAGACGTTGCTATGACAGCAGGTAAATGGTCGAGTTGATCAATTCAGATTCAGCAGTTCTTGATGCTCTGGTGACCTGCAATGAAAGCTGGAAAATTGGCATTTATATGACCCAGAAACCAAAAGACAGAGTTCCTAGTAGAAGCATGCTGGCTCTCCCAGATCCAGAAGGTCAGACAGAGCAATCCACCCAGAAACATGATGATCCCTTTTTTGACAGCATGTGCATGATCTACATGCACTGGGTTCCTACTGGGTTCCCACTGGGCAGACAGTCAACAAGGAAAACTATGTTGAGGTTTTAAGGAAATTCAGGAAGAGATTCCGTCGGAAGAGGTCAGCACTATTCAAATCGGATCAGTTAATTTTATATACACACTTGAGAAAGCTTCAAGTCAACTATATTAACCTTTTATTGTTTTCATAATATTATATATGCCCTTCGGACCAAACACATTGTATTATCTGTTCTAATGCTACACTTCACCTTTGGGCCATCGGTCAGTGGGGGAGAAATCCTTAATGACTGAGGCAAGTTTTATATTTGTTCCTGTTCAGTGTGCTCCTTTTGGGGGAGTTTTGTACAGCACAATCACGTTGACACACCGGTTCTCGCCAGATCACCGAAGTTAAGCAATGTTGAGCCTGGCCAGTACCAGACCATTTGGGAAGGCTAGGCGCTGTATGTACCTTCTGGGAAGGTTCTGCGTGGGGCTAGCACCCTCACCCCGTAAAAAGAACTCAGTCGCTACAAAAGCATCTACAAAGTTGTAGATGGCCTATGCCCCTTAGGGGCTCAAGGCTATGGTATAGTGATTGAGTTTCCCCACATAAAAACCGACCCTGTGTCTAACTCTGTCCTCGTGGGGAGGCAAGTAAATAGGAATATTATACTAAGCCTGCACCAAGAACCAATATAAAACACTGGGTTAGAAAGTGTTCGCTATTTTTTTTTTTTTCATACGCTTAAAGTATTGGTTTGATTCAGTTCTGACAGATTTTTATGCCCATTCATTAATTTGTTTGTTGCATAGGATGTGGGAATTGGGGGAGAAAGGGGCTTGCTTGATCTAATAGCTTGTATCACGTGCCCGTGATTTAACGTCCCTGACGGAAGTTAAGCCTGCCAACCCCCGCGCAGTTCTACCACATCGCACTACCCACGGACAGATCCTTATCTGAATAAGTGCGTACGAAAGAACAGTTTAAAAAATAATGTTTGCCGCAATAAATAAACAATGAAATTTGAAATGCATTTCAAAAATAATTTCTCGCCTTCTTTGCTGTCAAGACTAAGGTTACAGCCATCATTTAAAGAGTAGCGCAAAGCACAAGATTACAATCCCTCTAGACGCCCCCCCCACCCGATTTTCTTTGCCTTTTGTTTTTGAATCATAAATCTTAAAATAAAGATATGAAAATGACACTTCTAGATTTGGAAACCAAGACCTGAGATGGATGGACGTTGAACAAAGAGGAGAAATTGGAGAAATGTTTTTTTCGGTGTGTGTGTGTGTGGTGGGGTGCTATGGAGTTGGTAATACAAACGCTTGACTCAGGCTCATATTATTATAACTGAAACTTTAAAGGGTCTTACTCTGGCTACACCTATTTTAAAAGGTCCGACTTCAGCTACACACATTTTTAAATATCTGACTCAGGCCACACGAATTTTTAATTTCCCAACCTCGCTACACACATTTTTAAAGGTCCAACTCCGGTTACAAAGTTTTTTAAAGGTCTGATGCCGGCTACACATTATTAAAGGCCCGACTCCGGCTACAGTCATTGCTAAGGTTCGACTTCAGTTACACACATTTTTAAAAGGTCAAATTCCGACTACCCAAATTTTAAAAGGTCCGACTCCGGCTACACAAATGTTAAAAGGTCCGACTCCGGCTACACAAATTTTAAAAGGCCTAACTCCGGCCACCCAAATTTTAAAAGGTCCGACTCCGGCTACACAAATTTTAAAAGGTCCAACTCCCGCTGCACAAAGTTTAAAAGGTCCGACTCCAGCTACACAAATTTTAAAAGGTACGACTCCAGCTACCCAAATTTTAAAAGGTCCGACTCCGGCTACCTAAATTTTAAAAGATCCGACTCCAGCTACACAAATTTTAAAAGGCCCGACTCCGGCTACATAAATTTTAAAAGGTCTAACTCCGGCCGCACAAATTTTCAAGAATTTTAAAATGGAATGTAGCGCATATATTATACATATTTTAACCATATAAAATATTCCAAAGAAACTGAAATTTGAGGAATTTTATTAATTGATGTCTAATAGCTGTTGTATAAATGCCATACAATTCGAATGTATAAATTTGCAGGAAAAGCACACCACTTTTTACCTCAGTTTCATAAAACTAAGTTTAACTAAATATACATCACGGAGCTTTTATTGCTAGAAACTAAATATAAATTACGAACACCTTATAGCTAGAAAAATATACATTATGACCCCCTTTATTAGTAGAACTAAATGTACATTGCAAATCCCTTATTGATAGAAATATATATACATTACGAACCCTTTATTGATAGAAACTAATACATTGCAGGGCCCTTTCTTGCTATAAACTACATATAGATTATGGCCCCTTTATTGCGAAAAACGAAATATACATTATGAACCCTTTATTGCTAGAAACTAAATATACATTACAAACTCCTTATTGCTGGAAACTAAATATACATTACAAACTCCTTATTGCTAAAAACTAAATATACATTACAAACTCCTTATTGCTAGAAACTAAATATACATTACAAACTCCTTATTGCTAGAAACTAAATAAACATTACGAACTCCTTTTTGTTGGAAACTAAATATACATTATGAACTCTTATTGCTAAAAACTAAATATACATTATGAAGCCCCATTGCTAAAATTAAATATATATTACAATCCCCTTATTGCTAGAAACTAAATAATCATTACGGACCCTTTATTGGTAGAAACTAGATATTCATTCTGAACCTCCTAATGCTAGAAACTAATATATCACGAAGCTTTTACTGCTAGAAACTAAATATGCATTACGAACCCCTTATTGCTAGAAACTAAATATACATATGACCCCTTTATTGCTAGAAACTAAATATACATATGACCCCTTTATTGCTAGAAACTAAATAAAGATATGACCCTTTATTGCTAGAAACTAAATATACATATGACCCCTTTATTGCTAGAAACTAAATATACATATGACCCCTTTATTGCTAGAAACTAAATATACATATGACCCCTTTATTGCTAGAAACTAAATATACATATGACCCCTTTATTGCTAGAAACTAAATATACATATGACCCCTTTATTGCTAGAAACTAAATAAACATATGACCCCTTTATTGCTAGAAACTAAATATACATATGACCCCTTTATTGCTAGAAACTAAATATACATATGACCCCTTTATTGCTAGAAACTAAATATACATATGACCCCTTTATTGCTAGAAACTAAATATATATTACGAACTCTTTTACTGCTTGACATGAAATATACAGGGTGAGTCACGGGAAACAAACCAAGCAGATATAAAGATTACCTCCCTCATTCCCTATCCCTTACTCCAGCAGAGCAAGAAGCGTTCTGAAAACATCCGTTTCCCGTGACACAACACGTTCATCACGAACCCCGTACTACTTGAAACTAAATATGCATTGCGAACCTATTATTGCTAGAAGTTGTATCCCTAGAGTCCGTAAAAATCGGTTAATTAGTTTAGGAGAGAATCCTGTATACACGAATACATAAACTCATACTTAAGTTCATGTAGATATTACGTACGGTAATATGCGGCCATTTTTTTTTTTGTTTTTTTTTTTTTTTGTTTTTGCAATCTCTCTCTAAGAATGATAGGGAAATAGACTGGACAGAGAAGAAGCCGAGCAATAAATTTTACAGATGGATATTAAAAATGAGTTTCTGCAGAAGTATAATAATAATGGAAAGTGGAACTAAGAAAACCTGAAGAAAATGAAGCAATAATTTAAGATGGCATTGGAATGAGATAATGAAAAATTGCAAGAGAAAAAGAAGTAATGGAACAGGGGTGGGGGAGAAGTGAAAGCTGAAAAATTTAAAATGACAGGAGAATTAAAATGAAAGAGGAAAGAACATTTTTGTTTTTAAGAAATGAAATAAATTTGCAGAAAATTAATAAAGTGTCAATTACAGCACAGTAAATGTAACACACACACACACACACACACACACACACACACACACACACACACACATATATGTATATATAATATAAAGCTGAACGTCTGTGCGTGTATGTGTGTGTGTATCTGGTCACGAATAAGCTCCTATACTGTTGGTTATTTTAAAAAACTGATTACATATAATGAAAGAAGATTTATCGAGGATCAGGAATGGGTATGTTTGATCTGGCAGAACGGTGGTTCATTAAAATTGTGGGGTCTGCGTTCGCGCCTGGCCCCCAAGGTATGGAAATAAAAAACGAAAAGAAAACGTTTACAAGGGTTTTTGATATAGATGTACATAAGAATATTTTGATAAGTATGTTTCAACTTAAATAGGGATGGTATAATAAAATTGTGGGGTCTGCGTTCGCGCCTGTACTCCATGGAAATATGGCACAAACTTTAACAAAAACTTTTCATATCTATTTGGGTAAGTATACTTTGATAATTATGT
>NC_136502.1:107394084-107421584 GCF_053919585.1 Euprymna scolopes
TGTCACAAAAAACTATTTTTTTACGTCACAAGTGTCACGCTCATGCATTTATTCCATAGCTTATATAGCATACTGACCCGACGGGTCACGGGTAGTCTAGTATATAAATAAAATCGGTCCACTCATTAGGGAACTCTCTCTGTCTGTCTGTCTGTCTGTCTGTCTGTCTGTCTGTCTGTCTCTCTATCTCTCTCTCTCTCACACACACATAAACAGACGCGTGCGCGCACACACACACATACAGTGCCTTTTATATATAAGTAGAGATATATATCCACAAATATATTTATATCTACATTTTGAAAAAATGTGTTAAGTATTCTGGATATTAAAACCTTAATTCTGCAAGCAGTGAACTTGTCTCTTCGTAACTCGATTTCACCTAACACTCAATGCTGAAAATGCTTCAGGATCGAAACAGTTGAGAAGATTAAATAGATTAACTCATGAACACAAACAGAATCTAAGAGCTTGGAATATTTGATCCATAATTAAATCTCAAACATCTTCGGGGCTGAATGTTGCAACAATTTCAAAAGTCGAAGGCAATAATAAACACCTTCGTAAAGGAACGCCCCCCCCCCTCTCTCTCTCTCTCTCTCTCTCTCTCTCTCTCTCTCTCTCTCTCTCTAATAACTGCGAATCGATATAACCGATTTTTCAAACTTAATATGGCCGCTCAACATGCAAATTCTATTTTTCTATTTAGCGTTTGTCCCTTCTGTATTTGATCTGACTTTGTGTAGAGGTTTGATCTCTGACCATGAGCGTTTATTTACCTTTTCATTAGGAGGTCAGACACATTGTGGATTTGATAAACGTTTTTCTGTGGAACGAACTAGATTCGAACTATGTACACCCAGGTTTTCAATCGGCTAAGTGCCTAACGACACGGACCTTGTGTTAAGGTTAGGTATTTATGTATCTCCTCTTTTTTTTAACATGTGGGTTACCACTTATCAAGGTCCGGAAGCCACTCGAGGATAAGGGTTATTAAGTGTGCAGTAGTCAATGGGATAATATCGTAGTAATCGTTACTAATGGAAATTTGGTAAATTGGATTACTTAAAGGGGCGGTTCATCAAGAATTTGTTTATGTTGGACTTGAAGACAACCAAATCGTAGTCAGCTGGGAAACAGGCAAACGGAAGAGAGTTCCACAGGCGTGCAAGGAAGTTAGACACAAGGTCAATTGTGACTTTGATGAACATGTGGCGCTTATTCAGATTGGTACTTTTACGGCATTTAAAATTAAAGAAAATACAGAAATGTCTTTTTTTGTTGTTGTGTTTTATTACGGAACGAAGATGAAAAGTTCCAAAAAATCACATAATTCGATCAAATAGTTATATGGGCCCTGTCGGGGGGGGGGCATTAGAATACGCCGACTACCCCCCTGCAGAGGGTAAAAGTCCCTCAATGGGGGTCCTGGATATGACCTTAAACTATATCCAGTGGTGAGGCCCCAGCTTGTAGGCTTTGGGGAGTGTGGAGCCACCCTTTAATTACCATTGCTCCCAGGTCCACTCTGACCCGGAGTGGTAGTACCTGTTAGGGTCCCAACTATGGGTTAAATAGAAACCGACGTGAAAACAACAAATATATTCTATTAAAAAAAAAAAAATTTCTTCAAAATCTTTGGATTCGGCATTAAATAACCCGAAAAGGGTTGATATGCCATAAAACAAAAACAACCAACCAACCAACCAACCAACCAAATAGTTATATATATACTTTTTTATTTACAATGCCTTCCCACGGGACAGAGTTAGACACCAGGGTCGTTTTTTAACGTGGAGAAAAGGAACAAAAATAAAAATTGTCTCAGTCGTGAAGGATTTCTCCTCCATTAACAGAGAACAAGAAATTGAAGTGCAGCATCTGAAGGACAGATACTACACTTTGATCTTGTCCCGAAGGCCAAGTAGATTTTTTTTTTTTTTTTTAATTTTATTTTATTTTTTTATTACGGAACGAAGATGAAAAGTTCCAAAAAATCACATAATTCGATCAAGCAGTTATATTTTTTTTTATTCAAGAAAATCAAATTTTACTGTTTTGATGAGAGTGTAAAAAAAAAGCGTCTAACGAATCGGTGGACAAGGGCAGACAACCTTAATGCACGTAAAAATTGTCAAAATAATCACTGATTACCTCCCCTTATTATGTTATCCAAAGAAACATGTCACTTATCGGTACAAAACAGCAAATTTGTTTTTGTAAATAAAAAAAAGCAAAAAAAAAAACTACTTGATAAAATTTTGTGATTTTTGGAATATGCAGTCTTCATTTCCTGATAAGTAGGTGCGATATAAAAGGTTTTCTTCATTTTTGTTTATCGTTATAAGTGCCGATCTGAATGAGCACCGAAAATATTTTTGTGGAACATCAGAGCTAACAATAGATGTTATCAAAACTTTAAAAATTAACTGATATAAACGTATAACTATATATTTCCGTACTGTATGTAGATGACTATAATGCTCCCTATCTTGGGTTGAGCATATTGGGAAGTGATATACAAACTGCCATTAGCGTATTAAGCTACACTCTTTGTATAAACAAATCGACCGTAGGCATTTGGACGATGTCAAAACATCGTTAATTCATTACCCACACAGCATCATTCTCAATGGTGAGAAGCCTTGATTATCATTTGGGCGGTCTAGTCGCACTGATGAGCTGTGAAACAGCGAAAGGGTACTGTATGCAGATGACTTTATATATATATATAATTATAAAACTGAAATGACCTTGTAAAGGGTGTGGTAATCCAACATCCGGTTTACGACTTCCGGTTGCGTATGTGTACATAAACAAAGCCATAACAGCGTAAACAAATAAATCGCTCCACCGGTTTCGTTCAAACAAACGACGTCCTTAGAAAAGCGAATATCTTAAATTTATTCTTTAAATTAAACTTCAAGATATGGAAAGCAAATACAAACGTGATTACAAATAATACGTATTATCACCGACCTGTTTCATATATCCGATATATATTATACTAAATAATCAACACGATAATAAAACGTATTGTTTTACTGTGTACGTTTTCAGCGTCCCAATTATTTCGTCGCGTTTAAATTATCCAAATAAAGAATTGCTAAAATTTTCTGTTTTTTTTTTTTGCATCGTTCATTTCCATATTAGCTTTAAATAATTTTAACGCAATTTTCTTACAAATAAATCTACTTTGACCCGTTGACAACCGTAAGAGCATTTTACAACAGCGGTTTCCCTACCGTCTTCATTTTTTTTTTTAAATTTATTCTCCATTTTTGTTACACCTTTCTTACATTTTCTTCTACACTACCAACATAAATAAATAACCCCGAAAATGTTTTTTTAATTGCGTTACGAATAAATAATCAACGCGACAATGAAACGTATTGTTTTACTGTGTACGTTTTCAGCATCCCAATTGTTTTTTTTATTTCGCGTTTAATTTAAAGTATATCAAAATTTGAATTTAACTAAGTATTATGATATCTGTTCAGTGCACATTTACCTATAAGTATGGCAAAGTACTTATAATTCAATGGCTGTAAGTCCTCTTTTCAAAAGTAAACCAATTATAAACAGAACGACACATAGAAATCTATTTATATTCTTTTTTCAATTTAATATACTTTCATAGTTTCTGTTATGCTATAAAAACCTATTTTCTTTACCTATTTTCTTTACGCTCATACATTAATTCCATAGCTAATATAACATACTGACCCAACGGGTCACAGGTAATCTAGTATATATATATATATATATATATATATATATATATATATATATATATATATATATATATATATATATATTTCCGAATAATGTAATGCGATGAAAAGAAATCAAATAAAGTGCTCGATTGTAAATGTGAAAGCTAAAATATTTATTTTAAAACTACACATACATAATACATATTCCAACGACAAACCAGAGGTTTCATTGTATTGGAATAGCCGTTCTCTCACTGATAAAATCCAATACAAATAATCAGCGTCAGATGGAAGGAGAAAAAAAAAATCCCGGAAAAATAGACACCCGTGTTCGTTTTTCCGTTTTTTTTTCTCCTTCCATCTGACGCTGATGATTTGTATTGGGTTTTATCAGCCACAGAATGCTGTTCCAATGCAATGAAACCGCTGGTTCGTCTTTGGAATATGTATGCATAGTTTTTAAACGCCCCCCCCCATATATATATATATATATATATATATATATATATATATATATATATATATATATATATATACCAGACGAACAATCTAGATGCAGCGGGTCTGGTGATTAATCAAAAATATTCTACTATTCTCTTTATATCTGGGGAGGGGGGTAATGATGTTGAGTTCATATTTTCTAGCAGTATCACTGAGTTAGAAAATGCAATAGATCCAATGGGATTTGAACTTGGTTTGCCAATTTCAAAGTTGCAGTTGCCTCCATTAGCCTCATTACACACACACACACGCGCGCGCGCATGCACACACACACGCACACACACACACACACACACACACACAGACACGCACACACACACATACATCTCGATCCCAAATGATTCTGAGGATTAAATATTTTTGTCAGTTCATAAAAAGCAACCAATTAGAAACCAGGGTTTTGTTTTTGATGTAATTTGTTTTTCACATTTTTTTCTTTTTAATTTATTAATTTTTAGAACCATTTCGTTTAAATACGTGTTTTTTTTTTTTTTTTTTTTAATATGCATAACTTAAATCTTTCGGGTGTTAATATTTTTTTTTTAATCGTTTAACAAATTTTTCCGGATGTTTTTTTTAATTAGAGTTGCGTACCTATGAGAGGCATCGGGTCACATATCTATAACAAGCAGTCAGAACGAAATATCTCTCATCGTACGCAATACCCTTGTGGACTTATGACGACATTAAATCAAAAATTAATTTGAACTTTTTCTTTCGTTATTTTTAAATATTTTAAATTGGGTACAAATTAAATTCAAAAATAAATTATTTCAGAACCTAATGGCTGTTTCATTACCATGCCTCATATTGCAAATAGGTCTTTTTAAAAATTGTTAATAAAATAATTTTTGTATGATATTATTTCAGTCTAACTAAATACAGGATGACCCATAAAAAACGGGCCCAGCTCTAATTAGGCCCCGTTTCTTACTGTTTTGTCCGAATGAAATGAAACTTTGTTCATAACTAGTTTATTATATTCAAAATATCACATCAAAACACTAGGATCTTTAGCCTTTTTTTTCTTTTTTTCTTCGTTCTACAGCATATGTTCTAGATGGCCTCTTTTGTTTTTTTTTGGATCACCCTGTATGTGCGACTAAAAATTATGTACGATCAATGTACGACTACTTGCTGCTGATTAAAGCAACTTCGACACAGGCGATCGACTAGGTCTCTAAGCATAAAATATCGTAAAACAATTTTGTAATAAACAATAAAATTAATTTACTCGGAAGTTTCGAGAGGTTATTTCTGGCAAATATCTTTTTAAGTCCATACCTAAAATGATATTTACTAAAAGAAAACCCCCAATTTTAATTAAATATCCCCTCTTGCACGGGCGATCTACTGAGTTCATTAGCGCAAAAAATGTTGTTATTAAAATAAACCATACAACGACTTAGTCGCGATTATTTTTGGCAAATCTTAAAGACTAAGACATTTTTTAGCACTTCTGTATGACAGTGCCATGAGCCGAATGTGTGTATTTTAGTTTCAAAAATGGCCGATAGAGGGCGTATAAATCGTATCACTCATTGAAAAAAAGAACAATATTATTAAATATTATAGTGTTAAAAAAGCTTAAACCTGAACTTGCCGCCATACTTATAAAACTGCTTAAGCATTGCCTTAAAGAGAAGTGCTTTCCAACACCATGGAGAACTTCATCAGTTTGCCCTGTATTTAAGAATTCAGGTGATAAGTCATCTCCCTCTCAGTACAGACCAATAAGCCTCTTGTGTGTCATGAGTAAGTTACTGGAATCTATATTAAATAGAGAAGTAGTCAACCACCTCAGCAGAAATAACCTTCTTAGTGACACGCAATATGGTTTCCATTCTGCTAGATCTACAGCAGATGTGCTGACAGTTATATCTCATAGGATTAGCGAATCTCTCAACAAAGGCTTCATTTCTAGGGCAATTGCTCTTGACATATCAAAGGCCTTCGATAAGGGCCTACTTCACAAGATTTCCAGCTACGGTATAACTGGAAATGTTTTCTCAATCATTAAATCATTTCTTTCTGATAGGCTTATAAAGTAGTGGTTGATGAGCAGAAATCAGAGGCCCACAGTATTAATGCTGGAGTCCCTCATGGGTCCATCCTGGGCCCAACTCTCTTCCTGATTTACATTAATGATCTCCCAAAACACATACTTAAATCATTCGTTGACATTTATGCTGATGACACGACTATCTATGGCAACACATCAAAGGATGTAAATGACAATGTTCTCTCTGATTCTCTCTCCTCCTATCTTAAGCACGTGGTACAGTGGAGAAGAGGTGGCTGGTTACCTTTAATGCATCTAAAACCAAGCTCCTATCTTTACATCATAAACGCTCTGATCCCCATCTGGCATCAATCGAAATGAATGGCTCTCGTCTAGGGGAGGCCCCATGTTTTGATTAGCTTCTGGGTTTGACCTTTACTCCTGATCTGAAATGGAACACATACATCAAGTCTGTGGGCAAGGTCGCTGGGAAAATGGTGGGATCCTTCTACCACTCCAGAAGATATCTCACTGATGATACAATTATCTATCTATATAAAAGACAAGTACGTCTAAGGATGCAGTACTGCTGCCACATCTGGGCAGGAGCTGCTAAAAACAGCCTATCCTGCCTTGACAGAGTACAAAATAGACTTTGTGGCTTAGTGGGGGATGCCCGTTTCTCTTCCCTGCAACCTCTCTCTCACAGAAGAGACGTTGCGAGACTATCTTTGTTTTATCGTTATTTCTTTTTTTTTTTTTTTTTTTTTTTTATTACATTTTCACCCCAAACAAGGCACATTGCCACTTTGGTGTAGGGGGCTACTATCAGGGGAAACATCTACTGGGGTACTATGTAGGGATTAGGGCAGCGAGATGTTGGTTCACGTTGCACTTGAACTTATGCATGTCAGTACAGTTGGGGAAGCAGTGACCTGGAATGGAATTCCAAAGTCTAGCAGTTCTGGGGAAGAAACTACTGGAGTAGAAAGATCTTTTACATCTAGGGATCTCTACAGTGTGGGGTGGGATTTTGCAGCTTGTCGGGTCTGTCGAGGGTGTTCACGTCGTGGGGGCACAAGTGCTTGCAGTTCTTCAGAGCATTCACCATTATAATACTTGTAGAACAGGCAGAGGGATGCAACGTTTCGACGATGGGACAGAGGCTGAAGTTTAGATGCCAGTTTAGGGCCTATCAGATTTGCGACTCTCTTTTGAACCCTGTCAAGGAGCGAGAGACTAGTAGCCGATGCACCGGCCCAAATATGACAGCAATACTCCATACATGGGCGAATAGTGGCCTTATAGAGGTACAGGATACTTTCGGGTGTTAGAAGTTTTCTAGCACGGTAGAGAGAGCCCACCTTCCTCGCAGCGGCCCTGGCAATGCCCTCGATGTAATTGTTCCAGCTCATGTTTCCTGTGAACGTTAGGCCAAGGAGCTTGAAAGACGTACTCTCAGCTAAAGAGTTGTTGGCCATTGCTATAGGTGGTAGAGAAGGTTTCTTGTAATTATTGAATGAAACCAGTTTTGTCTTGGTGGCATTGAACGTTACCATCCATTTTTGTCCCCATTCCACTACTGATTTGAGGTCATCCTCTAGTGTTTCTGCCATTACTTTAGATATATGTTCATTTGTTTTCCTGTCGTGCCTGCTATAGAGTGTGGTGTCATCAGCATATATACCCATCTCAGAGGCAATTTTGTCAGGGAGGTCATTTATGAATATCAGGAACAGCAGAGGACCAAGGATAGATCCCTGGGGCACTCCGGCATTTATATTATATTGTTTAGACGTACGACCGTCGAGGACAACCTGGATTTTTCTCTTATCTAAGAAGGATTTAATTATGTTAAGTATTCTACCAGTGATACCGTAAGATCTAATCTTCCTGAGGAGACCCTCATGCCATACCCTGTCAAAAGCCTTAGATATATCTAGAGCTACCGCTCTGCCCTCTCCCGCTTTGTCCAGTGAATGGTATATGCGTTCAGAGATTACAGTGAGGATGTCTGCCGTAGAACGGGCTTGTCTAAATCCATATTGATGGTCGGTCAGAAGTTTAGCATTGTAAGGTGCTGGACTAGAGCATGGTTAATTAAGGTCTCAAATATTTTGGCAAAAAGTGGGAGGAGGCTAATAGGGCGATAATTTAATGGGTCAGTTCTTTCGCCAGAATTCTTGAATACTGGTACCACAGAAGCAGTTTTCCAACAGCTCGGAAAGTGTTGTGAAGGAACATAACTGGCTATACACCGGTTACAAACTGTATATATATATTGGACTGTTTGGCAGACAGCGGCAGACAAGCAGTCGCAGTAAGACGGATAGTCTTACGTGTTGATTATCAGACTTTCTTCCCCATACTTGTTACTATGTACTTCTATTTACCTTAGGCGAGCAGCCTTACGTTTCTGTATTATAAATAAACCCCATTACACATACCACTCGGTGTAACTCACGTTTGTCTTTATTTCCTAAGTATTTAGGAATATAACAATGGCGACGAAAGGATGTTCTTTCTCTTAACAGAGATAAATTACCGTACCAAGGACTGTGTACAATGCAAGGATTTTTTGTTTTACGAAAAAAACAAACTACACAAGGATTTTTGACCACGTGCGTCAATGAATTTAAAAATTTTTCCTACCTAAAGTAGCGAAAAGTACGGATTTTTCTTCGTAAAGAACTCACAAGAAATTATAGAAACATGTTCAAGGTAAAGTGGAATTTATATTTATTTTGACAAGTAAAAAAAAAAAAAAAAAAAAAAATGGTCGCAAGTTGAATTCGAAACTACACTAAAGGATTACGAGTTTCGAAAGAAAAAATATAAATACAACGACTATTGTACCATTTTATGCCACGTGGGAACGGCAGCCATATATTTTTTTTTTTTTGGAAAATTAATTGTTTGTTATTGCCTTTATATAAATAATTGGAACTATTTGTCGTGGGAAGTAAGAAATATTTTGTGTATGAACTTACGTTGTTGAAAAAAAAAAAAAAAAAAAAAAAAAGAATTATTTTACAAAGCCTGTTGAATTACTATGGATGAACTTTGTTGAAACGTGTTGTGTCTGCATATTGCTACTAATTTACGATATACGTAAATTTACGATTTTTCTTTGGAATTATTGTGTAGAATTCGAAAAGACATTTTTGTACTAGAAGCTAACATGGAACAATTAGCAGAGTTAACTAAGGCTCTAGCCCTTAGCATCCAGGAACAGACAAAAATGACTCAACAATTTTTAGCGCAACAACAACAACAACAACAACAACAAATTCAACAACAACAGCTACAGCAACAGCTGCAACAACAACAAGAAAGAACACAAAAAACTTTAGAGGCACAACAAGAACAAACAAACATACTACAACGACAAATGTCGACACAGCAAAAGAATTTAGAAAAGCTAATTTTAACGTCGACCGGGAAGAAGACTAATTTTTCTGCCGAGGGTATTTCAAATTCACTAACGGAATTTCGTTACTCCCCGGATACTGGTGTTACTTTCCCTGCATACTACAGAAGATACGAAACAATTTTTACGAAAAGATGTTTAGACTGGACCGATGAGGAAAAAGTTACCCTGCTACTACAAAAACTGGGTACTGATGAAAACACCAAGTATGCAAATCTAATTCTACCAAAAAAACCGGAGGAGGTTTCGTTCGAGGAAACAATTAGTACCTTGTCGAAAATATTTGATAAAAGGGATAGCCTATTTCACTCTAGATACAAATGTTTGAACATTCAGAAGGCAGAAGCTGAAGACTATCTAGAATATGCTTGCACTGTGAACTGTTTATGCGAATCATTTAAATTGAATGAAATTTCCGCAGACCAATTTAAATGTTTAATCTTTGTACAAGGTCTCACAGCACCAAGGGACAAAGATATACGTTCACGGATCCTAACAATTATGGAGGCGGATCCTAACATAACATTGCAAAAAGTCACTGAAGAGTGTCAACGTCTGATTAACATAAAGAAAGACAACACTCGCATTGAAGAGAAAAATATTTTTAAGGTGCAGCAAGTAAAAAGGCAAGGGACCACAAGAAAGTCCAGGTTCCAAGAACACAGGATCCTTAAAGGATACAAAGACCCAAAGCTAAAGTGTAAATGTTGTGGTAGTTTAAGACACAACAATAAGACCTGCTGGTTTAGGAACAAAATATGTTATGAATGTGGTCTCAGAGGTCACAAGGGAACATACTGTGCCCAGAAGAAAAGACAAGGGACCGATAATGTAAATACGCTTCGCATGAATAAAGAAAAAAGCTGCGAAAGACGGAAATATGTTGATGTTCGGATAAATGGACATCTGGTTACATTGCTTCTGGATAGCGGTGTAGATATTAGTATTATAAATGAAGATATATGGAAAAGGATAGGTCGACCTGAATTAACGAAAACCAGAAAGACGGCGAGAAGTGTGTGCGGCAAAAGATTAGAGTTCAAGGGAGAATTAAAATGCAAAGTGACATTCGCTAACCAGACTCATAAATCCAAAGTGTACGTCGTACCAGGAAAGAATACATGCCTGTTTGGGGTAGATTGGATTGTCCTGTTTAATTTATGGGAGAAACCCATAAATTCGTTTTGTAACGTTTTAACTGCAGAAAAAGCGAACCAAAGGGAAGACTTCCTGAAGGATTTGAAAACTGAATTTCCCAATGTTTTTGCCGAAGGACTAGGACTCTGTATTAAGACAGAGGCAAAATTTGAATTAAAGAAAAATGCCACTCCAGTATTCAAACCTAAAAGGAATGTGCCTTTTTCAGCGATGGACGCAATCGAAAAAGAGTTGGATAGACTTCAACAACTGGAAGTCATTGAAAAAGTTAACCACACAGATTGGGCAAGTCCAACCGTGTATGTAAAGAAAAAAAATAACAGAATAAGGGTCTGTGGAGATTTTTCAACGGGTTTAAATGACTGTCTATTGGACCATAATTATCCCCTTCCGTCCGCAGAAGATCTGTTCTCTAAGCTTAACGGAGGAAAAATTTTTTCTAAGATAGACCTCTCAGATGCTTACTTGCAAATTAAGATCAGCGATGAATGCTCCAAATACTTAGGCATAAATACTCATAAGGGCATTTTTAAGCTAAAGAGGCTTCCTTTTGGATTAAAGGTTGCTCCTGCTATTTTCCAGCAAATTATGGACACGATGCTGGCAGGGTTGGAATTTTCAATGGCCTACCTTGACGATATCCTAATTAAAAGTGAAAATTTGCAAGATCATAAGAAGCATGTAAAAGAAGTATTCAAAAGAATACAGGAATTTGGTTTTAAATTGAGCCCAGAAAAATGCGATTTTTTTATGAAAAAAATTAAATATCTAGGTCAAATAATCGACAAAGAGGGTCGAAGACCGGATCCACAAAGGACTGAAGCAATTGAAAAGATGCCTGCTCCAGATTCAGTGACAAAATTAAAATCGTTTTTGGGATTAGTTCAATACTATGCAATTTACATCCCTAACATACATAATTTAAGAGCTCCTCTTAACGAGTTACTGAAAAAGGGTGTTAAATGGAACTGGAATAAGGAATGTGAATCTGCTTTCCAAAATATCAAAAGATGTCTACTGTCAGACTTAGCATTGGCACATTTCAATCCAGAAAAGGAACTAATACTAGCAACGGACGCCAGTGATTACGGTGTTGGCGCTGTATTACTTCACAAGTATGAGGATGGTAGGACAAAAGCTATCGCCCATGCTTCAAGAACGTTGGTTGCAGCGGAGAAAAATTACAGCCAAATTGAAAAAGAGGCGCTGTCGATAATATTTGGAATTACAAAGTACAATCGATTTCTCCATGGACGATCTTTTATTTTGCAAACCGACCATAAACCCCTACTTACCATATTTGGATCAAAGAAAGGCATTCCCACACATACTGCGAATCGATTACAGCGATGGGCTGTAACCCTCTTAAACTATCAGTTTAAGATGGAACATGTATCCTCAAAAAAGTTAGGACACGCAGATGCATTATCACGGTTGATCCCTAAAAGAAGCGAAAGTTTCGAAGAAACGGTAATTGCTGCGCTTAAAGACGAAAGTGAATGTACAAGTTCAATGTGTAATATGATACGTGAACTTCCGGTAACTTTCGAAAAAATAAAAAAAGAGGCAGTAAATGACATTTTCATTAAGAAAATGAAAAATCAATTGGGATGGATAAAAAAAAATAAAAAGGTAGATCAAACAACGCCTTTTTCCATCTGTGAAGATGTGCTCATGTATGGTGAGAGGATCGTAATTCCACTAACGTTACAGAGGAAAATTCTGAAGGAATTTCATACAGGTCATCCGGGCATTTCGAGAATGAAATCCCTTATGAGAGGATATGTGTACTGGCCTGGTATGGACAAGGAAGTTGAAAAATGTGTCAAGACATGCAGAGGATGTCAATTAGCAGCTCGGGATCCTCCAGTAAAAACGACGCCATGGCCAAAGACGGACCTACCCTGGTCACGTCTGCATATTGATTATGCGGGACCTATAAATGGTTATTTTTACTTGATTATTGTAGATTCTTTTTCAAAATGGCCAGAAATATTTAAGTTTAGACATCCAACAGCAAAAAACACTGTGAGTGCGCTTAATGAAATTTTTAGCCGTTTTGGAGTGCCAAAAACCTTAGTGAGCGATAATGGAACAGCATTTACTGCTCATGAATTCAAAGAATTCTGTGACTCACTAAATATTCTACATATGACAACACCTGTGTACCATCCACGATCGAATGGGTTGGCCGAAAAATTTGTAGATACGTTTAAAAGGGCACTTAAGAAAAATCTTACTACGGACACAGACGAACAATGTATTCAAACATTTTTAGCAATTTACAGGGTGACACCAAATCCTAATAATAATATCAATTCTTCCCCGGCTGAGCTAATGTTTGCAAGAAAGATAAGATCTGTCTTCGATAGGCTGCTACCAGAGAAAAAGAAAGTTTTCAAAAAAGAAAACCTTAATACCAAGTGCTTCTCCCCAGGTGAAAATGTATATTTCAAAAATTTTCAAAATGGACGAAATCAGTGGGTTGAAGGTATTATCAAAAAAAGGATTGGGAGCATGGTCTATACCATCCAAGGATTAAGTTTTGTCTGCAAAAGACACAGAAATCAAATACGTCCCAGACTGTCTCCAAATGTGGAAGAGACACCAATGGAAACATTGTGCGATATTTTTGATATACCAAAACCAGCGTGTGTACCGCAAACAATGAATATTTCGCCTGAACCGACTATACGGGCTGGACAGAAACCTTTACCCCGGGTAACGCTGACCAGAAGGAAAAGCGCAAGAAAGAGAAAAGTTACCAGGAGATTAAGCCCTGACCCTAAAAGGAAGAGGTATTTAAGCTAAAATCAGGAAGATTTCAGCTTCAGGGGGAGGTGTTGTGAAGGAACATAACTGGCTATACACCGGTTACAAACTGTATATATATATTGGACTGTTTGGCAGACAGCGGCAGACAGCGGCAGACAAGCAGTCGCAGTAAGACGGATAGTCTTACGTGTTGATTATCAGACTTTCTTCCCCATACTTGTTACTATGTACTTCTATTTACCTTAGGCGAGCAGCCTTACGTTTCTGTATTATAAATAAACCCCATTACACATACCACTCGGTGTAACTCACGTTTGTCTTTATTTCCTAAGTATTTAGGAATATAACAGAAAGCAAGATTCATTAAGGCATTTGTTGTAGAGTTTGGAGAGAACTGGAGCTACTTCGGCTGAGCACTTTTTTAATAGCACAGCTGGGATGAGGTCGGGTCCACATGCTTTGGAAGTGTCAAGGTTTTTTATGATAGCATGCACCTGAGCATGGCAAGTGCTCGTTTGAGCTCCAATCTCTGGTCCCACTTCGCCAATCTTTGACGAAAAACACCCGTCTAGCTGAATCCACTGTCAGTAAATTTTTCATGTTTTTAACGCTTATTTTCACTTATGAATCATTCATTTAAAAGAAACAATATTAAAACATGAAAATTGTATTCGCTTTTCCTTTTTGTGTTATTTATTTCGTTTTATATATTTTTGCGTTCTCGGAGACTCTTGTTTATATTTGAGGTTCACAGAACGGCCGGTAGAGAGCATTTCTTATTCAAAGAAAAAGGGGCAATAACTCGTGTCAGTGGCTTCATGGCACTGTCATGCAAAAGTGCCTGTTTTTGAACCCAGTGTGCCACTTTTTATTTTTTTATTTTTAATCTTTGTAAAATAAATAAATAAATAAATAAAATAATAAACAAATATATTTCTTCATTATTGAAATAAAAAAAAATTAGTCACAACTTTGAGCCAAGATTTTTTTTTTTTTTTTTTTTTGCTAATTAATTTTACAAGTGGGCCTTTTGATTAAAATTGAAATTGTGTAACGCAATAACAATGTAACACTAGAAAATCTTTGTAAAAAGCAGAAAAAAAATCTTATCATTTTTATCGACTATTGCTTGGTTTTGTTTGATTTTTTTCAAATTAAACTTGAGACTGTTGAAGTTGATTAAACTAATAAAACCCTTAACGACTGAGAATCATTTTTTCCAAAAAGAATTATTTTTTTCCAAAGAGAATTATTTTTTCCAAAGAGAATTATTTTTTCAAAGAGAATGTTTTTTTTTTCCAAAGAGAATTATGCTTCCAAATAGAATTATTGGTTCCAAAGAGAATTATTTTTTCCAAAGAGAATTATTTTTCCAAAGATAATTATTTTTTCCAAGGGGATATTTTTTTTTCAAAGAGAATTATTTTTTTCCAAAGAGAATTATTTTTTTCCAAAGAGAATTATTTTTTCCAAAGAGAACTATATTTTTCCAAAGTGAATTATTTTTTCCAAAGAGAATTATTTTTTTCCAAAGAGAATTATTTTTTTCCAAAGAGAATTATTTTTTTCCAAAGAGAATTATGCTTTGCAAATAGAATTATTTTTCCAGTGAGAATTTTTTTTTCAAAGATAATTATTTTTCCAAAGAGAATTATTTTTTACAAAGAGAATTATTTTTTACAAAGAGAATTATTTTTTTTCAAAAGAGAATTATTTTTATTCCAAAGATAATTATTGTTTTCAAGTGTGCCAAATAATGTTCTCAATCATTTAGGATTTAATTACATAAAATCGTATTTATTTTTTAGTCGTACTTAATTAGTCAAATCAAGGCTCGATTAATATAAAAAATAAACTTGTTTATTTTTTACCAAGTTTTTAACGAAAAATAAACACTGAAAAAGTTGCACATAGAATTGGAAAAAATAAAATTGTTTCAGTTAAAGGATTCCATTATGTAAATAAATACTTATGTGTCTATTTACTATCTGCCGTAAAAGAGGATATTTTAAAAAACTGTTTGTAAACACTTTTTATATTAATCTAAAAATATATTGGCAAAAAATAATCCCTCGACTGAAACTTGTGAGTAAATTCATTTTATTGTTTATTTTAATAATACCACAACAGATTTTTACAATATTTTGCACTGATTAACCCAGTAGTTTGTTTGTGTCGAAGTTGCTTTAATAACAGAACAGCAGCAGGAGCAAATAATCGTACATTATATACTCATACAATTTCAGTAAATCCACTTATGTCCGACCAAAATCTGGCACAACTAAATGTCCCATTCGACTCCTGCTGATTCAAGCAACTTTACACGTTGTTTCTATATGACAAACATCAGGAACAGTCAGTCGTGCATTGATCGGGCATATTTTTTGGTCGTACATTTTTAGTAAAACCTATATTATTTGGATTCTTCAGACTACTGTTCTCATCTTAAGTGTTCTTTGCACAACGTTTCGGTTGATGTATCCTCCTGCTTTAGGTGTATCGTGTTGAATACCTTGCACGTAGTGGATAAAGTACTTGTTAAAATTCTGCTGTAAGTTACACTGACGTTGAGCGTTCAATCCTCAGTGGGAGTGACACTCAAGATACAGTCACATATTACTTAGGACTTTTACGCAATCATAGCTTAGGGAACGTGGATTAAATAAAGGGTTCTGTTTGAAATTTCATGCAGATTCCTGAATTTGACACAAAGGTTCCTGAGTTTGACACAAAGGTTCCTGAGTTTGACAGAAACGTGCCTGAGTTTGATAGAAACGTTCCTGAGTTTGACAGAAAGATTCCTGAGTTTGACAGAAACGTTCCTGAGTTTGACAGAAAGATTCTTGAGTTTGACAGAAAGGTTCCTGAGTTTAGCAGAAAGATTCCTGAGTTTGACAGAAAGATTCCTGAGTTTGACAGAAAGATTCCTATGTTTGACAGAAACGTTCCTGAGTTTGACACAAAGAATCTTGAGTTCAACAAGATTCCCTTGAAGAAGGTCAAAGGTTATATCGATCGAAACGTTGTGAAACTAACACTGAAGATGACATCAAACGATCCCAAAATATCTAAATAATATAAATAATTAATCCTCATCTCCAAAAAATTCAGCCATTAAGAAATTTCTTTTCTTGTTCTTCTAAATAATGAGTTGAGGAATTTCTTCTAAATAATGAATTGAGAGATATTTATCTGAAATAAAGATTTAAAAATTTTTAAATTTCTGAAATCCAAAAGCTTTTTGGGTGCAAAGATGACACCGCCACAAATAGAATTTACCAAAATAGCACTTGGAATGTTCTCTGGCAATGTGCAGCTGCTGCTCCACACGGATGCATTTAGCTTTGAGCTTGAGCGATACTTTTAACCTCTTCTACCACATAAGAAATAATGCAGGTGCAACATTGCAGCTATCTTTTCTCCTTTCTCTACAAAGGCCGTACAAAATTATTACAATGGCAACAGACAATTTATTTTCCTGATTAGTAGCAAAACCCCACCGCTTCACTAATTATCAATAATATCAGGTCAAATCAACATGGTACCATAGGTTTCACAGTTGGAGTGGGCCCAGAATAAAAACTACTGTTTCGTTGGGTTTGTTTATTTTTATAAATAAGTTATGTCAATCGTATATTTTATTTTTTTCTCGAAAAATCAGTTCTCATTCCGTGCTCACACCAGGCTTGAAACCTATGGTATCATGCTTATTTTAATATTTTTAATAAATGAAAACATATTCTGCTTATTATAATAAAAATGAGCACTCCTAGGTCCTTTTTACAAGAAAACAAAACCAAAGATATTTATATTTATATATATATATATATATATATATATATATATATATATATATATATATATATATATATATATATATACAGGGTGCCCACAAAGTCTGGCTACATTATGTAGCGAGACTTCCACAAAGTCTGGCTACATAATGTAGCGAGACTTTGTGGACACCCTGTATATATATATATATATATATATATATATATATATATATATATATATATATATATATATATATATATATACAGATATATATATATACATCGCTTGATATATACAGGGTGTCCACAAAGTCTCACTACATTATGTAGCCAGACTTTGTGGAAGTCTCGCTACATAATGTAGCCAGACTTTTGTGGCCACCCTGTATATATCAAGCCTGGCGTGAGCATGGAATGAGAACTGATGTTTCACTGGTTTTATTTATTTTTACGAACAAAAGCTTTATTAATACCGTTAAGTGAGTTGAACCAGCTTCCTCCAAAGGAGGAAATTTCGTGTTAATATAAAATTTACAAGTAGTCCCCAGCCGCGTGACAATCCCAGGCAGGGGAGATGCTGACGTTAGGTTTTTGCAGTTTTCATAGAGAGGCATCGAAGTTTTCCTACATGTAGCGCCTGATATTTCCAGATAGTCACCCATCTGGTACTGACCAGGATCAATGTTACTTTACTTTGGTGATCACATAAGATTTGATATTCTCTACTAAGAAAGCAGCTTAGACTACCTTCAGTCACATTTCCAGAAAAAAATAAAAAATACGGTTGAAGTGACTTATTTATATAAAAATAAACAAACCCAACGAAACATTAGTTTTTAGGAGCATTCCAAAAGTAATAACTCCCATTTTTTTTTTATTCCACACGAGTTAATCAGTGGGAATTGCAATTTGCATTGTTATGATGACTGACCTTATGCATCATGACCTGAAAGTTTCATCTGCCAGTTCCAGATATTGATCGTATGAGATTCTAAAAAAACAATGCCTGTCACGTAGGTGTGTCTGAAGCAGAGATGCGTTATTGAATTTTTCCTTACAGATCAAAATTGAACGATCATAAGCGACGCCGGTTGAATGTTTATGAAGCTCATACAGTTGATGTCAGCACAGTTAAGAGATGCAAATTTTCATTTCTATCTATCTATCTATCTATCTATATATATATATATATATATATATATATATATATATATATATATATATATATATATATATATATATCAAGTTAAAAGCATTCAAAGGGGAAAACTTGTGAATTAAAACAAAGCCATTAAGAGTGCTCAATAAAAAGAGGAAAATATGATATATTTATTTATATAGACAAATATTACATAGTCGCTACACTGAACATGCTAATGTTTCAGTACTGACCAATTGTCTGAAAAATTAGCATGTTCAGTGTAGCGAATATGTAATATTTGTCTCTCTCTCTCCCTCTCCCTCTCTCTCTCTCTATATATATATATATATATAGTAAAATATGTTTTTTCAATTATATTTCACTCATTGTGTATACCAATCTTTTTTGTTTAGAAGCTCAATGTATGTTAAATATAAAAACAGAGCATATATAAAAGAATAAAAGTATAATTACATTCCAAGATCCAAATATTTATTTTTCATGCAAAACAGCTCCTCCAGCATGTTAAAATATTCGTATATTTTTCGCAGATCTGTTTTGTTATGCAGAAACAAACAGTTTTATTATGTCAATACCGTCTCTTTTTTTGTGTATATACTCTTCAGAAAATTAGAAATTCTTTTCTTATCTCTCTCTCTCTCTCTCTCTCTCTCTCTCTATATATATATATATATATATATATATATATATATATATATATATATGTGTGTGTGTGTGTGTGTGTGTGTGTGTGTTTAAGGTTTAAAATGAGTGAATTTTGTATTTCCAAGGGGTCACTCATCTGTTACTAACCTTTCTCAACGTAAGATTTAGTAAGAAAGACTTTAGGATTGACTACAAACATATAATCAAACGACACTCACCCTATGCGGGTTTAACCGGCTTCCTCCAGAGGATGAAGTTCTATGGGATTATGAATTTCACAGGCAGTCCCCAGTTGCATGTTAGGGGAGATGATGAGGTTAGGTTTTTTTCAACTCTTGCAGGGAGGTGTTGCCGTCCTCTTACATACAACACCTGGAATTACCAAATTCGTCACTCATCTTATACTAACTAGGATCAACTTTGCTTAACTTCGGTGACCTAACGACAACTAGTGTGTTAACGTGATTATGCCCTACAAGAAACATATAATAGGTAAGATTAACTGGTTATGTATTGGTGTCACATTGGCAACTTCAACAATATTAAATAAAGAAACAGAAAAAAAACCTACAATAAAAACCAAAAAAAAAACTACAATGAAAAAAAAAAAACAGAAAATAAAACCTACACTGAAAAACCAGAAAAAAACCTACAATGAAAAAGTAGAAAAAACCTTACAATGAAAAACCAGAAAAAAAAAACTACGATGAAAAAACAGAAAATAAAACCTACAATGAAAAAACAGAAAAAAATTACAATAAAAAAAACAGAAAAAAAACTACAATGAAAAAATAGAAAAAAACTTTACAATGAAAAACCAGAAAAAAAACTACGATAAAAAAACAGAAAATAAAACCTACAATGAAAAAACAGAAAAAAATTACAATGAAAAAAAAAACAGAAAAAAAACTACAATGAAAAACCAGAAAAAAACCTAGAATGAAAATCCAGAAAAATACCTACAATGAAAAACAGAAAAAAAACTACAATGCACAGATTAAGTAAAAAGACGTGAAAACTCAACAGTGGAGAAACTATGATTATATCATCTAAAAGAATAGGAACGTTTTTTTCAGGACATTTTTTTTTTCCTTAAAAGTTATTATGCTTAAAGTTTTTAATGTCTTTGAATTTGTAATCTTACATAGTGTTATGAGTTTAAAAAATTATTTCTTTATTAGAAAAAAAATCTAATTATGCAGTAAATTCCGTTTTTTTATTATTATTTCTTGTTAGATTTCCCTTGTAAAATGAGATATTTTAAAGTATGCTCTGAAGTATTTAGAAATCCCTCCCTTATTATTATTAATTTTTTTGCTAGTAAAACAGCTGACCCTAAGAATTCTAATCTATTTTATTGCTTCCCGTTTATTAGTTTCGTCTCATTTCATTGTACGCCTTGCAATTTTAATCTTGTTTCCCAATTCCCATGTCTAGTTACTGGTGGCCAGAATTGAGTACAATATTCAATACAAGGTCTTATTAACGTCGTATATATTCGTATAATAACAGTCACATCCCTTGAAATTACTTTTCTTATCATCCAACCACTCATTTTATGTGCCATAAAAATTGTTTATAGACCCAATAACGCCCGGGTTGTGTCCCCATCATCATCACCATCATCATCATTCCCTTCTGATTATTTCACGCCAACATTAATTGGTGCCCTCCCATCGCCCCAGATTGAGTGACAACATGGCCGCTCATTAATAGAATAACCAGCTCCAGGATTGCTGTCATCGCTGTGGCTTCAATCCATCTCAGCCTCTCCAGCTGCCCTATTCTCTTCATGAAGTCCTACACAACGGTTCCCATGGTTCTCATCATAATTGATAACGCTGTCATCTTCTGGTTCCGGAGTTTTGTTTTATATTTGCATGGCCAGGGTTCAATAACGCTGACTTCCACAATCAAAATATAGTTGCCCCCCCCCCCCGATACAACACTGTAATAGATTGTATTCCTCTCCCTCCCACGGCAGAAAGAGTAGACACACGGGTCAGGAGAATGGCATCGAAAAGCAAGCGTTCTCTGAGGAGGTGCACTCTGGCCTGTTGACATTACCCAATGATGGGCGCCTCAGGCGATTAGCAATAAACTAATACCCTTCTCGAAAGGATGAAACCCCCAGAACTGCACAATTCCAGCAACATACTGAAATTATCAGGGAAAAAGGTCATTGCAAGAATGCTCTTTGAAACTCCATGGAATAAGGAACCTTTCACGTTTTACTTGTATTCCTTGTTTTAAATAAAATATTGTAAATTCAATTCTACAGTATCTTGACTTTTTCTAATATATATATATATATTTTTTTTTTTCTAATATATATATATATATATATATATATATATATATATATATATATATATATATATATATATATATAAATCCGATCCCGCATTTTGCTAATTCCTACCCTCTGATGAGAAGGAAAGTATTTCTCCGAAACTCCGTGGATTAAGGACTATCCACATATCTAGTGTTTCCTTTTCAGATTAAATATGTTTTTAACTCATTTCAAAGTGTTTTTTAACATGTTTTATTAACTGTTTGCTTGTATTATAAGCTCTATTTCCTATTTGGTTTTATCGAGCTTTTACATCTGGCTGAGATAATTTTATAAATATTATTTTTTTAATATTTATAATATACTTTAATTTTACCATCTTGGATCATTTTGGTAAATTTAATTGAATTTTTTTTTATATATACATACATACATACATACATACATATATATATATATATATATATATATATATATATATATACATACATATATATATATATATATATATATATATATATATATATATATATATATATATATATATATATATATATTAGTGTCCTGGCAAGGTCACAAAGGAGACAACCAAGCAAAGAAAATCTCTAAGCAAAATTCATCCCAAAGCAGCGAAACTGCGTTGACACACTGGTTGTCCAAGTTAAGCAACGGTGAGCCTGTTAGTACCAGATGTGTGACCATTTGGGAATTTTATGTACTATATGTGTTCTCCGCTTATCTCGGCATTTATTTCTAGTCGTCTTGTACACTTCAGTTGCCACTGTATTAAATAATGTCGACTCAGGAGAGGTGTGATTGAAGATTGCGCACTCCTGCCAATGAGACTTTCATGTGCAGTCACCCCATCATTAATAACCATTGTCTGTCAAAGACTGAGGGAGCCCCATATATATTAGTCCTCACACGCAAGAGCAGGACACAAAATGTTTTAAATAATAATAATAATGATAATAATAGAATAACAAGGACTTTCGCTCGCAAGGACTACTATTGAGCGTAACCAGTTATACAGTCCTTTTGAAATTTTCATCTCTATTTTTCTCGTTATCTACTGAATATTTTTAATGAAACCTACATGAAATATGTTCCTTATTAAATTGTAAAGATTTTCTATTCTGAAAGAATTTTTAAAGATTTAATCTAAAAAAGTTATTTTAAAGTTTTTGTTTAAAAAAAATCAGATTTTCTCATTATTCAGACATGTATGACAAAGAGGGAGTTGCAAAAAAGAGATGTGGTGTGAGGAGAAATACAAACTGAAACCGAGAATATTCAGACCTGTAATAATACAAAGAGAGGGTTGCAAAAATGAGTTGTGGTGTGAGGAGAAATACAAACTGAAATAGAGAGTAGGAGAGTTTTTATAAATGCATGCAAAACCACATTCATTTTTTTAAAATCCAAATTAATGAATTAAATAAAATATACTCTTAAAAAGATACGATACAAGTTAGAAAAGCATTTCATCCAAGGCATGAAAATTGTTAAACAAAATGTATTTACTATAGGCTTTAAAAATAAAGGTACAAGATTCAATTTTAAATTTATTAATCTTCAAAGTGCACTTTTATAAATTTTACAAGGTTATTAAATTTTTATGCCTTATTTCATAAAATTTATAAAAGTGCACTTTGAAGATAAATAAATTTAAAATTGAATCTTGTACCTTTATTTTTAAAGCCTATAGTAAAAACATTTTGTTTAATAATTTTCATGTATTGGATGAAATGCTTTTCTAACTTGTATAGATATTAATAAAGATATTAATAATACTGGATAATTGAGATTATATATATATATATATATATATATATATATATATATATATATATATATATATATGTATGTATATATATACTAGCAAAAGTACCCGTCGTTGACTGGGTTCAAAAACAGCCTAACTAAAATGGACTCTGATTTATGAAAGTATGATAGGTTATGAAAAGGAAGGGTTGTAAAGAGATAGCTTCGAATTTGGGGGTATCAAAACCAAAGCAAAATATGATGAAAGTAAAAATAAAATAGATAAACCCCATAATTTATTATACCATACCTGTTCACACTGAAACATTTATCACAATATTCTGTGGATCTATATTAAAAAAACCTTGTTAAACTTTGTGACATATTTCCATTCTATGGAGGTCAGGCGCGAACGAACACCCCATAATTTTATTATACCATATTTCTTCAAACTGAAACATAATTATCAAAGTATACTTATGCAGATAGATATGAAAAGTCTTTATTAAAGTTTGTGCCTATTTCTATTCTATGGAGGCCAGGCGACAACGCAGACCCCACAATTTTATCATACCATCCCTATTTAAGTTAAAACATATTTATCAAAGTATTATTATGTACATCTATATCAAAAACACTTGTAAACGTTTTTTTGTTTCATTTTTTAATTTTTAATTTCCATACTTTGTGGACCAGGCGCGTACGCAGACCCCACAATTTTTATTAATCATCATTATGCCAGATCAAACATACTCATTCCTGTGTCTCGATACATCTTCTATCATTATATGTGATCAGTTTTCTATAACAGTCAACCATATAGAAGCCTATTTGTGACCAGACACACACAGAGACGTCCAGCTTTATATTATAGATATATCACGAATTACGAAAACTTTTAAAATAACATTAACACCCATTGTCTTATGAAGTCTTTCAATAATAAAAATGAAATATTACGAACCTCATCAAATTAATTTGAGCGTATTCGATCTCACTCAAACTTTCATAAACACACACACACACACACACACACACACATATACCTTTTACATAAACACCCTATGTGTGTGTGTGTGTGTGTGTGTGTGTGTGTGTGTGTGTGTGTGTAATTAATAAATTAATATTGGCAGACATTCAGGTCTTCCTATAAGATCTTTAAGTAGCTAATTTGGCAAAATTTATATTGACAGCCGTTATGGCAGATGTAGACAGAAAATGAATTTTATATTCGGTGTATAATAATTTTATATTTGGCATATAATAATCAAACTCATACAGTAGCTCAGAAATTAAATTATCTATAATAATAATAATAATAATAATAATAATAATAATAATATGCCGGATGTGTATGTGTTTAACAGTTCATCGGTTAACTACGTCTTGAATATTTGATTCCAGAACATAAGAACAATTCCCTACTCACCTAGAAAGTTTTCAGTATTGGTTTGAGGCCGGTACACGACATATCTTATATACCCTACCATATATATATATATATATATATATATATATATATATATATATATATATATATATATATATATATATGCGCGCGTGCGTGTGTGTGTGTAGAGACAGAAAGAGAGGGAGAGAGACACAGAGACATATATATATATATATATATATATATATATATATATATATATATATATATATATATATATTAGCGTTGGGACGATATATGGGAATATCGGAAATCGGAAAAATCGGTGAATTTTTGCCTATATATATATATATATATGCACATATATATACATATACACACATATATATATATGCATGCATACATATACGTATATATACACATACATATATACATATATATACACATATATGTATATATATTTCTTTTCCACATACACAAACATATACATATAGATATACACACACATATAGACAT
The DNA here is from genome assembly GCF_053919585.1 of Euprymna scolopes. Lineage (NCBI taxonomy): Eukaryota > Metazoa > Mollusca > Cephalopoda > Sepiida > Sepiolidae > Euprymna > Euprymna scolopes. The sequence continues at coordinate 107,419,213 of NC_136502.1, forward strand.
GCACACACATACACGTACAAACATAGGCACATATGTGTGTGCGCTTGTGCGTGTTTCATACAGATATCTATTATATAAATAGATTGTGTTTTGGATATAAGTAAATGAAAATATGATTAATAGTGACAAGTTCGGAAACAGCTTACGTTTTTATACCTCATCATGTCGAATGGAGAAGGCGACTCACATTGGCATAACAAATCGTTCACTTGCATCAAAGCTCTTTATCCATACGGCCAGCATCACCCGCATCAATTTAATAGACACATCAGTTGAAACATTTCATTAGTACGAAACATCGGGCTCTTCATGCAACGCTTCTCTCTGCGCTGCTGCTCCGAAATTAATTCTTCCCTGGCATGGCTTCGCTCTGAATTTGATGAGTGTTCAACAAATATCTTTTGAAATAGCTGATTGTAAATTAACACACACGCGCGTCCGTAGACACACAAGAATAGTAGCTGTCAAAAAAAATGATTGGATTATTTACGAAATGACTCGTACTTCTGCCAATCGAGCCCAGCGCCTGTTTGCTTCGGTTCAGATTAAACTAATCAATTTGTTCAAATTCTTGTAATGTTTCCGACCGTGCCATCTAATCTCGCCTCTTAAAAGATACCATTTTATCCTAGATAAAAAAAAAAAAAAAAAACAAAATAACTTGATACTAGCTAGAATACATGTCCCTGAACGGTTCAAGTGCTAAAGTTTGTAACCAGTGCTCAAGACGAAAATTAAACAGAGATTAGACAACATGCGAAGTACATATATAAGAAGTCTGGGATGTTTTAGTTTTGTTTTTTTTTTTACAGGTGAGTCACCACTTATCAAGGCCAGAAGACCACTTGAGGATAAGGGTTAATGAATGTAAGGTGGTAGTGTAGTAATCGTTAATTGTTTTTTTTTACCGATAATTTGGAAAGCGGAGGGGGTGCATAGATTGGAGCTCAAACGAGCACTTGCCATGCAAAAAACGACTGTGCAGAAATGGGCTCGCAACATCTCTTCTGTAGGAAAGAGGTTTCAGGCAAGATAAAAGGGCAGAGAAAAAGGACGTTTTAGTCTTATCTCTTAGAAGATACCGTTTTATCTGATATAAATATTTGATACTAGCTGAAATACTCGTCACAGGATGGGTTAATTATTAAATTTAGTAAGCATTGTTCAGCAGCCTGACCAGTTGACCTAGAATTAGATAGAAATAAGAAGCAAAAAAATTCGTATATAAACAGTATGGGATGTCCTTTTTTTTTTACACAGTGATCACCACTTATCAAGGCCCAGAAGCCACTCAGGGATAGGGGTTATTGAAAGTACATTACGTTAGTGTGGAGATTTGATGAAGTGTTTAATTAAGGGGGCGGTTCATTAGGAATTTGTTAACATTAGACTTGAAGACATCCAAGTTGTAGTCCGGAGGGAAGCAGGCAGACGGAACAGAGTTCCACAGGCGTGCAGTTCTAAGAAAGAAGCTTTGTTCATGGAATCCGCGTTTTGATTTAGGCACAGATATAGAGTGGGGGAAATTTTTCACAGTGGATTCAGCTAGACGGGTGTTTTTCGTCAAAGATTGGCGAGGGGGGACCAGAGATTGGAGTTCAGACGAGCACCTGCCATGGAAATAACGATAAAACAAGGATAGGCTCGCAACGTCTCTTCTGTGGGAGAGAGGTTGCAGGGTAGAGAAAAGGGCATCCCCCACTAAGCCAAGAAGTCTATTTTGTACTCTGTCAAGGCAGGATAGGCTGTTTTAGCAGCTCCTGCCCAGATATGGCAACAGTATTCCATCCTTGGACGTACTTGGCTTTTATATAGATAGAGAATTGCATCAGTAGTGAGATATCTTCTGGAGCGGTAGAAGGATCCCACCATCTTTCCAGCGACCTTGGCAACAGACTTGATGTACGTGTTCCATTTCAGATCAGGAGTAAAGGTCAAACCCAGAAGCTTGTCAAAACACGGGGCCTCACCTAGACGAGAGCCATCCATCACAATTGATGTGCCAGCTGGGGATCAGAGCGTTGATGATGTAAGGATAGGAGTTTGGTTTTAGATGCATCAAAGGTAACCAGCCACATCTTCCCCCACTGAACCACGCGCTCGAGATCAGAGGAGAGAGAATCAGAGAGAACTTTGTCATTTACAGCCTTTGATGTGTTGCCGTAGATGGTCGTGTCATCAGCATAAATGTCAACGAATGATTAAAGTATGTGTTTAGGGAGGTCATTGATGTAGATCAGGAAGAGAGTTGGGCCCAGGATTGACCCATGAGGGACTCCAGCATTTATATTGCAGGCCTCCGATTTTTGTCCATCTACCACTACTCTTATGAGCCTATCGGAGAGAAATGATTTAATGATTGAGAAAACATT
>NC_136502.1:107426584-107439084 GCF_053919585.1 Euprymna scolopes
ATTCATATAATTATTATGTTAATTTTTGTTAATCTTTTCCGCTTTAATTCATCAGAAGAACATACACACACACAGACACACAGACACACAGACACACACATATATATATTGTGTCTGTAGTTATTTAAAAATTATTATAGCAATAGTTATATATATATATATATATATATATATATATATATATATATATATATATATATATATATATATATATATATATATATATACAGTTTTGAAAATAACAAGCGCAAGTTTCTCGAGAGCTCTTTCGGCTATCATCTCATCAGGAGAAAATCGATAGCGTTAAATTGAAGAAAATCGATAGCGTTAAATTGATCAATTTAAATGCCAGAGCGATGCTGGTTATGTTGGGCGAACATCCTTGCACCTTTTGACTCATATAAACCAGAATGTTCCATCGAAGATCAGACAAGGGAGGTTGGGGTCTGGTGGTCTCCCTCCTTCTGCAGCCTTGGACTCTGCTATTGGCCAGCATTTGGTTGACAACCCTTGCTGTGCCGATAGATATAAAATAGAATGGTTCGAGGTGCTACATAGAGCGGACTCCAGAAACCATTTAAAGATTTTGGAGTCTGTCTCTATTGCGGTGCGTCAACCTTCTTTGTGCCGGCAAAAGGAAACATCCAACGCATTGTTTCTCGCTGGGGAACTTTGAATTTTTTCTCCCGTTTTTTTTTTCCCCCTCGTTGTGCCAATATTTTAATCGTTTTTAAACGTTAATAAATTTATTATAGTATCCCCGTACTTTTGGCACATTCAATAAGTTCCCCATTAGAACTCTTTATTTTCGATATAATATTATTTTGTACGCTATCGATTTTCTCCTGATGAGATGATAGCCGAAAGAGCTCTCGAGAAACTTCCGCTTATTATTTTCAAAACTGTATATAAATTTTATACCTGTTAAATAAAGAGGTAGAAAGAAAGACAGTTGAAGACTACAACGGAACATCGCTACAGGCCACCGAGCAACGCCTGGTGACCCTGCTGTTTGCAAATGAGATGAGAATTATCATTGTACAAAATTTGAGATATTTTCTGTAATTGATGTATCTGGTTTGAATTGAACCTTTGTGAACGGGTTTCGATCCTCGATGCTTCATGATAGACGCCATACTTAAAATATCAGGTTTTCCATCTTTCATGTCATCTTGCAAATTTTAAAATAACACTTTCCTCCTTTTTTTCTTCTCTTTCCTCTATCTTATATATTTCTCTCGTTTTACTTCTATTTTCTTTTTTTACATAAGCATTACCACTTATCAAGGTCCAGATGCCACTCGAGGATAAGGGTTAAAGAGTGCACAGTAATCAATTGGCCAATATAGTAATCGTTAGTAATGGAAATTCGATAAATTTGTTAAGTTAAGTGGAACGACTTATTAAGAACTTGTTTACGTTGGACTTGAAAACAACCATATTGCAGTCAGCTGGAAAGAAGACAAACGGAAGCCAGTTCCACAGGTGTGCAGTTCTAAAAAAGAAACTTTGGTCATGGAATCTACGTTTAGGTTTAGGCACGGATAAAGAGTGTGGGAAATTATTGATAGTGTTTTCAGCTAGACGAGTGTTTTTCATGAAAGTTTGGCGAGGATGAACCATAGGTTGGAGCTCAGACGAGCGCTTGCCATGAACATAAAGATAGAACAGAAACAGACTTGCAACGTCTCTTCTGCGAGAAGAGGTTGCAGGGAAGAGAAAAGGGCATCCTCTACAAGGCGACGAAGTCTATTTTGAACACTATCAAGGCAGGATAAGTCCTTTCTAGCAGCTTCTGTCCAGATGTGGCAACAGTACTTCATCCTTGGACGTACCTGGCTCTTATATAGGTATAGAATTGCATCAGCAGTGAGATATCTACCGGATCGGTAGAAAGCTCTCACCATTTTTCCAGCGGCCTTGGCAACGGATTTGATGTATGTGTTCCATTTCAGATCAGGAATAAAGGTCAAGCCAGGTCATTTCCTTTCTATTTCTTCACGCAAAAAATTCAAGGTTTCATATTCTTTGAAATAACGTCTCATATTCCCTTTGCGATATGCATGCAATCCCCGTGGTGAGCTCAAACCCAGTTCATTTCACTTACTCTTTCAGGAATGTAAGTACACATTGCATATCTTATAATTAACAAAGAAAACTGAGAAACCTAAATGCCAGTGCCAGCGCTCAAATTGCTCTTCACGTTTTCAAATATATATTTTACGTTAAAAAAAATATTTCAAAGTTGAGGAAATGAGATCCTTTAAAAATGTGACTTCAGTCGGTTCTGCGGCTTGTAGTAATGAAGTTAAATGATTTTTTTCCAACTATACAGAGGTCAGAGTTCACATTGCTACGGCTTGATATAATGATACGTTAGAAGTTAAACGTAATTCACAACGAATACGAAGTCGTGCGTTGCAACCTATAATTTCACGAGAGTTGCATTTTATGCGGATGTAAATATGCACGCGAGTATATTGTATATGAGCATATATATATATATATATATATATATATATATATATATATATATATATATATATATATTGTGTACAGAAAGTTGTTAGTTGAGACAGGTCATTGGTACCGTCGGTTTCAAGCCCGATAATAAGGCCCGTTTAAGGTATCCTTATCAAGCTCTCTTCAGCCAATATTCGTCTCACACATTATATATATATATATATATATATATATATATATATATATATATATATATATATATATATATATATATATATATATATATATATAATTCCAGGTTAATATTTTCCAGAGGTAAAGCAACCAATGGAGTTTTAACGAGGTTAATACCAAAGTGCTCAATACTGATGTAGGGCAAGATATAATTTTTATTTGTTTTACATAAGCATTAATATGTCGCTACACATTCATAAGCATGTTTCGGTCAGCCAGTTACAAGTAACTAGAGATTGTTCAGGAGATATTGCAATAATGCGTGTGATGACACTTCTCAACCTATATACTCAACGAATTTTCGAATTACAGACTTGTAATTTGATATATAGAGTATTCGGACATGGAAAAAGCTTTTAAAACTATTGTCATCCGAAAAAAAGGCTGCTAAGGGGTCAAAATTGAAAAATTGTTACGTTCGGGTCATTGAATTTTTTTTTTCCGTTTGCTAACTGTTTCACGAATGTGCATGCGTGAATAGTTGACATTACAGATTACTTATGTTAAGAATAAGTAGGTTTCAAAACACGTTTTAAGGCGTGTCAAGCTTGCCTAATAGTTATCGTACTTGACTCACATTTTTGGTTTCGATCTCAGCTCGAGTATCTTATTTTTTTCTTACAAGAAAAAATATAATACTCGCATGCACATATTTCAGTTCCATCCGTTTTTTTTTTACTTTATTTTTTAAAGGAATTTAACGTTACGTTTAATACCTACGGTATTTCTGTTTAAAAAAGAAATCTATATTAAGATATAATATTCATGCGTATTTTATGACCGGGCAACGCCGGGCGGCCTGCTAGTATATATATATATATATATATATATATATATATATATATATGTATATATATATATATATGTGTGTGTGTGTGTGTAATATATATATATATATATATATATATACAGAGTGTGAGAGAGAGAGAGAGAAAGAGAGAGAGAGAGAGAGAGAGAGAGGGGGGGAATTGGTAACAATTATATTTATATACAGAGATCTACTTCCATGCACGCACGCATAAGGAGAGCAGAAAGTGGATCTTGGCTTTATTTCAGCATCTTCGTTACTCTCGCTTCGCTTATTTTGTTCTTTAGTTCTCACATTCTATAAGCGATGTTTTCGACAAAGAGAGAAGAATTGCTGTTTTCCGGTCAGAATTTATTCCATCGCAGAAAAGTTTTTGACCTGGAAGTAATATTTTTTTGCTCTTTACATCACGTGGCTACATGGCTTGCCTGGTGCGATTTCAATATATATATATATATATATATATATATATATATATATATATATATATATGTATGCCGATGATGAGCCTTGATACAGCGAAACAGTACTGTAAGTGGATGACTATATATATATATATATATATATATATATATATATATATATAATTTAAAGGAGATTAGAACAATAGTCTAAAGAGCTGAGTGTATTTTAATGTAACAGTGAAATTACTAGTTTCATTAAAATACAGGAAAGAAAAAGTGCTCGTTGAAATTTAGATATATAATAAGCTCGATAGGTAAATATCCTAGAGATAATTCAATATTAAGTAATATGATTGATAATTTAAAATTTAAAAAACAAATTATAATTAAATTAAAGTGAAACTGATTTTTAATTTAATTTAATTATAATTTGTTTTTTAAATTTTAAATTATCAATCATATTACTTAATATATATATATATATATATATATATATATAGATAGATAGATAGATAGATAGATATTATTTAATGTATAAACATAATATTATAAGGATATATATATATATTATATGTATAACTTTTCATCTATTGAGAAGGGGTAAGGAGGATGGAAAGACCTAGGAGAGAAAGCACTGTTCATCTGCTTAATATGTGAGTAGAGTTTGGAAGTAAGTTATGAAAGTATATTTATGGAAATTAAGCTACACAGAGGAGTCCGCACTTTATCCCTGGAGGGAATCGACAGGCTGACGTTAGCCGATTTTATACTGATAGGCGGATCATAACAAATCAGCATCTGTTTTTCTCAGTCTTCCGACACTTTCTGCAAATCTGAGTCACGACAAGTCGCCTCCCTCACATTTCCAGTACTCTCCACTTCTTTTGATAACCTTTGCAAATGAATTTGCGTTATCACAACAGTCGTTTACTATTGACTTCTCGCTGGCAATGGCCATTGGTTTTTCACTGAAATTTGGGTGACAATAAGTCTCTCTAAGGCCCCAGTCCCATTCGCACACATCCAGTGGAGGTCTGGCTAGTACTTTCTCTCCTAGGTCTTTCCATCCTCCTTACCCTTTCTCAACTTTTTGGTTTGGTGCCAGTCGATATCAACACTACATTCGGGGAGGAGGTTATTATTATTATTATTATTATTATTATTATTATTATTATTATTATTATTCACATTTTGTGTCTGTCTGATGGCATTGTCGATTTTATACTGATGGGCGGATCATAACAAACGACAATAGGCTATCAGCATCTTCTTTTCTCAGTCTTCCATTACTTTCTACAAAATTCTGGCGGTTCCTAACAAGGCAGTCTTTTGAAACACTCCAACATTGCAATGGATCCCAATTTTCTCAATCCACTTGTCAAATCCTTTTGTCACATTTCCCCAGAACTCCCATCACAATAGTTACAACATCTACTTTCTTCAACTTCCACAATCTTTTAATCTCCTTTTTCAAGTTTTGGTATTTTTTTTACTTTCTCTTTCTCTTTTTCCTCCTCATTCATATCAGCTGCCACTGCTATATCAATGATTATTGCCTTGAGTTTTTTTTTTTTTAAGCAAAACTAAATCTGGTCACCTTGATTCAATCAGATTATCACATTGGATATTCATATCACATTAGATATTCATATCACATTAGATATTCATATCACATTAGATATTCATATCCCACAAAAATTTCGCATTATCATCTCCACCAGCCTTTCTGAAACATGCTCGTACTATTTTCATTACATTCCAACTCTCTTTTCTTGCATATATCCCAATGGAGATTTCTCGAAATATTGTCATGTCGTCTCTTGTATTCCTTTTAGAGCTAACTTCTAATAACTACTGACGAGGTGTTGTACATTCTCATCTTTCTGTCAACACAGTCGACATAGGTGACTTTCAGCCGTTTTATCAATGTGCTACTTCACATAATTTGTCCTGAACGCTTGCTCCTGCACGGCACATATTATGGCTTCTGTCCTAACCTTCAAATTATTATTATTATTGGTTCACAAGGAGTTTTCACACATGTCATCAAAGATCTCATTGAATACAGCCTGTGGTGTTCCCTGGAAGCTGAGTGACAACAAGTCTCCTCAGATTTTCCAATACTCTCCACCTCTTTCGATAACATTTGCAAATAAATTTGCATTATCGCAACAGCTGCTTGCCATTGATTTCTCGTTGGCAGTGCCCATTGGTCTTTACTTGAATTTGAGTAGCAATAAGCCTCCTCAAGATCCCATTTATCTTCGCACTTATACAGTGGAGGTCTGGTCTGTGCTCACTCCTCGGTCTTTTCTTTCTCCTTGACTACTTGGCTCTTCTTCTTCTTCTTCTTCTTCTTCTTCTTATTATTATTATTATTATTATTATTATTATTGCTGTTATTTTGGATGTTTTCCTCATAATGTTTCGCAAAAACCCATGCTAAGTCATAATAAGTACTATGTGGCAGTCAATCCCCAATACAGGCAATACTAAGATTGCAATTATGAATTACTGAAGACTTTTACCTATGGATTAAATAAATAGTTATGTCGAAAATTACGTACAGATTCCCGAGTTTGACAGAAAGCTTCCTGAGATCGATAAGATGCACCTGAAAAAGGGCGGAGGTGACATCGGCTGAAACATTGTACGCATAACAATTTGAATAACCCAAATAATACAAAAGTAAAAACAAAAGAAGAAGATTTATATGAAACAAAACAGACCCAAAGACATGTATCGAGAGATCAATATTTCGACTAAATTTTTAAAAATTCAGACTTTACATTGGCTCAGGAGAAACAGACAGAAAGAAACACATTTATACATACAAGGGCCGTTCCAAAAGTAGTGCGTTCTATTTATATTCCGTCCAAATGGATCGAGGTTACTGCCAATTGCGTTGTTATGATGACTGAACTTATGCATCCATTACCTGAAAGTTTCATTTCTCTGTTGCATATATTGATGGTATAAGACTCTAAGAAAGCAACATCTGTCATGGACACGTGTAAGAAGCAGAGAATAGAAAGTAGAAGGTTAAGGTACATGTAAGCAGTTGGTTAAATTGAACGAAGACATAGTAAAAGACAACTTAACTATTGTCGAAAAGTATGAAATTTTCCATTACTTTTTTTGTAAGAGTATGATGGACTTATACGAACCAGGTCGTTGAGTTAACGTTTGAACGTTCGGTCAAAGTTTCTCTCAACAAGCTGTCTTCATTGGTCGTTACATATGTATTTGATTATCGTGAGTCAGCGAAGTCAAAACTATGATTAAATTCAAGCATACGTGGAACAAGTTCATTTGTGACATAACATAGCTTTATTGCTCTGTTTTATTGGAATCCTTCGAGATGAGTAATCTGGATATTTACCACACGTATTTATTTATTTATTTATTTATTTATTTGCAGACTGCTATTCCCATCTTCATATTTGTTGCTGTTTTACACCGTGTCTGGCTTTCTTCAAGAAAAAAAATAAAAGAATAAGACAATATATAATATCATACGGCATGGACCCGACAATTAAAGACCAGTTAAGAACGAAAATTTGGATTTATAAGACCAAAACATTCAACCTTGATCGCCCTTCGGGGCTTGTGGCATAGTGGATAGAAGCGCTGAATCTTTATGGTTCTATTGTCTGAAGATAACGGTTTCAATCCTACCCAAAGCAGGCCAGATGATTAGTTAGCAAAAACGTAATAAGACGACAACAAGGTAGTAATTACTCAGGATACAGTTAAAGACTCAGCGTTCCTATTCCATCGGGTTAACAACCACCTGAAGAAAACCAAAGGAATCGTTGGCCGAAACGTAGTGAAAAAACAACAACAACAACAACAGCAACAATAACTATGAAGATGAGGATAACAGTCCGCAAATAAATAAATAAATAAATAAATACGTGTAGTAAACTAATTATCTATTTAAATAATGGTTTAGTGATATAGATATCGCCCCCCCCCCCCACTTCATCTAACCGGATTTTTCTGCTATAAATGTAACCGCATATAATTGGATGATTGTGTAATGTCCCATCTAAGTGTTCCTCCTTAAGGATAATGTTTCTTTTAGTGCTGCTCGGCATGCCATACAGCCATCGGCATTATTGTTTTTATTATTATGCAGACTCGTTATGTGGAGAAATGTTTAATGATGTTCTCCCATCCCCGGTGGATGCAAGAGCCACAGACGGCGTTTCTGTTTGTCAAACAATATTTCTAATCAGCAAGGACTGCGCCGGCCTAATGTATTTTCTGACAACTTTTGTTTCGTTCCACTATTTGCTGCTGTAGAAGACGAAGATAATAGAGAATGCTGACGGCGGCACAGAATGTTTGATGTATAGAACTTCCTGATTAACAAAACTATACGTCAGCGTCAAAAAGGTTTTTAAAAGAAACTAGCAGGCCGCTCAGCGTTACCCGACCGTAAGATACGCTTAAATATGATATTTTAATGTATGCTCATTACGCATTTATTATTGTAGAGAAATTATCTACCGATTATTATACTGAAGCTAATATATGGTAGTGAGATCAAAACATATATTTGAATATTTTGAAAACTTTAGAAGTATGAGCTGTGCATTTTTGACGTGTGCGTTCGCTCCAGTTTCGAGCAGGAATATGAAATAAGAAAATAGTTGCACACTATTTGAAGACGCCTGTTTTGAATAGAAATTTGAATATTTTGAAAACTTTAAGTGTCGGGAAAATGATCAAATCATTTTTATGTCCATTTGTTGGTGTTGTAAGTCCAATATTTCGATGAAAATAGCTTCATCAGGTTAGTTAGACAGTTCGTTTTTTTTCGTTTTTTTGTTATGTTCATTACTTGCAACAATGTTCAAATTATTTTTACTGTTTGTGAAAGAACAATGTTATTTCTTTTTTTCTGCCACAAACAAGCCAGAATTGATTTCAACATACATAATAAATGTTTAACACACACACACACACACACACACACACACACACACACACACACACACACACACACACACACACACACACACATATATATATTGTGTGTTAGGGGTGCTCGATCGTGGATGTGAGAGCTGAAGATACAATATTTATTACGACACAATATACATATATTTCAAGGTCGTTCCAGTGGTTTCATTACGCTGAATCGACCATAAGAGGTTGAAAAAGTCAGTGCAAATTCATCAGCGACTTTGAAAAACTGAAACAATGCAAAGTAAACAAAGAGAAAAAAGAGAGGAAAATAATCAGAATCTATTGGCGTCGATTATTAAGTTCGTTTAACGTTTTTTTTTCTCTGTTTGTTTACTTTGCATTGTTTCAGTTTTTCAAAGTCGCTGATGAATTTGCGCTGACTCTTTCCAACCTCTTATGGTTGATTCCGCGCAATGAAACCAATTTAATACGTTTTCATTACGCCATTTAATTTTAATATATATATATATATATATATATATATATATATATATATATATATATATATATATATATATATATATATATATAGTTTATTCCAGGTTGAAAGATATACGAAAATTAAAAATAATTGAATTTCTACAAAGGTCGTTGATAATGCTCAATCAAAGAGAGTTTGCAGTTTTATTTTTTTTTTTAATGTAAATACAGTCATATCTTACTACGATGTACGGACCGTTTCGATCATAATTGATCTCATCTGGCCAGAAAATTTAAAAATTAAAAAGGTTCAAGACCATTTTCAATTGATAAGAACATTAACCTTGCCTCACGTCAGTCATGGCAAAGTATATTTTCTCTCCTCTAAAAATTCCAAAGATCAAGTTTTCTCAATTAGTAATGTATTGTTTTTGAAAATGTAACCATTATAATATTGTCGGCAAACTTATGTCTTTTCTGCATTTTTAGTTACTTAATAATTGCTAATGAAAAAAATGTTATGGTGATTAAGTTTTGAAAAGCAATAAACTGAGAAAACTTAATCTTTGAAACGTTGAAAACTATTATACATGCTATGGAATAAAAAAAAATAGAGTTCATTGAGCTTGGACTTTTTCAAACTTTATATAAAGTTTTTTTTTTAGATATAAAATCTTTTTAATTTATTTATTGCGGACTATTATTCTCATCTTTTTTTTTAGTTGTTGTTTCATGACGTTTCGGACAACTATTTCATCAGGTGGTAACCGTGACGGGATAGAAACTCTGAATCTCCTAACTGCATCCTCAGCAATTACTGCCTTCCATAGTTGTTGTCGTCTCACCACGCTTTTGGCCAAGTAAGGCTCTGGCCGGCTTTGGGTAGGATTGAAACCGCTATCTTCAGACAATACTAACCTGGAACCGTAGAGATTCAAAGTCTCTATCCACTGCACTATGGGCCCTGAGGGGCGATCAAGGTTTGATCTGTTTGGTCGTATACATCCACGTTTATTATTATTATTATTATTATTATTATTATTATTATTATTATTATTACCTGATCTTCCATGGTCGGGTCCGTAGCGAATGGTATATATATTATTTAATTGGAATTCATCATTGAGATGAGTATTATGTATAATTCTATTCATTCCTGACTATTATTCTCATCTTTTTTTTTTTAGTTGTTGTTTAACGACGTTTCGGCCAACTCTTCCTCTGGGCTTCGTCAGGTGGTAACCGTGACGGGATAGGAACTCTGAATTACTGCCTTCCATAGTTGTCGTCTTGCCATATTTTGGTCAAGTAAGTCTCTGGCCGGCTTTGGGTAGGATTGAATATTATATATATATATATATATATATATATATATATATATATTATAATTAATAATTATTATTATTTTTATATGTATATATATATATATATATATATATATATATATATATATATATATATGACTACATCATTTAATCACATGAATTAATAAACGAAAGTATAAATTTATGCGTAAACTTTAAGTATTTACTTCAACAATGCTCAATACGTAGATAGATAGGTAGTAAGTTATAAAATATATAGTAAACATACATATACATAAATTAACACACACACATACACACACATACACACACACACACACACATATATATATACTGACATAAAACAAACAAAAAAAGTATATATAAAAAGTAATTGTTATTTAATTATAATATATCATACTTGAATGATAATTATTTTACACACACAAAGATATATATATATATATATATATATATATATATATATATATATATATATATATATATATATATATGCTAATTGATTAAGTTCAGATATATCAATAATATGAACTAAAAATAAATATTTTTCCAAAAGTGTTTAATACGCATGCAGAGCTTTTAATTGTACATATATATTATATATATATATATATATATATATATATATATATATATATATATATATATATATATATATATTTATATATATATATATATATATATAATTATTTCATCAAGCGAAATAAACAAATGAATGAAAAGATTTCCATGAAAAATCAATAGAAAATTTCGCTTTTTTCTCAATATCTGTTTGTGTTTGTGTGAATTGTAAGGCGGGAGAAGAAGCCCCTCGAATATGAACATCCAGTGAAGTTGTTAGAAAATGTTCTTACCCCTTCTACCTCCCTTTTATTCCACGTGGAAAGGTCATGGGGGAAGAAAAGAAGGACGAATAAGGAAATTAAAAAAACACACGATGGATAAAGGTAAAACTCAAAGACAGAAATCAAAAAGAAAATAGAAATGTGCTTCAGGTTTGCTTTACATAGCAGTGGATTTAGATGAGGTGGAGCTCCTGGCTGGCTATTTTGAAAGTGGATGCAGAGATGTATAAGGGACCTGAGTGGGGGTTGTGCAGAGGGCGCGGCAATGTAAGGCATGGGCGACTATTTCTATACACTATATACAAGCATATATACATATTTATTTATATGCATATGTAAACATTGATTTTTAATAAATATTTAATATTCACAGATATGTGTTTCATGTTCACTAACAATCATCAGCGTGGCATTATACGACTGTTTTTTCTAGTTGTACGATTCACAAACTGGACACAAGTCAATATTGACTTTTATCTAACACGGGACACTTATAGGAACAGAAATAAATGCTATCTTTTATAGATAAAGTAAGTTTCATACACACATACATGGACACTCACAGATATATTCATGTATATACATATATACATATACGCATACATATACATATATGCAAGCATATGTATATATACATGCATATATTCCTATAAATATATACATATATATATATATATACATACATATATATATATTATATACACACATATATAAAATATATATCCATATACATACATAATATATATATATATATATATATATATATAAATATATATATACATACATACATGCATGTATATATACACGTGTGTATATGTATATATATATACAAACACATACACAGACACACACAGACACACAGACACACACACACACACACACACACATATATATATATATATATATATATATATATATATATATATATATATATATATATATATATATATATACATTCAAGCACGTCTGATTGACCACGAGAGAGTTATCCTTTTTTCCGATTTTTCTAGATATCTTTCCCGTT
>NC_136502.1:107441584-107449084 GCF_053919585.1 Euprymna scolopes
GATGCTTATAATGATGATAATTAATTTATGATGATGATGGTAACAATGATTTTAATGTTATTTTTTATGATTATTATTATAATGATGATGATGATGATGATGATGATGATGATGATGATGATGATGACAAATTCAGACTATGCATTCAGTTAATTACCTACTACACCGTAACTGAGATGCTTTTTTATATAATAATATTAAAAGCCTGTATTAATAAATTAACAGCTATGTGTAAGAAACTTTCAATCTTATTTTATTATTTTTATACATTTTATGGGGAAATCCTGTAGGCAACAATAAAAAAATGCATAATCTTTTTATATGCGTTTGCAAAAAAAAAAAAATTAAAAATTAAATATTTACGTCCGACGAGAACTCGAACTTGGGCAAGCTCTCTGACCACAATCAATAACCATTACTCGTCGGAAATTCTCCATAAATATTGTAATATGTTTTTTTGTTTTCTAGAGTATGAAATAGAATTCCATATTAGCACGTTTATAAGTACAAACAAGAACGAATAGTAACGTTTCCAAGCCTCCGGGCTCATTAAATTATGTGGCTCAAGCTGAAACACACTCTAACTTGCACACATTTGTTTTGAATGAAGTTTGTTTTAAGCGTGATATATTTTACCAACATTTTTACAGCTTGGAATAAACTTGTTTCAAATTTTGTAAATAAAGTGGAATACTTCAATCTAATATATAAAGTAAAGTTTACAGCAGTGCCATGGGAGAAAGGATAATCGAAACAATGGGATTAAAAAAAGAAACAGTCCGATTTTGACCGAAATTAACACCATTATCTAGCTTGACATCACAAGTTGATTTCAGAAGTTTTATTACCGCACAAGCTGAAAAATCTGGCGTATAAAATCAACAGTGTTTTCTTTGATAAGCCAGGGGTGCGTTCAAAATGAACGTTTAGAGAACGATTGAACCATAGTAATTGACGTTTGCATTTAAAATTTTAATTCAAGCTATTATATAATGGCTTGAATTAAAATTTTAAATACAAACGTTAAGTACATAGGTTCAATTGTGCTCTAAACATATCATAAAAATAATTTCATAAAATCAACAGTATGTTCTCTACAGTGCAATGTAGACTACAGTGTATTGTTGACTAAGTCACTGCAGAAAGGTATACGAAACTTCCTCTCGGTTAACCACAGCCGATCCCCGACAGCAGCCTATAATCGATCGATTTGTGTGACGAAATGTGTGATTTCACAGATTTGATGACAATAAAAGTAATGCAGATGTGAAATGTTCGCTGGATCACCGAAGTTAAGCAACAATAAGCCTGGTCAATACTAAATAGGTGACCATTTGGAATTTTCAGGTACTCCCTGTGCTCTCCGATTATCTCGCTGGACTTCGCCTTGCTACTGGACTCAAACAGGACCGACTTAGGGAGGTATGGTTGGAGATTGGGCAAACCTTGCCTCACAACTACACGCGCAGCTGCCCCTACAGGGGGTATCCTTTGTCTTTCGAGACTGACGGATATACGACGAATCACTCGTTAGATCACCGAAGTTAAGCAACGATGAGCCTGGCTAATACCATATTGAAGATCATTTGAGAATATTAGGCGGTATATGTATTGCATAAAATTTCTAGCTTTAGTATTTGGTGATGCGTTTAAAGCCATTCTTTGATAAGACATTGATCCAGGACATGGAAAATTCTCATGTCAAAATCTGAGGCAAGACACACCTAAAGAAGGTCGGTGGTTACATCGACTGAAACGTTGCGTGAATAACACGCAATATGAGAACATTTTTTATACAAATTATTTGCAGATTTTATGAAATTGAATCACTTGGATCATTCGGACTACTGTTCTCATCTTGAGTGTTATTCAATCTACGTTTCGGCCGATTTACCATCCGGCCTTCTTTCAGGGTATTTTGTTAAACTCGGGAATCCTTTTGTTAAACTCGGGAATCTTTAATGCACTGATGATTCCTGAACTGATTAAACATTATTCTAGTATATATATATATAAATGAAAATGATAGAAACATAAACTGCATTAAAAATAAACCTATTAAGAGCGTCATAACATATAATATGGCAATGTCTTCCCGTATACGAGTTAAGAAAAATAACCAAAAAAAGATAAAACCAAACTACAAATATTAGATAATAATACAAATAAACAGCAAACTAAAACCCGTAAACGTAAGAATAGACACAAGGAGATCCTATGGTTCAACCCCCCGTATTCCAAAAACCTAGAAACAAACATAGCCAGAGAATTTTTAAAAATATTAGATAAGAACTTTAAAGCCCCCCCCCCATAGATATAATAAAATTTTCAATAAGAACACAATTAAAGTCTCTTACTCTACTATGCCTAACCTTCATCAGAAAATAATTAGCTCTAATAATAAGAAAATTAATAAACTACAAAATACAACTATACAAAATACATCGGACTGTAACTGTAGAAGAAAAAATAAATGTCCCCTACAAGGCTCATGTAAAATTAAAAATGTTATCTATAGCTGCACAGTATCAAAAACTCCAAATCTACAAGAACCTATTAACAGCCATAACTCAACTACCAGATTAAATAATAACACCAACTTAAATCAATCTACCGATCAATTACTAATCAACCCACCACATAATAATCCAACAATAGACCTAACGGAAAATAATCACAATAATCAAGAGGTAATATATATTGGTTCCACATCTGGCCCAATAAAACAGAATTTCAACGCACAAACATTCTTTTAAAAATAACTCTCTATCAAACCAAACTAGTCTATCCAACTATATTTGGCAACTAAAAAATAGCAATATTTCTTTCAACTTAAAATGGCAAATAATTGAGACTTGCAAATCATATAAACCAGGAGATAAATTTTGTGCACTATGTACAAAAGAGACCCTAAAAATTTTAAAATATGAAGATATAAAAAGTACAACCAAACTATTAAATTCAAGACACGAGCTTCTTACATGTAATCATAAACGTTGGTTTAAATTTAATAAATATAAACCACCTTAAATCATTAAAAATTTCTCATTAGTAAAAATAGATTACAATTATTTATTTTTTTTTTTAATTTTTTTTTTTTAATAAATTAAGTTAGACCAATTACCTCCCTTAGACCCGTAAAACAAATAATAAATTAAGTCAAGAACACATGACAATTATCTCCCCTTAAAAACTGTAAAATAAATATTCTCTCTATATATATAAACTGTAGCGTCTTTAAATCAAAAATACGCTAACGGAAACAATTTATTGTACGAGCGTCGCCCTTTTAAAATTCATCATTCAATAAAATAAAAAGCTATAGCAAACATCTAAATGACTACTTTAAACACAGTTCCTGATTTCAAAAAAAGAAAAACTAAAAGGTAACTATCTCTATATATTTTTAAATCAAATTTATTATGTAAATTCAAAAATATATATTTTTTCTACTCATTTCTATCTCTAACTCATATTAATTTTCTTATAAATTTTAAATCCAAACCTTTTATTTCAATTTTTTCAGATTCATCTGCCTTACTTTAATGCTAGGTTTATTTATGGTGTCTTTTAAATTCAATAAAAATCCTCCTAAATTTGCTGATGAGGAGACCGTGCTTACCAAAAAAACTATATATAATTGTTCTACATAACTTCATGTATACCACAATAAAAAACACGGATTTCCGAAACGATCGTACAGATAATTGATTTTGTTGTTGTTCCTTCTTATGAAACTGATTTTTAATTTAATTAAAATTTGATTTTTAAATTTAAAAATTTTTTTTAAATTTTTAAATTATAAATCACATTACTTAATATTGAATTAGCTCTAGGACATTTAACTATCGAGCTTATTATATATCTAAATTACAACGAGCTCTTTCTATTTCCTGTATTTTAATTAAACTAGTAATTTCACTGTTACATTAAAATACACTTAGCTCTTTAGACTATTGTTCTAATCTCCTTTATATATATATATATATATATATATATATATATATATATATATATATATATATATATATATATATATATATATATATATATGAACAAATGATTAATAAAACATGTTAAAAGACATCTTGAAAAAGAGTTAAAAACATATTTAATTTTAAATTTGGAATTTACCTATCGGATTGAAATTTTAAATTCTACCGTTTTGGATTTTACCATTTTTGGATTTTTACCCTTCACCGAACTGTCCATTCATGTGAAATCTTTTTTATTTTTATTTTGCCTCCTGTTCCCCTTACCTCACCCTTTTTTAACCAAGTAAGATCTGTGACTTACTTGTAGTTTCATTAAATACTTTTATATGCAAAATCAGATCCTGCATTTTGCTAATTCCTGCCCTCTGATGAGAAGGAGAGTATTTCTTCGAAACTCCGCGGATTAAGGACTATCCACTTATCTTGTGTTTCCTTTTTTAAAATTAAATAAGTTTCTAACTCTTTTTCAAGATGTCTTTTAACATGTTTTATTAATCATTTGTCCATATTATAAGCTCTATTTCCTTTTCGGTTTTATTGAGCTTTTACATCTGGCTGAGTTTATTTTACTTGTAAATATTAACTCTTTAATATTTATAATATATTTTAAGTTTACCATTTTGATTACCTTGGTAAAATTATTGTAATTTTTATTCTTATTATATATATATATATATATATATATATATATATATATATATATATATATATATATATATATATATATATATATATATATATATTCTTAAATCAGCCCAGCCTTGACAGCCGTGTTTTAAATTCTTCCATTTCTTTTTCTACGCACATCTTATCTTTCTTTTAATAATATTATTTGAACTCATTCACTTTTTCCTTGTAAATTTGCTAATTATTCCACAGATTTCTGCCTTTTGGGTTACTTTGGACCATCTCCCAATTACGTGATTCCCTTGAATTTCACTTGTGGAAAAAGAAAGTTAATCAACGTTTTTGGATTTTACCGTTATTGGATATTTTACCCTTCACCAGAATATCCATTCACTTGAAATCACCCTTTTCTTCTGCTTCACTTTTTGTTACCAAGTAAGGCCTATGACTTACTTGTAGTTCCATTTAATACTTTTGCAAGCAAAATCCGATCCTGTATTTTGCTAAATCCCACCCTCTGATGAGAAGGAAAGTATTTCTTCGAAACTCCGCGGAGTAAGGACTATCCACTTATTTTGTGCTTTCTTTTTTTAAAATTATGTTTTTAACTCTTTTTCGAAGTGTTTTTTTAACATGTTTTATTAACTATTTGTTCTCATATATATATATATATATATATATATATATATATATATATATATATATATATATATATATATACATATATGTGTGTGTGTGTGTGCACGTATGTTTATATACGTATGCAATGTAGAATACAATGTATTGTGGACTAAGTCACTGGCGGGAGACATATGAAGCTTCCACCCGGTACACCACGATAGATCCTCGACAACGTCCTTAGATCAACCGTACTTGTTTCACAAAATGGGTAATTTCACCGATTTCAGTGACAATAAACCTATTACAAGTGTGAACTATTGGTTGATCCTCATTCAATCCCGGACAACGTCGGGTCTTCGTGCTAGTATATATCTATGTATATATGTATGTATATATATATATATATATATATATGTATATGCATACACATAGATGTTATATATATATTTGCATGCAAAATTCTGCGTATGCGTATAAGACAACTAAACAAGAGGAACATTTTTGTATGTTTTAGAAATTGAATATTTGCGACGTTATGTTTTGTTGTTATGTTGTAGTTGCTTTTATCGCCTGAGACAGCAAAATAAAATAGGGTCACGTTGCTAGTAAAATTGTAAACAAACAAACTAAGCAAAGCTTGGAGGATGAGTTTCTTTGCCAATTTCGGTTCTATCCGGGCGTATCGCTCATATCTCAAGTGATCCAAGATGAAGCTCATGCTAGGTGGACCCTTTTCTGAAGTACGAGCTCAAATCCCGCAAGAGTCTCATTTTTAAGTTTTTTTGTTTTTTTTTGTATATTTTCTTTTTATCTAGCACCTTAGAATAAGTAAATACTGTGCTTAGCATTACTCACGCAATAACAACAAAGTTGCTTAATACATCACATACTGTCGAGAATATTTTTTAATCTTAAACACACACATATATATGTATATATATATATATGGGATAATAACTCATTATATATAATATTAATCACGTCGACACACCGGTTCCCGCTGGATCACCGAAGTTAAGCAACAATAAGCCTGGTCAATACTAAATGGGTGACCATTTGGAATTTTCAGGTACTCCCCGTGCTCTCCGATTATCTCGCTGGACTTCGCCTTGCTACTGAACTCAAACAGGACCGACTTAGGGAGGTATGGTTGGAGATTGGGCAAACCTTGCCTCACAACTACACGCGCAGCTGCCCCTACAGGGGGTATCCTTTGTCTTTCGAGACTGAACGGATATACGACGAATCACTCGTTAGATCACCGAAGTTAAGCAACGATGAGCCTGGCTAATACCATATTGAAGATCATTTGAGAATATTAGGCGGTATATGTATTGCATAAAATTTCCAGCTTTAGTATTTGGTGATGCGTTTAAAGCCATTCTTTGATAAGACATTGATCCAGGACATGGAAAATTCTCATGTCAAAATCTGAGGCAAGACACACCTAAAGAAGGTCGGTGGTTACATCGACTGAAACGTTGCGTGAATAACACGCAATATGAGAACATTTTTTATACAAATTATTTGCAGATTTTATGAAATTGAATCACTTGGATCATTCGGACTACTGTTCTCATCTTGAGTGTTATTCAATCTACGTTTCGGCCGATTTACCATCCGGCCTTCTTTCGGGGTATTTTGTTAAACTCGGGAATCCTTTTGTTAAACTCGGGAATCTGCACAGAATTTGGGTCAAAACCATTTATTTTATTCACAGGAATAGCATGCTCTTGTTTCGTCAGCCATGATTGGATTAAAATACCAAGTAATTCGTAATCGTATTTTAGTGTTTCCCCGCAGTAAGGATAGAACTTTAACCTCCAGAAGACTGGCTGTCATAACAAGAGGAAGCTACACCCGTGGATTAAATAAAGTTCCGTTTGGAAATTATGTGCAGGTTCCCGAATTTGCCAGTAAAGATTCCCGAATTTGACATGATACATCTGAAGAAGATCGGAGGTTACATCGACTGAAACGTTGTGAAAATGATACTCAAGATGAGAACAGAAGTCCGAAGAATCCAAATAATATTAATTAGATTTACTTTAATGAAAAGAATCAATAAATTATTTTATTATCGATGAGAGAAAAGATGGAGAAACAATTGAAAGAATAAAAATATAGTAGACGGATGGGCGAGAAAAAACTGAAAATGAGAAGGAAAAGACAACTTAAAACGAGAAAGCGAGACAAGTAAAACAAAGCGAATGTCATATGAAGACAATGTGGCACTTATGAAATATAAGGACAGTGT
>NC_136502.1:107456584-107486584 GCF_053919585.1 Euprymna scolopes
AATTTATTTTAAAAAATAATTTAACGAAATGAAATGCAACGAAGTAAAAAGTTAAACGTACTTATGTGAATTGAATTTTTAAAAAAAAGGCGAAACAATGATGTAAGTAAGAAAATAACTACCGGGCAACGTCAGGTAAGGTCAGCTAGTTTTAATTTTTTATTTACACTGCTTTTCAAGATCCCGAAGCCACTCTAGGATAATGGCTAATGAATGTCAGGGGAGATAACGCCGTGATGATCAGTAATGGTGAAACTTGAGTAGGCTTAAATTATTTAAGAGGACAGTTAAACAAGAACTTGCATCAGACTTTAAAAAAAAGACAATGCCATAAGCAGCTGTGAAGCAGTCATATGGTATCTTGTTCCACAGACGGACGATTCTAGAAAAGAAACTTTGCTCATGGAATTTTCGTTTAGTTTTAGCCACAGATAGAAAGTGATGGAAATTGTTGACGGTTGTTGTAGTTAGACGAGTGTTTTATGCGAATGTTTTACGGGGTGGGTGTTATAGAGTGAAGCTCAGTCGAGCACCTGCCATGAAAATAATAATAGAGCAGAGACAGACCGGCAAGTCTATTATGTGGGTGCATGTATGTGTGTGTATGTGTGTATGTGTGTGTGAGAGAGAGAGAGAGAGAAAGAGAGAGAGAGAGAGAGAGAGAGAGAGAGAGAGGAACTAGGGAGGCGAAAAGGTAATTTCCCACTAGATATCGAAGGTGATTTTGTATCCTGTCAAGGTAGAAAAGGATGCTCTTACAGTGCAGTGTTTGGAGAATCACATTAGTGTCAATCACATCTGAACACTCTCGAAGAACAATTAAAAAGGGGTATCGTGTATGTGTGTGTGTGTGTGTGTGTGTGTGTGTGTGTGTTGGGAGAGGGGATGAATCTGTTCTAAAATGTCTAGGTTACGTAAAATTCGCCTGCATAATAGAGTCTGCATAATACAACTTTGTTGACCTACTTGATTCTGTTGTTGGCATTCTTGCAGAAGGAACCATATGAAATACTGTTAGATATTTCCGTGGCGACGCTGATAAAATCGGAGGTGTGCACACACAGAGATTCCAGTTGGATGTTGATCTACATTCTTGTGTCCTATAAAAATGAATTTTAACTATTGCCAAAAACAAAGAAAGGCTTACATTCCAAGTCGGGAACTTAGAATTGCGTGACACAAAATAAAAAATAATTTGAATATTTACATTTCATGAATGTCGATTATGGTCTTTACGGAACACGGATAACATTAACAAAAAAGAGAGGTAAAGAAAAGGTCAACAGTCGTCCAAGTGAGTGAGAAGTTCCGCCGTCGCCTGCCAGGCACACACACACACACACACACACACACACACACACACACACACACACACACACACACACACACACACACACATACACACCCTTACCATTAAACGCAGTTGTTCTGTTCGCCTCTCTCTCCCTATCTCCCTCTCTCTCTCTCTTTCTCTTGTCAATGGCTATTAGCGAATTGTAAAAAAATAAACTTGTATGTTGACAGAATTCGTATGTGTTGATTTTGAGAACAACGAAAAATGAATTGTCAATGTATATATTTTCGCAAGCATTTGAAAACTGCAAACTAGAACATTATATATATATATATATATATATATATATATATATATATATATATATATATATATATATATATATATATATATATTCAATAACGCAACAATACATTGTCAACTCAATTCAAACACTTTGGTCAACAATCCGTGTCGGTAACCACTGCACGACTGTGACCGCCTCTAAAATGCCAAATAATCGCTAATTCTCTCCCCCCCCCACGACATTTTGTTGTAAATAAAATATTTTTTAACTGGGAGTTATAAAAATACGAAAAGCGTTCCAAATGTAATACGTCTTATTTTATTGCGCCCAAATAGATCAGAGCGGATTGCAAATTGCATTGCTATGATCACTTAATTTATGCATTTATGACTCGAAAGTTTCATCTCTCGGTTGCAGATATTGACTCTGAGAAAGCAACTCCTGTTATGGACATGCGTCAGAAGCAGAGATGCGTCATCGAATTACTGGCAACAGTACATCAAGAATGGTGGTGACGATGTAGAAAAATAACTTCTGGGAACAAAATGTCGCTCGTTTTAATGGTACTTTTTTCTCATTAGACGTTCTTCAGCTGTTTGAGTTAAAACACAAAATAGAAGGCGTTACTTTTGGAATGGTCTTCATAGGATCCACTTATAGAATGAATATGGTATTCTGGTGAAAGAATCTAGCCTGGGATATATAAAACATTATCAACAAATTGTATGACCCCGCCTTTAACGATAAGGGTTTTATATCTAAGGCAACAAGTGGACTCTTGCACATATGTGAGGGCAAAAATATAGATTGCAAAATAGAAATTTGTAGAAAATTTGTCTATATAAATTTGCTAATCAATATAAAGTTTCTTCTTTTTTAAGCCGGAAATCGACGCAGTCTCTATTCCGAAATTAGCTGCAGGCCTTTTTTTTTCACACTAGCTTTTCGGCTCATTTTTTTTTTAAGATTATAAAAATTTCCTTAACGAAAAAAAAAATGCTATCACAAAAGATTTCGTGTATCTGTGTATTTCTCACCTATACGTAACTTTGATAGATAAATGGTGAATTATTTCTTTTTATTTATTTATTATTAATCAAAGACTTTCTTAAACTGAAACGCTTTGACCAATTTAGCAGAACTTAATTTTCGAGAATTGTCTTCGAAAACGGTTTTCATTAATAATTCATCTTGTACCTTATCGTTTTTCGTAATTTTTTGATATATTCATTACTGTGACATGACAATTAAATAGATATGGTTGGTTTTACTTGAAATTCAAGATTTCGATTTTTGAATTTCGCTCTGATAAAGAAGAACAAAAAAAAAAGCGGCATTTGTGCATTTTAACATTTTTGTTTTCATTTTTGGGAGAGTTCCGTCCGCTGCAAGTGAAGAGTGAACAGAACCCCGACCTTCTCATGCTAAGAATGGCTTCCTAAATCTGTACAGGGATGTTAAAATGCAAAAATACAAAAAGAATTGTAAAGATGACTATATATTAAATTATTTTTCTGTAAGACCCTCTCCACAGGCAATATGTCTTCACCCGGACATCGCCGGGTAGTTACAGCTTGTTAATACAGTAAATTGTGTAAATGCGTGCATTTTAGTCTACGTGTCAGCAAATGTGTACGTAAGTATGTTTTTCTTAAATATCTTCAATCTCACTGTTTAAGCTTACAAACCACGACGACGACGACGACGACGACGACGACGACGACGACGACGACGACGACGACGACGACGACGACGACGATGATGATGATGATGATGATGATGATGATGATGATGATGATGATGATGATTTTATCGTTCCAGCAGACCACAGCGTGAACACCAAGGAGACAGTGAAACGGAGCAAATACACGGAACTGGCCAGAGAGCTCAAATGGATATGGAAGATGAAGAAAGTTAAGATAACACCACTAATAGTAGGAGTGCTAGGAACACTACCAAAAATCTTCGAAAAAAGATTAAGAGAGATTGGAATCAGAAGGATGGCTGAGAAGATACAACGGATAACGATAACGATAACGGCTGAAATATTAAGGTAACCTCTTGAATTCGAAGATAAATACACGTGATCCACAGGCGCTTGCCGGGCATATAGAAACTTCTACAGGGATAAAACACATGGGAAAACTGAAACTGCAGAATTGTAAATTACCCTCCCCTGTGCTCTCGCCCCCCCCCTTTTTTGTCACCATAAATTAGTGCCACGCCATATAAAGAAAGACGGTCAAGGAGGATGGAAAGAGCGAGGAGAGAAATCACTAACCAGACCTCCGCTGGACGAGTGCGAAGAAGACTGGGACCCTGGGAAGGCTTATTGCCACCCAAATCTCAGTGAAGACCAATGGTCATTACCAATGAGAAATTAATGATAAACGACTGTCGCGATAACGCAAAATAATTTGCAAATGTTATCGAAAGAGGTGGAGAGTACTGGAAATCTGAGGAAACTTATTGTCACTCAGACTACAGGGAACATCACAGGCTGTTTTTAAAGAGAACTCTTAAATGATGGCCTGTGTGAAAACTCCTACTGAATAATAATAATAATAATAATAATAATAATAATAATAATAATAATAATGATGATGATGGAAAATGACGACCATGAAATTCTTTGGGACATGGAGGTACAAACAGATGAAGTCATCCAAGCAAGAAGACCAGACGTTATAATGATTAATAAGAGCAACAGACTATAAGGTGAAGATCAAAGAAACATAAAAACGAAACAAATTTGCGAAATGAAAGGGGAAGACTGGGACTATGCAGCAGACGATAATGCGGAAACAACTTAAATCTTAAGTAAAACACTCGAATGCGGAAACTAATCCACATGAGCGACAAACACGCACCAACCATACAAAAAACAACAGAAGTTAAAAAATAAAAAAGTAAAAATAAAAACAGAAACTGCAAAATTGTAAGTTGGCTACCCCCTCCCCCACCTCCACACACACACACACACACACACACACACACACGCACACACACACACACACACACACGCACAAATGTAGTTGTCGGCATCGACTGGCACTACACCAAATAGTTAAATAGTCAAAGAGAGTTGTAAGATCGAAGAGAGAAAGCACTAACCAGACTTCCACTGGGTGAGTGTGAGGAGGACTGTGATCTAGGGGAGGCTTATTGCTATCCAAATCCCAGTAAAAACCAATGGCCGTTGCCACTTAGAAATCAGTGGTAGACGGCTGCTGCGATAACGCAAATTCATTTGCAAATGATATTGAAAGAGATGAAGAGTACTGGAAATCTGGGTAGACTTGTTGTGACCCAGTCTCCAGGAAACAGCACCGGTTGTTATCTGAGTAATCTTTGATGATGATCTGTATTAGAACTCCAAGTGAAGAAGAAGAAGAAGAAGAAGAAGAAGAAGAAGAAGAAGAAGAAGAAGAACAACAACAACAACAACAACAACAACAACAACAACGCAAACAACGCAAACAACAACAACAACAAGATGTTAAATTTTTAAAAATGAACTCGAAAGCTTAAAAATAATTTAATGACTAAATCTGGTTTTCGAGCTAAGATCTCAGTGTAGTATATGATGTTACACTTAAGTTTATTTATTCTTTAGTCAATGGAGGTGGAGGGGGAAACCTTTCTATACTAAGGCAATTTTATTTATTTTATTTTATTTTTTTTTTTTTTTGCCTACTTCCAGAGTGCCCCTCTCCCTCTGTGAATGAAGAGTTGGTTTTCCACACAGTAAAAACGACCTTGTGTCACATTTTGCTCTCGTGGCGAAGCAAATAAATAGCAATAGTTTGCTAGTAAACTGTATTACCGTTGTTACCAAAATACACAATTGTGTTGTTTTATTATATATGCGCGCACAAATGTTTTGAAAATTGTAAAAAAAAAAAAAAAACGTCTGAGTTTTAAAGAATCGCAGTCTCCAAAATATCAATAGAAAACTCAATGGAAAGGCGCGCGCGAGTAACAGGTGAGGAAAAAAATGGCAAAAGCAAAAACGTTTTAAGGAGAACGCGACAATTGGTGTTTGTTAATATAGAGTGGACAGATCGATTTTGTAAAAACTCTGCCGTTTAAAGCAAAAACAATATTACGTACTTAATTAGCATGTCGAAAATAGTAATATATCCAAAAATTACAAAAGTCATCAAATAGAAAATTATTTATAGTTAAAAGTAATTTTTACGGAAAATTGGGTAAAATTGAATTTTTCTAAGATGTTATAAAGTAGACAATATAGACTTTACACACGTAGGGGACATAACTCGGAACGCAAAATTTAGATACCGATTTGTAGCCTATAGCGATAGGTTTTTCTTTTATTACCAAAAAGACAATAAAAAAGACAATATATATATAAGAGCAAATAGTTAATAAAACATGTTCAAAAACGCTTTGAAAAAGAGTTAAAAACATATTTAATCTGAAAAGGAAACACTTAATAAGTGGATAGTCCTTAATCCGCGGAGTTTCGAAGAAATACTTTCCTTCTCATCAGAGAGTAGGAATTAGCAAAATGCGGGATCGGATTTTGCATACGAAAGTATGTGATGAAACTGCAAGTAAGTCAAAGATCTTACTTGATGACAAAAAGTGAAACAGGGAATATGGTGAAGAAAAAGGTGATTTCACGTGAATGGATAGTCAGGTGAAAGATAAAGTATCCAATTTTATTATTTATATATATATATATATATATATATATATATATATATACATATATATATATATATATATATATATATATATATATATGTATATATATGTATATATATATATATATATATATATATATGATGAAAATAATGGAAATAGTATTCCGACAAAATAGAGAAATAAAAAGGAACAGACCGTGTTATGTGTTCATCAACGTTTCGTCTTTATTTCGAGACTTCCTAAATTTTCAAGTGTGTGTGTATATATATATACACACACTTGAAAATTTAGGAAGTCTCGAAATAAAGACAAAACGAACACATAATACGGTTTGAACACATAATACGGTTTGTTCCTTTTTATTTCTCTATTTTGTCGGAATACTATTTCCATTATTTTCATATATATATATATATATATATATATATAGTCATCCACATACAGTACTGTTTCGCAGCTCATCAGTGCGGCTAGACAGGCAACTACCTCAAGCCAGGATTGAAACCCGACCGTTTATACGGCAGTCAAGGCTTCTAACCATTACGCTATTGGTGGCTGCTTGAACGAGTAGTGAGTTTAACGATGTTTTGATATCGTCCGAAATACCTCCGCTCGATTTGTTTACACAAAGAGCGTCGCTTATATGCTAATCGTGATTCGTTTTTCACTTCTCAATATGCTCAACTCAAGGTGAGCACTATAGTAATAATATATATATATATATATATATATATATATATATATATATATATATATATATATATATATATATATATATATATATATATATATATATATATATATATATATATATATATATATATATATATATATATATATATATATATATATATATATATATATACATTTGTTTAAAACGACGTATTTTAAAAAAAATCGACCTGTCAACTCTATTTTAAAAAGCGCCCGACAATCAAAGGCTTGGAGAAAGAATAATTCATCGTCAAACAAGAAAAAAAAGGAGAACAGAAATGTGATTTAAAAAATCAAACTAAATAACTCTAAGAACATTTTTTTAATTACAGAAAAATAACACGAAAATACTTAAAAACAAAATTTTTCAGATTGGGTAATATAGTGTTTTGGTTCGAAATTCTGGGCAGAAGTTCGCACATATCGGTTGCAATTTCGTGTACATTATGAGATGAGAATAATAGTCAAAACCATACAAATAATGCTAATTCATTTTTTTAAGGCGTTTATTTGTTGCACCACGGATTCACGAATAAAGGTCGGGGGTTATACCGGCCGAAACGTTACAATTATAGCAAGTTAGATTAGAAGAGTAATCCAAACAATCAATTCGCTTCCAAAATAAAAATCTAAAACAGAAAACTCTATAGGACGAAACGACAACGAAAAAGAAGTTTTCAACCAAGGAAAAACAATTAATATCGTCAAGCGTCAAGCGAGTGTTGTTTCTGGTTTTTACACACGCGCGCGCGCACGCACATGCTCTCACACACACACACGCGCGCGCGCGCACGCATACACACACAGGCACACACATGTGCGCTTGCACACACAGACATACACATACACACACACACACACACACACACATCCGCACCGCATACACACACGCACACGCGCGCGCGCACACACACACGCACACACACACATACACATACAGACACCCATACATACATATATATCACCGCCTCCGTTCAGTCTCGGAAAACAATGGATACTACTTGTAAGGGTACTTTCGCGTGACATTGTGAGGTAAGGGTTGCGCAATCTCAAACCACACTTCTCAATTGGTACTGATTGAGTCCAGTGGCAAGGAGAAGTCCAGGACGACTAGAAACAATGTCGAGATAAGTGAAGAGCGCATAGAGCATCATTTTAGTCTCAACGTTGCTTAACTTCGAAAAGTTAATGAAGTAATGATGAAAAAAAAAAAGTTTTAAACAAAGGGGAAAAAACTAATATCGTATATATATATATATATATATATATATATATTAGCGTAAAATGCGCTTAAATATATTTTAATTTCTCCAGCTTTCGTATATATTATTATATAGTCGTGGTTTCAAAATTTAAAAAACGTATTTGGGTGCCATTAGCTAGAATCGAAACTAAAACTATAGCATTCAAAGCTGGCGACGTTACCATTGCACCAACGTGATGCGCGTATGAACTGATTAAAAATTAAGAATTAAAAAATAAACCAATATGAATGTACAAAATGTATAACAATTTATTTTTTCAATTTTGGCCCCTTAAAAACTGTTTTAACCGGTTCAAGACCCTTAAAAGTACGGCCTGTAAAAAATCTAATCATTTGAGGCTCATAACACCGCACCGTGACTTTTAGTTTCGGAGGAGATAGGGTTTGAAAATATGGAGACAGAGTCATCCACTGACACGTGTTTCGCCATTTACGATTCATCAGAGTGGCTGTATATTGTGTGGCTGATGAGTAGACGACGAAACATGTGCCAGTGGATGATTATATTTAAAAATAATAGATTTGCTGCTCTCCATTTTGGGGTACAAAATTGGGAAAATTATTCCTGACTCGCATTTAGGTAAAGATGCACTTTCGTATAAATAATTGGATTCATTCATATATCGCAAAACAAAAACAAGTAACAGAGAGAGAGAGAGAGAGAGAGAGAGAGAGAGAGAGAGAGAGAGAGAGAGAGAGAGAGAAAGGGATGGTCAAATGATGAAAGAATTAAAAGAAACAATGTTTGTATGAATGGGTCAAGCAAAGTCCTCTGGTTAAGAGACGGATGAACAAAAAAGATGACCAGCGCCCCTCGTCTTACTTCATACTCCTGATGACCTCGTGCCTAACTTGTAAAATTTTATGACCTCCCTTTTTCAAATAGATAATTCAAATCGCGGTGTCTGTTCCGTCTGAGAAAACGACCACCTTCTTTCGGAAGGATGACGGGTTTTATTTTGTGTCACCTTAATAGGTGATGGGAGTGTCGACGAAACTAAACACGTTTTTTATTCCGAATTCAGATGTCACCCTCACATTAAAAACCGACCCCTGTTGCATGTAATTTTGTTTCCGTGAAAGTGAAGGGGGAAATAAATAGGGACCCCGAAGTAAATAGCGTCAAAAGTCAACCTTTGACAACCTCGTAAATCTCGCTTGCATATTGTGTCCTTTAGTCCTCACATTCCATGAGTGATATTTCTGACAAAGGGGGAAGAATTGCTGTTTGGGGGGGGGTCAGAAACTATCCACATAACGCTTATCGATTGCATGTTTTTGACATTAAAGTGGATTTTTAACTCCTTCTATCTAGTGGTTTCATACCTTGTCTGGAGCAATTTCCATGAAAAGTTCAAATTTAGCGCCTCTCAACAATTCCAGGATCTAACAAAAAGTTATTTTTTAATGCGGGCGATATGCAACTGCTTAAAAGGAGGCACTCTACATTGGCACAATTTATTTTTTTTAATTTCTCGGTCAAGAAGGATTTCTCCTCACCTGACTAAGAACCAAAAAATAATAAGTCAAAACTGTTTATTATTTAATATTATTTTATCCATTTGTTGTGCTTGAAACTCAATCAACACAAAAAAAATGAAACTTTTTTAATCTCATAAAAATATCAGAATCCATTTATATTAACGCATTTACAATTTTTAATTTCTTAATTACACCCGTGTATTTCGTCGAATCGCCATTGGTTATCGAAAAATCCGTGTCATTCCTCACCAAAAATTAACAACATTTTAATTACGCAATATCATGTTTAAACTAAGTATGTAACAGAAGAAACAAACTATGTTTTATCCCATTTCTATTTGCATCAAGCGTATAAAACGTCATATCCAATTCCCTAAATCAAATGCGAAAAAAAAGAAAACGTAAATTGAAAAAAAATATTCGCAATTTCAGGTAAACCCGCCGGACACGTGGAAACACGAAGGAGTCATTAGATAAACCGTTGTTTATAGTAAAAAATCCAAACGAAATGGCAAGTAGAAAGTTGCGAAGAAAAAGACGCTTAAATGTACTCAGTGTTCAGTTATTCATCAGAGTTTTCATATAGATTTCTCATCGAAAATTGTATTTATTTGAAAAAGGGCAGACGACTGTCCGAAATAATAAATAAATAAATAAATAAATAAATAAATAAATAAATATTGAAAATTTACATGTTTTTATGTTTTCCTTAAGGTTATTTAAAATGTTCTCAAATGTGAAGAAGTGTATCGGATATATATATATATATATATATATATATATATATATATATATATATATATATATATATATATACTCTTTATTTGTTTTGCATAAGCAGTAATATGTTGCTACGCAGTTATGAGCATGTTTCGGTCAGCTAGTTACCAGTAACTAGAGACCATTTCAGGCGATACAGCTTATACGAAAGCAAAGTTTACATACATATGTGTGTGTGTGTGTGTGTGTGTGTGTGTGTGTGTGTGTGTGTGTGTGTGTGTGTGTAGCCAACGAAATTTATACAGTCGCTGCCTCTCGAAACCGACGGTATCGAGTTGTTTTGACTAGATCTTCTGTCTATAAATGTCAATGGCATGCTCTTATTTTAATTTGAACATTTTTGAAAAATTGAATGGCTTCAAATAATCAAACGCTCTACACAAGGCACACACATATTTATGTATGTATGTATGTATGTATGTATGTATGTATCTATCTATCTATCTATCTATCTATCTATCTATCTATACATATATATAGAAAGAGAGGGGGAGAGAAAAAGAGAGAGAGAGAGAGAGAGAGAGATAAAAAGAGACTGTGGAACAAAACGATCAAAATTTGATCTCAACTTGTAGAACTTGTCTATAGCCAACACACACGCACACACACGCATATATATATATATATATATATATATATATATATATATATATATATATATATATATATATATATATATATATATACACAGCATCCACCTGCCGCCTCAAAATAGTTCTGTCAATAGTAAAACACGATGAATGGGGAAATGAGGTCTAGCAAAAGTAGTTATGCAAAGTTCTTTCTGTTTGTTTCCGGGAAAGTATAATTTAGCTATCAAAAACCTAGAGATGCGTATCGGTAAAACATCTCTAATAGTTGGTCGAAAGTTAAGCAAATGACACGGGTGCAAAGAAAAAGTAACTGCACACACACACACACACACACACACACACACACACACACACACACACACACACACACAGAAAGTTTAAATTAAATAAGTCATCAGTACTGTCGGTTTCAAACCTGATAATAGGGGACCGTTTTAGATACCCATATCAAGTTCTCTTCAACCGATACTCATATGGGAGACGATGAGCTTGATATAGGTATCCAAAACGGTCCTCTTTTATCAGGATTGAAACTGACGGTGATGATGACTTATCCCAGCTAAACTTTCTGTGTATAAAAATAAAAAAAATACGTTCTTATTTTTTTTCGGAATTTTTCCATTTATAATAGAGCACTCAGCTGGAATCCTTTTTCCCCCCAAAATATATAACTAAGTATATATATATATATATATATATATATATATATATATATATATATATATATAT
Source organism: Euprymna scolopes (assembly GCF_053919585.1). Lineage (NCBI taxonomy): Eukaryota > Metazoa > Mollusca > Cephalopoda > Sepiida > Sepiolidae > Euprymna > Euprymna scolopes. Next base: position 107,468,398 of record NC_136502.1, read on the forward strand.
ATATATATATATATATATAAACTACTTGTTTTTAAAGAGAGAGAGAGAGAGAGCGGAGATAAAGGGAGAGAGAGAGAGAAGGAGAGAGAGAGAAAAGGGGAGAGAGAGAAAGCGCGGCGCGCGGCGGTCTGTCGACTTCTCTGTCTCAACACTGAGAGATCACACGCACGCACGGCGAAAGACGAAGTCTCGCTGTAAAAGAAAGCTCAAATTCAATACTGAGAATAACAAAACTGACCTGCGCTGTTACATCCTCTGGAGTCCGCGGTGAGATGTGACCTGGCGTCGAATCCTGCTGTAACTGCTGCTATTAAGTGACAACACCATTTAGGTATACGCACGTGTGTGTTGCCGAATAAGAAAAAGAAGAAGACGGAAAGAGGTGCAAGGGTCGCTTTCTTTTTTTGATTTTGTGTTTGTGTGTACGCACACGCGAGCCGGGGAAAGCAGCACCGGTGTGCGCGCGAGACTCGCGAGCATGAGCTGCTGAAAGAAAATGTGATTGTCCTAGCAAATGTGGTGGATGCGCGTTGGCTGCTACAGCCAATGACTGGCTGGTGTTCTTTGTATGTGGGATGAAGAACACTGACAGACGCGGGAACAAAAACCGCACTTCTTTTCTTGCATGCATTTATGAACACGTCCATAGACATTACAGTTCCGTTCCTTTCTTCAAGGTCTCATTCAACTCCTTAGAACAACACGCACACTTTTTGCGGCACCAATATTTGTCTACTCGTATATGTATCTATATCTATCTAATCATATATTTGTATATGTGTGTGTGTTTGTTTGTTTGTGTGTTTGTGTTAGGTTGAAAAGAAAGTTCTTGTGGAATTTTTAATTTTGATTTCAAATCATGTATTTTCAAATAAGTTTCCATTTATTTATATATCATTTTAAAGAGCGTTTTTCACTTAATCTAATCGTTTAAATTACACCCGTTTAAAAAAAAAACAATCATGTCTTCTTTTCAGAACGTTGAATACAAGATCGGGAAAAAGCAAATTCGCACAATATCTTATTTCAATTCAAGCTAGGCCGAAAAGCTGCTCAAACAATTCATAATATCAAAGAATCTTTGGATCCAGGAATCACTACTGAACGCACAATATAATGGTGGTTTAAGAAATTTCGTGGCGGCCGCGGAAGTCTTGGAGATGATGAATGTAAGGTCTGCCACCGGATGTTGACAACAATCAATTAAGACCTTAGTCGAAGCCAATTTACGCATAACTGTTCTTTAACTTTCTTCTGGATTAGACGTAACGTATACGACGATTTTCAACCGCTTGAGATAGATTGAGAAGACAAAAATCTTGATGAATTAGTGCCTCACGAATTGAACGACAATTAAATGCAACGTAATCTTCTCTTCTTTTATGCAACAATAATGACCCGTTTTTTGACCAGGTTGTAATTTGCGATAAAAAAGTGGGCTCTTTGCTCCTACAGGCGACGCTCAGCTCAGTGGTTAGACGCCGGTGACAGCTCCATGACATCTCCCGAAGCCAGAGCTGTACCAAAAGATGGTCATGCTGACTGTTTGGTGGTCTGCGTATGTATCCATTAAAGTTTTTTGAATGCAAGTGAAACCATTGCGGCGGAAAAGTACTGTCAACAAATGGAATGGCATGAGAATCTTCCACAACAAGGCAAAGCATTAGTCAACAGAAAAAGCCCAATTCTCCTCCATGACAATGCCTGACCACACGGTACTAAACCAACCATGAAGAAGTTGAATGAATTGGGCTAGGAAACTCTGCCTCATCCGCCATACTCTCTGCACCTCTCACCTACCGACCACCACTTTTAGATTCTCATATCAAGTTCTCTTCAGCCAACTTTATGCGTGAGAAATGCTTAAAAAAAACCTCAAAACAAGCGATATCAAAAACGTCTTCAGCGACTTCATCGGCACGCAAGATTTTTACGTTGATGTCGTAAAGACATTCGTTTTGCGTTGGCAAAAGTGTGTTGATTCTGATGGTGCTTATTTCGATCAATAATTTTTGTTCTGGAGCAGAGATATGTCCATCTGAATTTAAAAGTTAAAACCCGCAAAACATTTCCTATCAAGCTGATATTTATACATATTTATACATATATGTATATATAAGAGATAAAAATGTACTAATATATATATATAAATAGAGAGAGAGAGAGAGTGAGAGAGAGAGAGAGAGTGATAGAGAGAAAGTGAGGGAGAGAGAGGAAGGGAGGGGGAGAGTATACTGTGGAAGTATATATTTATGGCAATTAAATACACAGAAGCATTCACGGTTCATACCAGGCGATTAAACACGGACCCGTAAGTGTAATTTAATTACCATAAAGATATTGTTATACGTTAGTAGATCGCGCTACCTATGTATTGAGCTCTCTTGAAGTAAATACTGAAAATCTATACACAACATAGTACATTAGTATACTTATAATATTACACGTGTATACACGAAGTAATGAATAACTAAAGTATGGACAGGGGCTTCAAAAGTAGCTATATAACGATAAAGAAGCGTTAACAAATACATTAACATAGCTGGATTTATTATACAAACGAATGAATTTTACTGATGTTACACTGCTGTATACCTACTTCCCCCCCCCCCCCAACCGTATAATCATCATTGGTAATGCCCGTTTTATATACGTTGGACGGCTTACAGAAATTGACTTTCAAAAGTAACCTATCTCTAGGTGTTTATTTCTTCTTCTTTCTCTTGGGTCAATTTTTATCACTTTCTCCCAACTTTTTCCTTGACTTTCCCCCGCTCCGTAAACAGGCCATAATACCTCAACTGGTCTACATCTGTTAACATAAGAACAACTCCCATCCATCTTTTAATGCAGCCATATCACAAAAGTCTACTTTTTCTAACAGATCTACCTAAACTTCCCAGATTTAAGTTTCGATGGAACACACACACACACACACACACACACACACACACACACACACACACACACAAATTCAAACAAACACACACACATATGCGATACGAAACAGATGCTGCTAAGAATCGTACATGTAAAACATACTTGGAGGTAATATAGACTTTTATCATTTATATATATATATATATATATATATATATATATATATATATATATATATATATATATGTATGACGTTAATATTTTGCAAATTAGAATTCTAGTACGAACAAGGGATACAAATTAAAAGTAATTATTTCCTTATTCCATGGAGTTTAAAAGAATAACTCTTTTCTTTGTATATATATATACATGTGTGTGTGTGCGTGCGTGCGTGTGTGTAATATATATATGTGTGTGTGTAATATATATTGGTGTGTAATATATATATGTGTGTGTGTTTGTGTGTGCTATAAGGAAACCACCACTTATCAAGGCCTAAAAGCCACTCGAGTATAAGGATTAAAAATTGCACAATAGTCACTGAAACAACAGCGCAGTAATCGTTGGTGGTGGAAATTGTGTAGAAATTGATTATTCAAGGGGACCTCTCAAACAAAAACTTGTATGCATTGAACTTGAAGACGGCCATGTTGTAGTTAGCTGAGAGACAAACCAGCAGAACAGAGATCCATACACGAACAGTTCTAGAAAAGAAGAATTTGCATTTAAACTTAGGCACGGATAGAGAATGGGGGGAATTGTTGTGAATGAAGAAGTTTTTCAACATATAAAGACATTTCAGGCAAAAATGGACGAGAAGATCGTATAACGGAAAGCATGTAACAGACTAGGCGTTATTATTTTAACTAGTCTGTTTATACACTTATCCACGATTCCACATATAAACGAGTAATCGTTTGTCAGCTGTTTAATCGTATCACGGCACTTCGCGGTGGCTTGATGTGGCAAGTGCTCATCACGAGGAGATTTGAAATCCGACAATGTCGATAACGATTAGATCGCGTTGAACAATAAGAGAGATTATAGCACGTCTTTGCTTTACTGTCACGCTACCGTTTTCTATACACACACACACACACACACACACACACACACACACACACACACACACACACACACACGTGTGTGTGTGTATAGAAAGAGAGAGACACACATATGTGTGTGTGTGCGTACGTGCGTGTGTGTATAAAAAGAGAGAAGAGTATTGTATACTGCTATCTATCTATCTATCTATTTCTTTCTTTCTCTCTCTCTCTCTCTTTCTCTCTCTCTCTCTCTCTATCTCTCTCTCTCTCTCTCTCTCTCTCTCTCTATATATATATATATATATATATATATATATATATATATATATATATATATATATATGAAGATATTTTTTACACAGGAATCACCACTTATATTCGTTTCTAGCACACTCGAAAACCTATAAAAACAAGATTTTTAAGGTAGCTTTTGTGTTGGTCTACCAGGCCGAAGTTACCAAATAAACATCACCAATAAAAAAAAATTACAGACGCCCCCCTCCTAAGGCGGTTATAAAGTGGGTGTACATTTTACGTTAAATTAATATAGATCCTCCACTTTTTTCAAATTCTTGGTTTCCTCAGCTAAAGAAAAAAAAAATAATGATGTATCATTTGTCTGTGCAAATGTGTGGTTTATTATTATTATTATTATTATTATTATTATTATTATTATTGTTGTTGTTGTTGTTGTTGTTGTTGTTGTTGTTGTAAGCCAGCAACAGTAATTGAACATGAGAATCACAAATTCCTATGGGACAGGGACATACAAACGGATAAACCCATTCAAGCAAGAAGACCGGATGTCGTAATAATTAACAAGAAAGAAAAGTCCTGTCAAATCGTAGACTTTGCTGTCCTAACTGATCAGAGAATAAATATCAAAGAAAAGGAGAAACGGAGAAAATACAGAGAGCTAGTCAGAGATCTGAAAGGGACATGGATGAGAAAAAAAAATCAAGATAGTACCTATAATAGTAGGGGCACTAGGAACAATTCCGAAAAACTTTGAGGAAAGAATGGGAGAAATTTGAATCAAAGGAATGACTGGAAAAATACAACGAATAAAAATAATGAAAACAGCTGAAATATTAAGGGAACCCCTTGAGTGCGGGGACTAATACACATGAGCCACACGCGCGGACCAGACGATCCGCTGCAGAGACAACACGTGAAGAAGCGTTACATGGAACCAAAAACATATAAAATACATATCTATAAGTTCTCTATCCCTCTCCATCCCCTCCCTCATCTTCTCCCATTCCAATCGCCGCCCCCCAAAGAATAATGCCAAATAGCCGAGAATAGTCAAGGAGGGTGGAAAAATAGAGGAGTGAGCACTGACTAGACTTCCACTGGACAAGTGCGAAGAGAACTGGGACCTTGGGGAGGCTTATTGCCACTCAAATTTCAGTGGAGACCAATGGCCGATGGTGAGCGGCTGTTGCGATAATGCAAATTCATTCACAAATGTTGTCAAAATAGGTGTGGAGCACTGGAAAACTGGGGAGACTTGTTGTCACTCAGCTTCCAGAGAACACCACAGCGTGAAAGCTCCTTGTGAGCCAATAATAATAATAAATCATGTAACAATTTATTTGATAAGTAATTAATATATACGATAGTACTTTATTAAAACGTCATTATGAAATTTAAAGTTTTACTGATAATTAAACTTTAAAAAATTCTTACTTTGCTATATTCACTTGGCAAGAAATTCTCTTTTTTAATTGCTTGTATCGAAATGTAGCGTCTGACGAAAACATGCTGTGTTCGGAACGTCAAGAATTATGTAAAATTTAACAAAAAATAAAAAAAATACCAATAGAAATCCACATAATAAGTGTCATCGTGACACTTCCTGACACTTATTCGGTTTCTATTAGTATTTTGTTTATTCTTTCACGAAACGAAATCTTGACACTACAAATACAGCGTGTTTTTGTCAGCCATCTTGATTGCCTGTTTACTTTAGCAGCCCGACACTAGTTAGAACCGATAAACAGCTTTAGATTCCATTAAAACACGCAAATTTATCCAGGTAGGTAGAAAAGTAACTCATCTTGTTTTAGTAACATTTATTTGTTATGTATTTGAATTTTTATCACCTTTTTTTTTTTTTTTTTCGTTTGTTGGATTCTCTGCTAAATCTCCGAAAATAGTTATCTATCTTCTTGCGGTTTTGTCATTAGAGGTTATCTACTTCCGATCGTTTCTCAGAACCCGTGACCAGATTCAATAGCCCAAATTCAATGACGTCAGTAGATTACATGACTTTAGTTCCTCGACCTTCTTAATTATATTACTAGGTAACAGTATAACACCTGCATTCTATTTGAAACATTAATGAAAACAACCATTTTGTTTCCGAAACTATCCCGAATTCCTACTTTGTGTTATATATTCCTACTAGCAAAGATATCCGTACTTCGCGGGCACCAGAGCATACAGCCTTTGACTTTGACCTTGAAAAATGGAGTGCACCATCTCTAGGTCGGGACCATCATCATGTCAGGTGTGGTCATGAGCGGTCCAGTGGTCCAGGGCTGTAGAAGAGTATATATATATATATATATATATATATATATATATATATATATATATATATATATATATAGGCTATTACCTTGACCTTTACCTTAGAAAATGGTGTGTACCATCTCTAGTTGGCAGACCATCATCATGCTCGGTTTGGCGGAGGAGTTTGATAGAGTCTGCAAAGGTCAACTATTTTAACTTTGACCTGTTAGCAGCCAAATTTTCGCCCAAAAACTGATTAAAAAACTTGCTGCTGATTAAAAAGCTTGCTGCATGTCTGAATACCCTTTAAGTAAAATTTCAAATGTTAGAGCCAAAACTGGTGTAATAGTTTGCTAAAGACCGCAAAGGTTAATTTTTTTTAAAATTTGACCCTTTGGCAATCAATTTTTTTTACCAAAAAAAAACAAAACGATTAAAAAGCTGGCCCGATGTCTGAATACACTTTATGTAAAATTTCAAATGTTTAGACCAAAAATTGGCTGAATAATTTGGTAGAGACCGCAGAGGTCAATTTTTTTAAACGTTGACCTCAATTTTGACTCCTTAAATTTATTGTTTTGGGTTCAAATAAATTAAAAAGTTTGATCAATGTTAAGTAATCCACATCTAAAATTTCAAGTGTTTAGATCCAAAATTGGCGGAGAGATTTGATAGAGTTTTCAAAGGTCAGATCGTTGAACTTTGACCCCTCGATTGATAAATGTCTGGCCGAAAACCGATTAAAAAGATTTTCCCAAATCTCAATAACCCTTATGTCAAATCTCGAGTCTATAGATTGAAAATTCACAGAGTAGTTTGGTAGAGAAATGTACACACACAGACACACGCAGAGGCAATTTCATTTATATATATATATACTAGCATAAGTGCCCGGCGTTTCCCGGGTGTTTGGAGGTGTATGCTGAGCAAAAAAAAACCCCTTTTAACTTTGACCCCTATTATGACCCTTAACATTTATTGTGTTGGGCTCAAATCAAATTATTAAATTAGATCCATGTCCAAGGAACCTATGCTAAAACTTAAAGTGCTTAGACTCAAAATTGTCGGAGGAGTTTGGTAAAGTTCTTAAAAGTCAAATCGTTTAACTTTGACCCCTTACCAGCCAAATTTCTGGCTGAAAACCGATCACATCGATTTTCCCAAATCTCAGTAACCCATATATATATATATATATCAAATTGCGAGTCTGTAGACTTAAAATTGACAGAGTTATTGCGTAGGGAAATGTACACGAACAGACACACAGACAGACACACAGACAGAAAGACACGTTCATATATATATATATATATATATATATATATATATATATATATATATATCAGCGTAACCTGGATATAAGATAATTCTTCCCTGTGCTCCACAGCTTTCTTATATCCGGGTTGCACTTATATCTGAGTTACACTGCACTTTACACAGGCTCTAATTTTGGACTTGAGAAAATCTCTTTTATATCCATTTTCCTTATATTCGGGTCTCTTATATCCGGGTTACACTGTATATGCCACCGCCTTAACTTTTGACCTTAACCTTGAAAAATGGTGTGCACCATCCCTAGGTGTAGGATCATTATCATGCCCGGTTTGGTCATGTCCAGTGATGTGGGCTGTAGGAGAGTTGTATACACACACACACACACACACACACACACACACACACGCACATACACGCACACATGAATACTTTGTATATGGAGATGGTGGTAGAGAGGTAAATACCTCTTGTATTATTGAATTACCATTCAGATACATTGATATTAGTCAAAGAGACAAAGAGATATCCTCGACGATGAGTTTGACAGAGAGTGTGTGTGTGTGTGTGTGTGTGTGTGTGTGTGTGTGTGTGTGTGTGTGTGTGTGTGTGTGTGTGTGTGTGTGTGTGTGTGTGTGTGTTTTGCCCTGGTAGAATTTATTATAGCCAAGAAAATACTAAAAATACTATTCATTGATTTCTTAAATTAAATTTCTTTATTTCTTTATTTAATTTTAATTATTTTTTTATCCGGACGTCAACTAAGTTAAATTGTTGCGATTCTATGTTAGTTTCGTATCTGGACCTTGCTTTGTTAATTTACAAAAATATCAGCTAACCTACTTATTTAAGAAAACTTTTTGTTTAAAACTCATTCAATAAGGAAAGAAAGTTTAACATTACTTTTACTTAGTTCATTCTCATTCTTCATTTAAAATTAAAGGATCTCAATCTAGTTTTTATTTTTTATTTTTTTCTTTCGTTCTTTCCTATTAAGATTTACGATTATCGGATATTTTAGAAGTAGAACGTGAGATAACTCTGTACGTTCGAAATTTTAAAGTTTTAGTTGAAATTATAAGTTACCAAAATCCTAATATGCCTTCATAACGATGAAATGAAAGTAACTCAAGCCGTTCGATGTTTCTAGGTTACGTAAAATTCCTAATATATGCATTTATGATTTATTTATTAATTAAACAAATCCAATTAAAACTAGGCTAACCTATTCAAAATATAAGTTTGTAATGCATATCTTAACCATGATACTAATTTTATTACCAAATATTTAACCTACGTTTGCCATCCAACCATGATTTTCTAAGGTTATGCGTGGCTTTAATACAAAATAACAATTCGGGAGTAAAGTTCTTAAATATTTATCTAATAGTAACACATACCCCATTAATAAGTATTCTAATAATAAATCTAATCTTTAGCGCCATGTGAAAGCGGGGGTTCACCTTGTTTTTTTTCGGGGGGGGGGATTTAATCGTTTAGAACAAGAGTATTATTTAAAAAGCTAGACTTTTTCAAGTTTTACTGATCTAAAAACAGTATCAATTAATCTACCTTCCTTAATTACTAATATTTAAGACATATAAGGATTTTGGTAGCTTATAATTTCAACTAAAACTTTAAAATTTCGAATGTACAGAGTTATCCCCCTTTCTACTTCTAAAATATCCGATAATCGTAAATCTTAATAGGAGAGAACGAAAGAAAATAAAAAATCAAAAATAAATGAAAAATAGATTGAGATCCTTAATTAATGAGTTCCTTCAGCTATAATAGAAACCGAAAGCAAAACTTATGAAGAATTCTTGGCAAAATAGAAGGTCATAACAATTAAACGACAGTCACTCGGAAGAAAAAAAATGTAAGCGTGACACACAAAATAACATATACGGTATCATATTAATATACAAATCATGACCTTCTATACATTTGCTTGAGCTTTGTTCGCGTCTAAGATCACAGACATTCATTACAAGTCAAATCACTTGAGATCTATGCTTCACCAATGTTTGCACTGACATTAATATAAAATTGACCGAGACATTGTGCAAATAACACTCAAGATAAGAACAGTGTCATTTTCACTACGTTTCGGTGGATGTAACATCCGACCTTCTTCAGGTGTATCTTGTCGAACTTGGGAATGTTTCTGTCGAACTCTGGAACTGGGTTAGAATTTCGCACAGAACCCCTTACTTACTTCACGGGGGTAACATGCTCTCGTTTCGTCCGCCATGATTGGATAGACTTCTAAATAATTCGCAATTGTATTTTTTGGTTGCCTACATTGATAATTGAACCTTCAACCTTCAGGTAAATATTACTTTTTACAATTGATTTTATGAGTACTCCAACCACTGCACCACTGGTTTGCAAGATCAATTGAAACATTACGAATAACTCATCTAAAAAATTTGGAAACGTAATTTTATATTCCGTGTATAAATTACTAGCTGGACGCCCGGCGTTGCCCGGTAGTACAATACGCTTAAACATGATGCTTTAATTTATGCAGATTGTGTATGTATGTATTATAGAATCAATCCTGTATTATTATATATTACGAGAAATTATCTGGCTATTGGATAAATTCGATAAAATATTTATAAATAAATAAAAATAAAATAAAATAAATAAATAAATAAATATAATAATAAATAAATAAATAAATAATAAATAATAATAATAAATAAATAAATAATAATAATAATAATAATAATAATAATAATAATAATAATAATAATAATAATAATAATAATAATAATAATGCCCTGTAATAGTTACTTCTGATTAATCTTTACTTTTAAAATATGCAAACGAAGAAATGATTTGTGGCGATTTTAAATGGTACCTCTTCTTTTATCGAAAATAAAATGGTGAGATACACCTGGACTTGAACGGAGGGGGGCATTCAATCTGTAGTCGAATGCTTTGCCACTAAGCAAAACAAAAACAGTTTTATTATAATCTGGAAATATATTCCTAATTATAATAAAACTGTTTTCGTTTTTTAAGAAGAAATGATTTGCTGAAATTTTATTATCTCCCTTGCCGGTTTGGCGTAAAATATTTCCCTGTAAAATGGATTTCTATGAAAAAACATATCTAAGAACACTGCCAGACATATGAATCAGCTTTGTGTGAAATTTACAAAATATAGGCTCAGCCGTTTCGGAACCTATGAGGAAGGAACTTACACACACAAAGTGGCTTTTATATAATAGTACAAGATTATCATTTACGATGACATAAAAAAAAACGAAAACATCTACTGTTAACATTTTATTCAGAGTAGAATATTTCGTTCCAAATTCATTTCAGTAGATTCTTTTTACTTTCTACCCCCCCCCTCTCATAACATGAAATGGTTTCGTTCAGAGGCTGGAGAAAGCCATGTTTTTTACTCGCTAAATTTTGTGTGACAGGACGGATATATATTTATATAAAAGTACACAAATAAAAAGCTAATAAATTTTGAGATGAGGATTGATAATTTGTATGGCTTGGATTAGTCGGACTACTGTTCTCATCTTGAATGTAATCCCCACAACTTGTTGAATTCGGAATTCGGCACAGAATTTCAAACAGAAATCTTTATTTAATCCACGGAGGAAGCATGCTCAAGTTATATAATCAATAACCGGGTAGACGACTTAAGTAATTTACAAATAATATCACTTGTACTTAGGATTTAAACGTCAACCTCCAGAAGAATGTTCCTTAGAATTGAATTTTACTTAGTACTTTATCCGTTACGCTATTGTTCCGTAAAGATATGCAGTTCGACATACAAATTTCCAAGTTCGACATGATACACCTATAGATTGTCAGAGATTACCTCGGCTGAAACCCTGTGAAGATAACACTGAAGATAAAAGTATTAGCCTTAAGAATCCAAATAATAAACATTACTCTTTATCATAGAATAGCCTGGGTACCCGGTGTTGCCCAGGTGTTTGGAAGTGTGTGTTGAGCAAAAAAAAAAAAAAAGTAGTAGTAGTAGGCAGGCAAGCAGGCTCGAACCTCTACCGCGAAGGAGGAAAAGAATGTGAAAAAAAAAAACACGTGACATCTTTGTTGTTGAGCTTATCGCCAAACCGGAAATGGCGAAGGTTTAAATTAAGGCTAGTCAACCGAAAAAAGGGAATTACTTTCGAAAATATCGGCAAGTGCCTTTTTGAGGGTGAAGATATTAATGTTTTTAGCCAATTTTTTCGATATTTGTCGTCCGAAGGGTCGATCTTCAAAACAATACCAATCTCATGAAAATCCGTCGCCGGTGTCGAAAGTTTTAGGCAGACATACAAACATACATATATACATACATACATTTAAACAGACAGGTGAGATTTATATAATAGAAGATTGGAGGATGATGCCAAATTTCTTGCGTGAATCTCTTCTGGTTCTCAGATCTCATCATTCGTTACTAGCTTCTTCTACAAAGAGACAAGCAAGAGATATTTCTCCTAGCATTTTTCATATTTAACTAACGGGACCTGTAGAAATTCAACAGCAGCATCTTTCATATGTAATATATTACTGCTGGGCATTCTGTTGACGTTAAGAGTGAATGGAGACTTCGCGATATTATTGTATCCCTTTTGTAAAAACTGCAAAAGTATTAATCTAAGTAATCTGGGTAATGTAGTGTCAGAATATATCTGGTTATTATGGTTTTTTCTCCAATATTCCTATAGGAGTCTGTAACATATTTCCATTGCATGGACGTCCGACGCGAACAGAACCCCCACGATATTATTATACCATCTTTACACAGAACAGATACCATCCTTGGATCCTAGCCAGAAGACAAAGAAGGTATAATTTAGTTCCATGTGCGGCCCCAAAACGACTTCAGTTATTATTTTTTCCCTATTACATCGCGTTTTCGGTGATCGGAAGATCCTATTTATTAAAAAGGAGGATAGTAGGATATACATACTACGGACATTAAATTCGTATATTAATGTGATAATTTACTGTTCGTAGTATGTTATCTAATTATATCCTCCTTTTTAATAAATAGGATCTCCCGATCGGATAATTTTTAATCTGGGGACCGTTACACGTACGTACGTACGTTAAGGGTATTACGGTATTAATATATGGAATTCATTCACATATTCTTTGTGCAATATGTACTTTGTTTTGCGTGTGTGTGTGTGGTAGAGACTTCTTTGCTTTATAAAAGTCGTTTGGGAACCTAGTTATTACTAGGGCTACGACAACAGCATATTCTTTTCATTGTTTTTACTCTCGGGTATATATCCAACAAAGTTATACACAAATAATCAACCGAAAACCACATCACTGTACATAAAAACATATAAGATATCAATGAATAAATATCCGAGAATCAAAACAAAGAAAAGAAGATGCTGTTGTCATAGCCCCAGTTATCACCCATTCTTATTATCCTAAAATATAGTGAAGTACGATCTCCGATAAAATGCTGGGACAACTTCAGATCATTTAGATACATTTTCTAGTGTGTGTGCCCGATTTAAAAGTGTGCGTAAACCAGAATAGCAAAACACATAATTGTATGATTTAATTTGATTATAACTGAAATGCAGCATTGACTTTAAAGACTATAACTTATCAAATATGTTATTTGAATTTCCAAATTTACATTCGAAGTAGCAATTTCCCTTTTACACAGCATATACTATTATTATCATTGATTCCCCTACAAAAGGAGGGTGGACCTGTAAATTCAGCTTTGTTCGTTCGGCCGTTCGTCTGTCTGAATTTTTCTCAATAACTACGCTTTGGAATTTTTTGAAATTCTGCACAAACATTAAATATGATATGAGTAAAAAAGTAACAAAACGGATTTTACGAGAAAACTCCGGTTGTTCCCCCCCCCACCCAGGGGTGCCTTTCGGGTTAAAATGGCTAAAATTGACGCTTTTGTGCTTATTAAAAAAAAAAACTGATGCCTTGGATTTTTATTAAACTTTCTGAAAAGTTGTAACTAACTGATTTCTATATAATTTTCTTTGTCTATACTTCGCTATAACTCTTGGGTGTGCCCCAGGGGCTGTTTTATGGCTAATAAAGATACTCTATTTTTGTGACTATTTTACCATATTTGTCCAAAATGTTCTGTCTATGTCTATTTAGCAGTTTTGCATGGTGCTGGACCCAAATTTAAATATGTTAAGGCATTGGGGACTTTTAGGGCTAAATGGAGGGGGGCAAATGATGGACTTAGTCATTTAATTTTTTGCATAGTGCAGAACTCAACTTTACATCTATTAACGCATAAAACTGCACTGTTTATTCTTTTTCACCAGGATTTGACGTCCCCTGGGGATTTTGGGGGCTAAATGGGGGGGGGCAAATGCTGAACTTAGTCAATTGTTTATACCTCGTTCACTGTGTACTCACGGGGGACAACGCATGCTTCACTTGTTACTAATAGAGGTGGTGTGGTGCAATAGTTACAGACACAGACTAACTCGGCCAGCAGCAAAATCTCACCCTTTCACCATTGACGTCTCTAGAGGTTGGAAGATCTTCTACTTTAATAGTTTATTCCCTCGCACTGTGAGACTTCTTTTCCTGTTCCTTACTTTCCTGACTGTACTAACCTGGATTAGTTTAAATGTAATTTGATGAGCAGACATCTTGCTGCTTAACTCCCCACATTTCCATGCTAGGCACTATTTCAAATAGTAGCTCTTTCTCGTTCCAAATGATAACATGCTGTTATTGAGGCGAAAATACATTTAAAAATAAAAAGGAAATTATCAAAATAATTGAACTCGTCATGAAATGTCCTTAAAAAAAAAATGGGGGTTGATGTGCCGTGAGAACAAACAATCATCCTATCCAAATCGTTTTATAGACATCTTGATATTCGAAAATCATTTCCCATAATGCGTTCGAGATAGGAATACAACCACACACACACACACACACACACACACACACACACACACACACACACACACGTACACTTACATGATTGTTTACGTTTCTCGCATCCTTCAAGATTCCATTGTAATGATCATATCTGTTGGCGGAAAAATCTCTCCATGTCATTTCTAATTGCGGTGCACGATTTCATTTTATGTTTTTCGTTGCTCCATAATGACAATTCATTTCTCACGTTCCTCGTATCCATTCTTTGCGTTTGCCACGTTTACCCATGAACGCACACATCAGAGTTCTGCAAAACAAATAATCCGCGTCATATAGAAAAAAAAAAAATCAATATCTAGCACGACTATTCATGAATGTATAATTTTGAATGGAAATTATGGAATTTACAAAAATCCAAGACTTCAGTTAATCCTTTCGAGAAATCAATATCGCTACACGCCTGCCAGAGAATGTACAATTTTGTTGGTATTATCTGGATTGACAATCAATAAATAAACCTGTTATGTCAAAAATATACCTGCCTGTATGGATATATATATATATATATATATATATATATATATATATATATATATATATATATATATTCTAGCAGGGGTGCCCGGCGTTGCTCGGGTGTTTGGAGGTGTATGCTGTGCAAAAAAAGCAAAAAAAAAACCAAAAAAATGGTTAATTTTTTAAAACTTTGACCCCTATTATGACCCCTTAAAATTTATTGTTTCGGGCTCAAATCACTTTATTAAGTTAGATCCATGTTCAAGGAACCTATATCTAAAATTTCAAGTGTCTAGACCCAAAATTGTCGGAGGAGTTTGGTAGAGTTCTTAAAGGTCAAATCGTTGAAATTTGACCCCTTAACAGCCAAATTACTGGCTGACACCCGTCACATCGATTTTCCCAAATCTCAGTACCCGGTATTTCAAATTTTAAGTCTATAGACTAAAAATTGACAGAGTTATTGCGTAGGGAAATGTACACAGACAGACAGACACACAGACAGACAGACAGACAGACAGACAGACACGTTCACTTTTATAGATATATATATATATATATATATATATATATATATATATATAGAGAGAGAGAGAGAGAGAGAGAGAGAGAGGGGCGGAGTATCATCCACATACAGTACTGTGTCGCTGTTTCAAAGCTCATCAGTATTTCAAAGTTATGGGGATTTTGCGAAGCATGAAAACGCTGTTTTTTATATTCAATTTTTTATTTTATATATTTCAAGCGGTCCTCCGCTTTTGTTCCTAAAAATGTAGCGAAATAAAAATGAAATACGTTGAAAAAACTGGAAATTTGTATTTTGTGCGGTGTTCCTTCCTTGCAACAATGTTCGAAAGAGTTCACGTGAATTATTTTTACCGTTTGTGGAAGAAGAATGATGCATTTATTTATGTATTTTTTTTATTTGCAACGCATTAGCGTTCATTTCAACTTGCAATAAAACGATGTAAAATTGATTTCAATATGTATAATAAATGATTAGAAACTGCAAAAATCGTGTTGTATGATAAAAACAATATTATTAATAGTTCTTATAATAATAATAATAATAATAATAATAATAATAATAATAATAATAATAATAATAATAATAGTTGAAACAAACATAATAGTAAATAAATATAATGGAATATTATATGACAGATCAGTACACCTAGAAATTTAGACGAACCATATGCTTTATACGGCAAAAAGAAATTTGATAATCTAAGCATTTAAATATCTCGAAAGTCTATTGAATCATAGAAGCGAAATAGCGATAACAATACATGAGGAAAATAAAATTATTAAGTCAACTATTAAAAACAAATATTCCAAGCACTACGTGTTAAGATAAGCCGACCTATTAAGTAGGCACATTAAGAAAAAAAGGAGGCATCACTCTATGCAAAAAAAAAAAACAACAAACAAACAAAAACAATAGAGCAGGAAAAAGAAATCAGACGAACATTGTCTGAATGAATCTCGGCAATTGACTGATAAAAATATAAACTCACATGTGAGAATAACAATGAATCTGAACTAAATATATGTGCATTTATCAAAAGAGCAGGTTACACAAATTTCATACATCTTAGACTGACGATACCTTACACGGGTGAAACACGGACGTTTCTCTGTAGTTTAATTGTCATATATAAACTATATATATATATATATATATATATATATATATATATATATATATATATATATATATATATACCATCATTACTATATATATACCATCATTACTATATATATATATATATATATATATATATATATATATATATATATATATATATATATATAGTAATGATGGTACGATTTCAATATTTTGCCGATTTCAGTACAATTACCGATTCTATACTAAATTCCTGATTCCGATACAAGTACAGATTCTGATTCCGATTCTTTATACATCTCTAAATATTTAACTGTAACGTTGATATTTCTTCTCGATTATCGTAAAGATATTTTCTCGATTACCGTAAAGATACTTTCTCTAACGTGAAAATACACTTGTGGGGGTTCACTATAGATTTTACTTTCACTTGTAGCAAAAATATCAATAAATATTTATTATTTTATCATTATAAGCTGCAATGGAAGATATTTTTTTATATAAAGCAGACAATTGGCGTCAGAAAATAGGTACAAATTTGTCCGATTCCGATACCCCCAAATTTTTCCGATTACCAATTCCAATTCCGATTAATCGTCTCAACACTTTATATATATATATATATATATATATATATATATATATATATAAAGTGTATGGCAACGATATATATATATATATATATATATATATATATATATATATATATATATAGTGCCGGCAAAAAGAAAGTCCGCACTTGTAATTTTTGTCAAAAACTGCAAATTAAAGCTAAATTTAACTGTTTAAACAAGCTATACCTCATTTGATTAGCCTTTTGTTCCTTTATAATTTTACTTGTTCATATTTGACTTTTAATTGCAATATTCTAATATTCATATCAATTTTAAAAAGTAACTTCAAATTGGGGAGGCCAAAAAAGTCAGCAGCTTCAAATTCGCTTCAAACCAGCTTAAATTCTCACCCCTAAAGTTGTTTAATAATCCACCAATAGGCAACAAAGCATCTCCAATCGTAATTGTTGTTGTTCCGGGTTATACAACGTAACATTTAGTCCATATGTCACACCTTTCTCTCAGTGATCGTCAGGAGCTCATTAATCTCCACCTTTCTGGTTTATCTAATCGAAAAATCGGCCGCAGATTGAAATGTGATGAGAAAACTGTACAAAAGACTGTGCAAAAGCACCAAAACACCGGCAGTGTTCGTGATGCCCCAAAATCTGGTCGTACGAGAGTTACTTCTGACAGGGAAGACAATGCTATCAAGATCCGCAGCCTAAGAAACAGATTTGAAATGGCTCTCCAAATCCAACAACAGTGCAATCTTGTTAAACAGTGCTCTCTTTTTACTGTCAAGAATAGATGAAAGAAATTTAATTAATGAGGATATGTTGCAAGACGCAAGCCAATGATTTCTGTAAAGAACAGAAAGC
>NC_136502.1:107491584-107506584 GCF_053919585.1 Euprymna scolopes
TTTTAACAAAAGAGCTACAATATTATCAGGGCGTCTCCATTTACGCTAGACATCCACAAAATGCCAGCATCAATATATTACATATGAAAGAGTTCACTGTGGAGTTTCCAGAGGTCCCGCCAGTAATTATTATTTTCTTTGTGTCACTGTTATTATTTGCTCTATGATTTCATGCTCAAATCATTTCATAATGACCTCTCCCAGATAATATTGGTTCCCATATTATTTGGCTTTTCTCCCATATTATTTTGCTTTTCTCCCATATTATTTTGCTTTTCTCCCATATAATTTTGCTTTTCTAAAATATTATTTTGCTTTTCACCCATATTATTTTGCTTTTCTCCCATTTTATATTGCTTTTCTCCCATATTATTTTGCTTTTCTCCCATATTATTTTGCTTTTCTCCCATATTATTTAGCTTTTCTCCACAATTATTTAGCTTTTCTCCCATATTATTTTGCTTTTCTCCCATATTATTTAGCTTTTCTCCCATATTATTTAGCTTTTTTCCCATATTATTTTGCTTTTCTCCCATTTTATATTGCTTTTCTCCCATATTATATTGAATTTCTCCCATTTTATATTGCTTTTCTCAGATATTATATTGCTTTTCTCTCATATTATTTTGCTTTTCTCAGATATTATATTGCTTTTCTCTCATATTATTTTGCTTTTCTCAGATATTATATTGCTTTTCTCTCATATTATTTTGCTTTTCTCAGATATTATATTGCTTTTCTCTCATATTATTTTGCTTTTCTCAGATATTATATTGCTTTTCTCTCATATTATTTTGCTTTTCTCCCATGGTATATCGCTTTTCTCCTATATTATTTTGCTTTTCTCCCATATTATTTTGCTTTTCTCCCATTTTATATTGCTTTTCTCCCATATTATTTTGCTTTTCTCCCATATTATTTTGCTTTTCTCCCATATTATTTTGCTTTTCTCAGATATTATATTGCTTTTCTCCCATTTTATATTGCTTTTCTCCCATATTATTTTGCTTTTCTCCCATATTATCTAGCTTTTCTCCCATATTATATTGAATTTCTCCCATTTTATATTGCTTTTCTCAGATATTATATTGCTTTTCTCTCATATTATTTTGCTTTTCTCAGATATTATATTGCTTTTCTCTCATATTATTTTGCTTTTCTCAGATATTATATTGCTTTTCTCTCATATTATTTTGCTTTTCTCAGATATAATATTGCTTTTCTCTCATATTATTTTGCTTTTCTCAGATATTATATTGCTTTTCTCTCATATTATTTTGCTTTTCTCAGATATTATATTGCTTTTCTCTCATATTATTTTGCTTTTCTCAGATATTATATTGCTTTTCTCTCATATTATTTTGCTTTTCTCAGATATTATATTGCTTTTCTCTCATATTATTTTGCTTTTCTCAGATATTATATTGCTTTTCTCTCATATTATTTTGCTTTTCTCAGATATTATATTGCTTTTCTCTCATATTATTTTGCTTTTCTCCCATGGTATATCGCTTTTCTCCTATATTATTTTGCTTTTCTCCCATATTATTTAGCTTTTCTCCCATATTATTTTGCTTTTCTCCCATATTATTTTGCTTTTCTCCCATTTTATATTGCTTTTCTCCCATATTATTTTGCTTTTCTCCCATATTATTTTGCTTTTCTCCCATATTATTTTGCTTTTCTCAGATATTATATTGCTTTTCTCCCATTTTATATTGCTTTTCTCCCATATTATTTTGCTTTTCTCCCATATTATCTAGCTTTTCTCCCATATTATATTGAATTTCTCCCATTTTATATTGCTTTTCTCAGATATTATATTGCTTTTCTCTCATATTATTTTGCTTTTCTCAGATATTATATTGCTTTTCTCTCATATTATTTTGCTTTTCTCAGATATTATATTGCTTTTCTCTCATATTATTTTGCTTTTCTCAGATATTATATTGCTTTTCTCTCATATTATTTTGCTTTTCTCAGATATTATATTGCTTTTCTCTCATATTATTTTGCTTTTCTCAGATATTATATTGCTTTTCTCTCATATTATTTTGCTTTTCTCAGATATTATATTGCTTTTCTCTCATATTATTTTGCTTTTCTCAGATATTATATTGCTTTTCTCTCATATTATTTTGCTTTTCTCAGATATTATATTGCTTTTCTCTCATATTATTTTGCTTTTCTCAGATATTATATTGCTTTTCTCTCATATTATTTTGCTTTTCTCAGATATTATATTGCTTTTCTCTCATATTATTTTGCTTTTCTCAGATATTATATTGCTTTTCTCTCATATTATTTTGCTTTTCTCAGATATTATATTGCTTTTCTCTCATATTATTTTGCTTTTCTCAGATATTATATTGCTTTTCTCTCATATTATTTTGCTTTTCTCCCATGGTATATCGCTTTTCTCCTATATTATTTTGCTTTTCTCCCATATTATTTAGCTTTTCTCCCATATTATTTTGCTTTTCTCCCATATTATTTTGCTTTTCTCCCATTTTATATTGCTTTTCTCCCATATTATTTTGCTTTTCTCCCATATTATTTTGCTTTTCTCCCATATTATTTTGCTTTTCTCAGATATTATATTGCTTTTCTCCCATTTTATATTGCTTTTCTCCCATATTATTTTGCTTTTCTCCCATATTATCTAGCTTTTCTCCCATATTATATTGAATTTCTCCCATTTTATATTGCTTTTCTCAGATATTATATTGCTTTTCTCTCATATTATTTTGCTTTTCTCAGATATTATATTGCTTTTCTCTCATATTATTTTGCTTTTCTCAGATATTATATTGCTTTTCTCTCATATTATTTTGCTTTTCTCAGATATAATATTGCTTTTCTCTCATATTATTTTGCTTTTCTCAGATATTATATTGCTTTTCTCTCATATTATTTTGCTTTTCTCAGATATTATATTGCTTTTCTCTCATATTATTTTGCTTTTCTCAGATATTATATTGCTTTTCTCTCATATTATTTTGCTTTTCTCAGATATTATATTGCTTTTCTCTCATATTATTTTGCTTTTCTCAGATATTATATTGCTTTTCTCTCATATTATTTTGCTTTTCTCCCATGGTATATCGCTTTTCTCCTATATTATTTTGCTTTTCTCCCATATTATTTAGCTTTTCTCCCATATTATTTTGCTTTTCTCCCATATTATTTTGCTTTTCTCCCATTTTATATTGCTTTTCTCCCATATTATTTTGCTTTTCTCCCATATTATTTTGCTTTTCTCCCATATTATTTTGCTTTTCTCAGATATTATATTGCTTTTCTCCCATTTTATATTGCTTTTCTCCCATATTATTTTGCTTTTCTCCCATATTATCTAGCTTTTCTCCCATATTATATTGAATTTCTCCCATTTTATATTGCTTTTCTCAGATATTATATTGCTTTTCTCTCATATTATTTTGCTTTTCTCAGATATTATATTGCTTTTCTCTCATATTATTTTGCTTTTCTCAGATATTATATTGCTTTTCTCTCATATTATTTTGCTTTTCTCAGATATTATATTGCTTTTCTCTCATATTATTTTGCTTTTCTCAGATATTATATTGCTTTTCTCTCATATTATTTTGCTTTTCTCAGATATTATATTGCTTTTCTCTCATATTATTTTGCTTTTCTCAGATATTATATTGCTTTTCTCTCATATTATTTTGCTTTTCTCAGATATTATATTGCTTTTCTCTCATATTATTTTGCTTTTCTCAGATATTATATTGCTTTTCTCTCATATTATTTTGCTTTTCTCAGATATTATATTGCTTTTCTCTCATATTATTTTGCTTTTCTCAGATATTATATTGCTTTTCTCTCATATTATTTTGCTTTTCTCAGATATTATATTGCTTTTCTCTCATATTATTTTGCTTTTCTCAGATATTATATTGCTTTTCTCTCATATTATTTTGCTTTTCTCAGATATTATATTGCTTTTCTCTCATATTATTTTGCTTTTCTCCCATGGTATATCGCTTTTCTCCTATATTATTTTGCTTTTCTCCCATATTATTTAGCTTTTCTCCCATATTATTTTGCTTTTCTCCCATATTATTTTGCTTTTCTCCCATTTTATATTGCTTTTCTCCCATATTATTTTGCTTTTCTCCCATATTATTTTGCTTTTCTCCCATATTATTTTGCTTTTCTCAGATATTATATTGCTTTTCTCCCATTTTATATTGCTTTTCTCCCATATTATTTTGCTTTTCTCCCATATTATCTAGCTTTTCTCCCATATTATATTGAATTTCTCCCATTTTATATTGCTTTTCTCAGATATTATATTGCTTTTCTCTCATATTATTTTGCTTTTCTCAGATATTATATTGCTTTTCTCTCATATTATTTTGCTTTTCTCAGATATTATATTGCTTTTCTCTCATATTATTTTGCTTTTCTCAGATATTATATTGCTTTTCTCTCATATTATTTTGCTTTTCTCAGATATTATATTGCTTTTCTCTCATATTATTTTGCTTTTCTCAGATATTATATTGCTTTTCTCTCATATTATTTTGCTTTTCTCTCATATTATTTTGCTTTTCTCCCATGGTATATCGCTTTTCTCCTATATTATTTTGCTTTTCTCCCATATTATTTAGCTTTTCTCCCATATTATTTTGCTTTTCTCCCATATTATTTTGCTTTTCTCCCATTTTATATTGCTTTTCTCCCATATTATTTTGCTTTTCTCCCATATTATTTTGCTTTTCTCCCATATTATTTTGCTTTTCTCAGATATTATTTTGCTTTTCTCCCATTTTATATTGCTTTTCTCCCATATTATTTTGCTTTTCTCCCATATTATTTAGCTTTTCTCCCATATTATTTAGCTTTTCTCCCATATTATTTTGCTTTTCTCCCATATTATTTAGCTTTTCTCCCATATTATTTAGCTTTTTTCCCATATTATTTTGCTTTTCTCCCATTTTATATTGCTTTTCTCCCATATTATTTGGCTTTTCTCCCATATTATTTAGCTTTTTTCCCATATTATATTGAATTTCTCCCATTTTATATTGCTTTTCTCCCATATTATTTTGCTTTTCTCCCATATTATTTAGCTTTTCTCCCATATTATATTGAATTTCTCCCATTTTATATTGCTTTTCTCAGATATTATATTGCTTTTCTCCCATTTTATATTGCTTTTCTCCCATATTATTTTGCTTTTCTCCCATATTATTTTGCTTTTCTCCCATTTTATATTGCTTTTCTCAGATATTATTTTGCTTTTCTCTCATATTATTTTGCTTTTCTCCCATGATATATCGCTTTTCTCCTATATTATTTTGCTTTTCTCCAATATTATTTAGCTTTTCTCCCACATTATTTTGCTTTTCTCCCATATTATCTAGCTTTTCTCCCATATTATATTGAATTTCTCCCATTTTATATTGCTTTTCTCAGATATTATATTGCTTTTCTCTCATATTATTTTGCTTTTCTCAGATATTATATTGCTTTTCTCTCATATTATTTTGCTTTTCTCAGATATTATATTGCTTTTCTCTCATATTATTTTGCTTTTCTCCCATGGTATATCGCTTTTCTCCTATATTATTTTGCTTTTCTCCCATATTATTTAGCTTTTCTCCCATATTATTTTGCTTTTCTCCCATATTATTTTGCTTTTCTCCCATTTTATATTGCTTTTCTCCCATATTATTTTGCTTTTCTCCCATATTATTTTGCTTTTCTCCCATATTATTTTGCTTTTCTCAGATATTATTTTGCTTTTCTCCCACTTTATATTGCTTTTCTCCCATATTATTTTGCTTTTCTCCCATATTATTTAGCTTTTCTCCCATATTATTAAGCTTTTCTCCCATATTATTTTGCTTTTCTCCCATATTATTTAGCTTTTCTCCCATATTATTTAGCTTTTTTCCCATATTATTTTGCTTTTCTCCCATTTTATATTGCTTTTCTCCCATATTATTTTGCTTTTCTCCCATATTATTTAGCTTTTTTCCCATATTATATTGAATTTCTCCCATTTTATATTGCTTTTCTCCCATATTATTTTGCTTTTCTCCCATATTATTTAGCTTTTCTCCCATATTATATTGAATTTCTCCCATTTTATATTGCTTTTCTCAGATATTATATTGCTTTTCTCCCATTTTATATTGCTTTTCTCCCATATTATTTTGCTTTTCTCCCATATTATTTTGCTTTTCTCCCATTTTATATTGCTTTTCTCAGATATTATTTTGCTTTTCTCCCATATTATTTTGCTTTTCTCCCATATTATTTTGCTTTTCTCAGATATTATTTTGCTTTTCTCCCATTTTATATTGCTTTTCTCCCATATTATTTTGCTTTTCTCCCATATTATTTTGCTTTTCTCCCATATTATTTTGCTTTTCTCAGATATTATTTTGCTTTTCTCCCATTTTATATTGCTTTTCTCCCATATTATTTTGCTTTTCTCCCATATTATTTAGCTTTTCCCCCATTTTATATTGAATTTCTCCCATTTTATATTGCTTTTCTCCCATATTATTTTGCTTTTCTCCCATATTATCTAGCTTTTCTCCCATATTATATTGAATTTCTCCCATTTTATATTGCTTTTCTCAGATATTATATTGCTTTTCTCTCATATTATTTTGCTTTTCTCAGATATTATATTGCTTTTCTCTCATATTATTTTGCTTTTCTCCCATGGTATATCGCTTTTCTCCTATATTATTTTGCTTTTCTCCCATATTATTTAGCTTTTCTCCCATATTATTTTGCTTTTCTCCCATATTATTTTGCTTTTCTCCCATTTTATATTGCTTTTCTCCCATATTATTTTGCTTTTCTCCCATATTATTTTGCTTTTCTCCCATATTATTTTGCTTTTCTCAGATATTATTTTGCTTTTCTCCCATTTTATATTGCTTTTCTCTCATATTATTTTGCTTTTCTCCCATATTATTTTGCTTTTCTCCCATATTATTTTGCTTTTCTCAGATATTATTTTGCTTTTCTCCCATTTTATATTGCTTTTCTCCCATATTATTTTGCTTTTCTCCCATATAATTTTGCTTTTCTCCCATATTATTTTGCTTTTCTCTCATATTATTTAGCTTTTCTCCCATTTTATATTGCTTTTCTCCCATATTATTTTGCTTTTCTCCCATATTATTTAGCTTTTCTCCCATATTATTTAGTTTTTCTCCCATATTATTTTGCTTTTCTCCCATTTTATATTGCTTTTCTCCCATATTATTTTGCTTTTCTCCTATATTATTTAGCTTTTCTCCCATATTATTTTGCTTTTCTCCCATATTATTTAGCTTTTCTCCCATATTATATTGAATTTCTCCTATATTATTTTGCTTTTCTCAGATATTATATTGCTTTTCTCTCATATTATTTTGCTTTTCTCCCATGGTATATCGCTTTTCTCCCATGTTATTTTGCTTTTCTCCCATGTTATATCGCTTTTCTCCTGTATTATTTTGCTTTTCTCCCATATTATTTAGCTTTTCTCCCATATTATTTAGCTTTTCTCCCATATTATTTTGCTTTTCTCCCATTTTATATTGCTTTTCTCCCATATTATTTAGCTTTTCTCCCATATTATTTTGCTTTTCTCCCATATTATTTTGCTTTTCTCCCATTTTATATTGCTTTTCTCCCATATTATTTAGCTTTTCTCCCATATTATTTAGCTTTTCTCCCATATTATTTAGCTTTTCTCCCATTTTATTTTGCTTTTCTCCCATATTATTTTGCTTTTCTCCCATATTATTTAGCTTTTCTCCCATATTATTTAGCTTTTCTCCCATATTATTTAGCTTTTCTCCCATATTATTTAGCTTTTCTCCCATTTTATTTTGCTTTTCTCCCATATTATTTAGCTTTTCTCCCATATTATTTAGCTTTTCTCCCATATTATTTTGCTTTTCTCCCATATTATTTTGCTTTTCTCCCATATTATTTAGCTTTTCTCCCATATTATTTAGCTTTTCTCCCATATTATTTAGCTTTTCTCCCATATTATTTAGCTTTTCTCCCATTTTATATTGCTTTTCTCCCATATTATTTTGCTTTTCTCCCATATTATTTTGCTTTTCTCCTATTTTATATTGTTTTTCTACCATATTATTTTGCTTTTCTCCCATATTATTTAGCTTTTCTCCCATATTATTTTGCTTTTCTACCATTTTATATTGTTTTTCTCCCATATTATTTTGCTTTTCTCCCGTCTTATATTGCATTTCTTCTATATTATTTTGCTTTTCTCAGATATTATATTGCTTTTCTCTCATATTATTTTGCTTTTCTCCCATGGTATATCGCTTTTCTCCCATGTTATTTTATCTTTTCTCCCATATTATATCGCTTTTCTCCCATGTTATTTTGCTTTTCTCCCATATTATATCGCTTTTCTCCCATGTTATTTTGCTTTTCTCCCATATTATATCGCTTTTCTCTCATATCATTTTGCGTTTCTCCCATATTATATTGTTTTCTTTTCTCCTATATTATTTTGCTTTTCTACCATATCATTTAGCTTCTCTCAAATATTATATTGCTTTTCACCCATATTATTTAGCTTTTCTCCCATATTATTTTGTTTTCTTTTCTCCTATATTATTTTGCTTTTCTACCATATTATTTTGCTTTTCTCAAATATTATTTTGCTTTTTTCAAATATTTATTTGCTCTCTTCTCATAATCATTTGTGCTCTTGTTTCTTATATTATATATTGCTTCCCTTTCGTTTTTATTTTACCCCTCTCTCATAATATGTTGGTTCTTTCTCTTATATTTTTTGTTAGCCCTTGTATTTTTTTTGGCCTCCCTCAAATATAATTTGGCCATATTTCATATTATTTGCTACATATTAAATTGCTTATCTCTCATATTATTTCGACCCTCTCTCTTTTTATTTTGCTTCCCTATTTTTGTGATGCTCTCTCTCTCTCTTTCTCTCTCTTTCTCTCTTTTTTATATTATTTTGCTTTCTTCACCGATTATTTTGCTCTGATCCCATATTATTTTGCTTTTATTTAGATCATTTTGCTTCCCTGTTAGATTTTGCTGCCCTCTTATATTTTGCTGCCTCTCTTCTTATATTATTATGCTTTCCTATCATATTATTTCTCTCCTCTTTCAAAAACACTTCTCTCTCTCACATATACTCTCTCTTTTTCTCTCTCATAATATCCTTTCTCTTTCTTCTCATTATTGTTCATCTCTCTCTTTATTTAGACATCTTACCCTTTTCAACCATATTATTGTATTTCTTACTCCCCCCCCCCGCCTCTAATGTTCAATGGCTTTTCCTTTCGTATTCTTAAACATGTCTCTCCTGAGAAATTATTATTATTTTGCTTTTTTTCTATTTTCAATCATATTATTTTGTTTCGTATTTTGTTCACTTATCTAATGTTCTTATTTACATGGAAAGGGGACAGCCGCTTTCCTGTAACAGGTTTTCTCTCTAGTCTCTCTGATAGTATTTGCTTGCATTCTCTCGTGTCTCTCTCATAGTCTTTGCCTGGTGTCTCGTCTCTCATCGTATTCAACTTCTCCTTTATTTCTCTATATCGTCTCTCTAATAGTATTATGCTAGCCTCCCGTCTCTCTCATACTATTCAGCTTCCTTTTCGTCTCTCTTATAGTATTCACCTTTCTCTCTTGTTTCCTTTTTATCTCTGTCTCTCACACAGTATATAACCTCTCTCTCTCTCAACTATCTCAGAGTATTCGTCTTCTCTTTCATCTCTCTCTCTCTCTCTCTCTCTCTCTCTCTTTCTCTTCCTCATAGTATTTAACTTCTCTTTTCGTCTCTGTCATAGTATTCAACTTCTCTTTTCGTCTCTGTCATAGTATTCAACTTCTCTCTCGTCTATTTGCCTCTTTTGCGTCTCTCTCATAACATTCGTCTTCTCATACTATTCAACTTCGTTTTCGTCTCTCTTATAGTATTCGCCTTCTCTCTTATCTCTTCTATATCTTTTTCTTGTATCTCTCATAGTATTATTCTCCCCCTGTCTCTCTCATAGTATTTGTCTTCTCTCCCTTATCGCGCATAGTATTCTTCTCTTCCTATCTCTCTCATGGTATTCTTCTCTCAAGGCTTTCCGTATCTTTCTCATAGTATTAGCCTCTTTCATATTATTCGCCTTTTCTTTTGTCTCTTTCATAGTGTTCGCCTTCTTTCCCGTCTCTCTCACAGTATTCGCCTTTTCTTTTGTCTCTAATACAGTATTCAACCTCTCTCTCTCTCTCTCTCTCTCTCTCTCTCTCATCTATTTCAGAGTATTCGTCTTCTCTTGCGTCTCTCTTATAGTATTAGCCTGCTTTCGTGTCTCTCATAATATTCAACTTCTCTCTCGTCTCTCATACTTTTCGCCTCTATGCGTCTCTCTCATAACATTCGTTCTCTCCCTCGTGTCTTTCATAGTATTCGCTTTCTCTCTAGTCTCTCTCATAGTATTTAACTTCTCTCTCGTTTTTTTTTTATAATATTCAACTTCTTTCGCATCTCTGTCAGAGTATTCTTTCTTTCCTGTCTCTTTCATAGTATTCATTTTATCTCTCGTTTCTCTCTCATAGAACTCTTCTCTTGTGTCTCTCTTATAATATTCGCCTTCTCTCTGATCTCTCTCATACTATTCTTGTGTTTCTTTTGTTTTAGTTTTCCCCCTCTTTCGTCTCTTATTACATCCTTCTTACTTCTTATTAACTCTCTGCACAAACTCTCTATCTTTTTATCTTTGATTTGACCTCTCCATACCTCTCTCCTCTCTCTTTTACACTAATCTCGTTTGCTCATATTATACTGATATACTTTACAAACCGGTTTCCTAAATGTCCACTAGGGCTCGGCCGAAAACTGATGCAAACCGACGGAATATGCCGAAAGCTGATCAAGTTCATCAGCCAATCAGTATGCGATAACAAACCGCAGTTAGCCAATAAAAAGCCAAGCAGACGACTTTTAATGAATTGGAAGAAAAATAATTAGATTTTAATTTTAATCAGACATAAGAATGGAACACACGACAACGAATCTATGTTGAACAAATTATTACGGACACCGGAGCAAGTCATAAGTCTTCAAGTCGGTAATTTTCCCCACTTTTATCTGTGCCTAAATCAAAACGTAGTTTTTTTTGTTTTTTTACATTTTCACCCCAAACAAGGCACATTGCCACTTTGGTGTAGGGGGCCACTATCAGGGGCAACAACTACTGGGGTACTATGTTGGGATGTGGGCAGCAAGATGTCAGCTCACGTTACACTTGAACTTCTGCTTGTCAGTACAGTTGGGGAAGCAGGGACCTGGAATGGAATTCCATAGTCTAGCGGTTCTGGGGAAGAAACTAATTGAGTAGAAAGATCTTTTACATCTAGGGATCCCAACTGTGTGGGGGTGGGATTTAGTTGCATGCCGGGTTTGTCGAGGGTGTCTACGTCGTGGAGGCACAAGTGTCTGCAGTTCGTCAGAGCATTCGCCATTAAAATAGTTGTAGAACAGGCAGAGGGATGTAACGTTCCGTCGATGGGACAGAGGCTGAAGCTTAGATGCCAGTTCAGGGTTTAGATTTGCGACTCTCTTTTGAACCTTGTCTAGGAGCGAGAGACTAGTAGCAGATGCACCAGCCCAAATGTGACAGCAGTATTCCATACATGGACTAATGGTGGCCTTATAGAGGTACAGGATACTTTCAAGTGTTAGTAGTTTTCTAGCACGGTAGAGAGAGCCTACCTTCTTTGCAGCGGCCCTGGCAATGCTTTCAATGTAATTGTTCCAACTCATGTTTCCCGTGAAGGTTAGGCCAAGCAGTTTGAAAGATATACTCTCCGATAAAGAGTCACTGGCCATTGCTATTGGTGGCAGAGAAGGTTTATTGTAATTATTGAAGGAAACCAGTTTAGTCTTGGCAGCATTAAATGTGACTATCCATTTTTGTCCGCATTCCACTACAGATTGGAGGTCATCCTCTAGCGTTTTTGCCATTTCTTTAGATATGTGTTCATTTGTTTTCCTGTCGTGCCTGTTATAGTGTGTGGTGTTATCAGAATATATACCCATCTCAGAGGCAATTTTGTCGGAGAGGTCATTTATGAATATTAGGAACAACAGAGGTCCAAGGATAGACCCCTAGGGCACTCCTGCATTTATATCATATTGTTTAGATGTACGACCGTCGAGGACAACATGGATTTTTCTCTTATCTAAGAAGGATTTAATTATGTTAAGTATTCTACCAGTGATAACGTATAGTTTCATTTTCCTGAGGAGAACCTCATGCCAAACTTTGTCAAAAGCCTTGGATATATCTAGAGCTATCGCTCTGCCCTCCCTCGCTTTTTCCAGAGAATGGTATATACGTTCAGAGATTACAGTGAGGATGTCTGCTGTGGAACGTACTTGCCTAAATCCATATTGTTGATCAGTCAGAAGTTTAGCATCTGTAAGATAACGGACTAGAGCATGGTTAATTATGTTCTCTAATATTATGGCAAAAAGTGGGAGGAGGCTAATGGGGCGATAATTTGATGGGTCAGTTCTTTCGCCAGAATTCTTGAAAACTGGTACGACAGAAGCAGTTTTCCAACAGCCAGGAAAGCAAGATTCATTAAGGCATTTGTTGTAGAGATTGGAGAGAACTTGAGCTACTTCGGCTGAGCACTTTTTAAATAGCACCGCTGGGATGAGATCGGGTCCACATGCTTTTGAAGTGTCAAGGTTTTTTATGATAGCGTGCACCTGAGCAGGGGTGATTTTTAGGTTGTCTAGCGTGGCGTCTGTCAGCAAAGGAAAGTCAGGAAAGTCTGGAAGGGTCCAGTGTGGAGTTTAAGGCAAACCGACTGGCAAGCATATTAGCCTTGTCGGTTGCTGAGCAAACAACCTCGTGATTGTTGGTAAGTGGGGGAATTGTTGATTGCCGATTATTTACTACACTGTTAGAGATTTTCCAGAAGTCACGATTTCCTAATTTTTGTGCTTCCATGCGTTTTTTAGTGGTTTCAGCAAGTTCTCTCTTAGCTGCCGCTATTTCTTTCTTAACGTTAATTTTAGCTTCTATATACTTCTGTCTGTTTGAACTGGACTTAAATCTGCGGTATGCATGCTACCTTTGAGCTATGGCAGTTGTACAAGTAGAAGTAAACCCTTGGGGAGGGTGGGGCTTGCTATAAAATTTCCGCATGGGAACATGTGCTTCAATTGCCGTTTGGAACCATTCAGTGGTCTCATTTGCGCACTGTTTAGCAGGAAGAGAAAAATATTTCCCCATAGGGCATCTCTGATAAGATCTCTCATGGCTTCCAAGTCCGCCTTTTTATAATATCTCATTGTTTTGAGCAGTGGGTTTTCAGTTTTGGGTCTAGAGTTTAGAGCGATTTCGACCATTATCACTGCATGATCAGCGTTCCCAAGTGGGCTGTCAGCATTTGTTATACAATCATCGGGAACTGTGGTCAGAAACAGATCTAGAAGTGATGTGTGTTGTTCTTGCCTGTCAGGGAAACGGGTTGGAAACGTAACCATTTGTGATAGGGAGTGAGATATAGCGGAGCTATGTGTTGTGCTGCCTGCTGCATCTGTTTAAGTAGAGAATCTAAGCCAGTTTTTGTGGTGGACATTAAAGTCACCAAATACTTGTGCGCTAGTGTCGAGGGAGAGAATCCATGAACAAAGCTTCTTTCTTAGAAGTCCGCGCCTGTGGAATTCTCTTCCGTTGGCCTGTTTCCCACCTGACTACAACTTGTATGTCTTCAAGTCCAACATAAACAAATTCTTGATGAATCGCCCCCTTAAGTAAGACACTTTATCAAATCTCCTATACTAACTATTATTACGATGCTATCTCATTGATTACTGTACATGCAATAACCCTTATCCCTGAGTGGCTTCCGGGCCTTGATAAGTGGTGATCTCCATGTAAAAAGAAAAAAGAAAGATTATTTAACCGTGGATGCACGACATTTCCACTAAGAAACCTGACGAGAAAATGTAGGGTGAGCTCGCTCAGAACATACTGTTACCGATTGGTGAAACTAACCCTAAACCTAGATCCTAACCCAAAACCTTATCCTCCTGTCTCTAACATAGTATTTGTCTTCTCTCGCTTATCGCCCACAGTATTATTCTCTTCCTGTTTCTCTCATAGTATTCTTCTCTCAAGTCTTATCTTTCTCATAGTATTAGCCTCTTCCAAGTTCATCGGCCAATCAGGAAGCGACAGCAAACCGCGGTTAGCCAATAAAAAAGCCAAACAGGCGACTTTTAATGAATTGGAAGAAAAATAATTAGTTTATAATTTTAATCAGGCGTGAGAATGGTGCACACGATAACGAATCTATGTTGAACAAATTATTACGGACCCCGGAGCAAGTCATAAGTCTTCAAGATTATTTAACCGTGGACGCACGACATTTCCGCTAAAAAATCTGA
The DNA here is from genome assembly GCF_053919585.1 of Euprymna scolopes. NCBI lineage: Eukaryota > Metazoa > Mollusca > Cephalopoda > Sepiida > Sepiolidae > Euprymna > Euprymna scolopes. Next base: position 107,506,037 of record NC_136502.1, read on the forward strand.
AGAGAAAATGTAGGGTGGGCTCGCTCGGAACATACTGTTACCGATTGGTGAAACTAACCCTAAACTTACCCCCAACCCAAAACCTTACTCTACCCCTGCCCCCTAAGATTCAGTTTTTAATCACGTGAAGATAAATCGTTTTTACTTATTTCAAACGAAAAATAAAACAAGTTTCATAAAACTTAGGATGGGTCGTTGTCATAATTTATTTTATTGTTTTCCATTTTTGTTTTTTAAATTCTAATTAGTATCCGATAAATGTTGTTATTTTTGTTTTAATAACCTCTTTTCATTTTTTTTTTAATTAGATCGGCACTCGGTATATTTCGGTGGTTTACGTCAAGTGCCGATCGAGCCCAAGCGGACATTTACTGAGATCCGGTTTGCAAATTGCAGCAGTACCTTTTTCTCTTTTTATTCTATCGAACTTGTACTCATTTCGTTTTCCAGTTATCCCCTCCGTTTTCTCTTTCATGCAATCAGTTTTATACCTGTCATCTCTCCTCTCCTGCCATGCTCTCTAACAGCATCCCATTCTCTTCCATGTT